>NW_012121932.1:10264247-10326748 GCF_000951035.1 Colobus angolensis palliatus
CCAACTGCAAGATATAATTATTTCCTCTACCTACAGCAAAGTGAAGCCAAGTACACCTTGAACTGTTTTCGTTCTCAGGTACCTTACATAGGTTTTCCAAGAGCCGAGAAACACAGTGGTCAGCTTTTCGGGCAAAAGTGGTGAAAGCTCTTTAGGGAAAATCTTCTCTGTAAGTTTTCATTTAAGTTGGGAACCAGAGGGGAGTGGCATGTTTCTATCAGTCTGAATTTAATCTGGGTGGGAAGTATTTTTACTGGGAAAAAGAAAATGAAGGACCCCCAACAAATTACTCAAAAAGAAGTGGATAGTATTTTCCTGGAACATTTTCTTAATCTGTCATCTTCAAGCCTGCCCTCAGGCTGACTGGCTGTATAATCAGGGCAAAGTGGCAGAAACAACATTCTCTTCAGAACTGAGTGAATTTCTGTAGAAAATGTGTCCTAAGGTAATAAGCATTTTATGATGGTCTTTGGTGTCTTGGGGAAAAAATTTGCTTCAGTGACCGAGCGAGATGACCCCAAGAGTAAGACAGCTCCCAAGAATGTAGTGATGGTGGAAAAACCTACTTCTTTCTCTTCAGATTGTAAGACGGTAGTTCTCGAAACTTTGTATATAAAATTATTAGTGCCAATTTTAAGGAACTGATCAAAATATCAACTTTTCCTCATTGGTTGATGTGATGGCTAGTTTCATATGTCAACTTGGCGAGGTTCTAGTACCCAGTTACTTGATGAAATATTAGCCGGGCGCGGTGGCTCAAGCCTGTAATCCCAGCACTTTGGGAGGCCGAGACGGGCGGATCACGAGGTCAGGAGATCGAGATCACGAGGTCAGGAGATCGAGACCATCCTGGCTAACACGGTGAAACCCCGTCTCCACTAAAAAATACAAAAAACTAGCCGGGCGAGGTGGCGGGCGTCTGTAGTCCCAGCTACTCGGGAGGCTGAGGCAGGAGAATGGCATAAACCCGGGAGGCGGAGCTTGCGGTGAGCTGAGATCCGGCCGCTGCACTCCAGCCCGGGCGACAGAGCAAGACTCCGTCTCAAAAAAAAAAAAAAGAAAAAGAAAGGAAATATTAAGCTAGGTGTCGCTGCAGAGGTATTTCATAGTTAACATCTACAATCAGTTGACTTTAAGTAAAGGAGATGATGCTAGATAATATGACTGGGGCCCCATCCAGGTAGTTGAAGGTCTTTAAGAGCAAACCCCTGAAAAGAAAGAAATTCTGCTTCAAGACTATAGCATCAGCCAGGCGGAGGCCAAGGCAGGAGGATTGGTTGAGCCCAGGAGTTCGAGACTGGCCTGTGCAACACGGTGAGACCCCCATCTCTACAGTCAGAAATTAGTCTGGCGTGGTGGCATGAACCTGTAGTCCCAGCTACTTGGGAGGCTAAGATGGGAGGATTACTGGAGCCCAGGAGATTCAGGCTGCAGTGAGCCATGATGGTGCCACTGCACTTCAGCCAGGGTAATAGAATGAAACCCTGTCCCAACAAAAAGAAAAACAAACCAAAAAAAAAAAAAAAAGCCTCTACAGCCTCAAGTCTTATATGAGTTTCCAGCCTGCTGGCCTGCCCTACAGATTTCAGACTTGCCAGCCCCTACAAGTATGTAAGCCAATCCCTTGAAATAAATCTCTTTGATTCTGTTTCTCTAGAGAACTCTGAAAAAGCTGTTACCCAACATGCATTTAGGACAACTACCATATTTAGTTAACTATTACGTGGGCCAGTTGGCCAATATTATCATCACGCAGTGTGCAGGACAGCTGTCTTCTCTGCTTCATCTTAGTTCACACAGTTCAGATTTAAACAGCTTACACTCTCACATTCTTGCACAAAAACCTTTCAAATGACGTTTAACATCTTTATATTTACAAAGAAGTACCTGGGCCTGTGTTCACTCTTTCTACAGATTAATTGCGATCACATAGAACTGCGTAACTGAGAACTAAAACCTTTCCATCCAGCTGGCTGTGGGACAGCGAGTGGATAAAAGACAGTCCCAGCAGTTCCTACCAGAGGTGGAATGTGAATGCCTGGAATCTTAGAAGGGAACTTGGAGATTAAAGGAAAAGCATAGTGAGTATTCAAGAGCCAGGAAACCTAGATTTTAACTCCAGGGTCGCTAGTCATTAGCTGGGGGACCATAACACAGGCCAAGTATCAGACTTGTCCTCAAAATGAGGATAATAAAAAACCAGCATCCCTAAGAAAGGTGAGAATTAATTGAGATCCTGTATGTGAAAGCATTAATCAAAGCTCTATACCAATGGCACATCAGTGTTACCTTATCCCTTTTGGTCTCTTCAACCCCTATCAATAATATCTAGAAATAGAAAACTGGACAATGAGAACATGTGCTAAAGATTATTCCTATGCCCTTCTCTGCATTGATTCCCATAGGAGGTGTGATTTTATGGAAAACAAAATACGTTATATTCACCCCCTCCACCCCATGTTTATACAGTTATAAATGGTTCAATTTAGTCCCTATCTAAGGAGATACGTCATTGTGTGGGAAACATATATAATAATATACTCTTCACCATACAATAAGCTCTTCACCAACCTTGGGGGTTTGAGAGCTTCTTGCCTGGGGTGGAAGTGAGGGAAGTGGGCAGGATGGGGCAAATGAAGTCTCACATCTTTCAGCTGATAGTAGTTTAGGAAAGAGACACCGATCATCATCTTCATAGCAATTAGAAACCTAGAGAGGTGGGAAGAACACTGGATAATGAGTCATGAAAATTAGATTCTAGTCCTGATTCTGCCACTAAAAAGTTATATGACATTAGAAAAATTTACTATCTATGGGTTTGGTTTTCTAATTTATGAAATGAGGTGGTTTGGACTAAATTGGCTTTACCTAAAGTATGTTCTTCTGAATATTAATAAATTATTTGTTTTGTTTTGTTTTTTTTTATTTTTTGAGACAGGGCCTCGCTTTGTTGCCCAGGCTGGAGGGCAGTGGCACAAAAATGGCTGACTGCAGCCTCGAGCTCCTAGGCTCAAGTCATCCTCCCACCTCAGCTTCCCAAGTAGTTGGGACTACGGGTGCATGCCACCATGCCCCTCTAATTTTTTTTTTTGGAGACGAGATTTTTCCATGTTGCCCAGGCTGGTCTCGAACTCCTAGGCTCAAGTGATCCACCTGACTTGGCCTCCCAAAGTGCTGGGATTACAGGCGTGAACCACTGCAGCAGTCAAATATGAAAATGGAGGATCTGAGAAACTTAATTTTTTGGAGGAATTTGGTTAAACAAAACAAAAAAGTATCATTGCCACAGAGTTTTTCAGGGTATTAATAAACTAATGTGCCTCACTAAGCTCCAAAAGGCAGATAGTCGCACCCACTTGGGAGGCCGAGGTGGGAAAATCACTTGAGCCCTGGAGTTCCAGGCTTCCGTGAGCCATGTTCCTGCTACTGCACTGCAGCCTGGGTGGCAAAGGGAGGCCCTGTCTCAAAAAAACAAAACAAAACAAAAATACACAGTATACAATATTTCCCAATGTATTTGGTCATAAAATCACTTGTGCGTGGAGTATTTCCAGAAGTAGCAGGCTGAGGAACTTACTTTGAGAAACACTAACTTAGAAAATCTATAAAGTGCCTTTTAATTCTAATGTTCTTGTTTGATAAAGCTGGTGTGGTGCCAAGAAAGTGGACATTTGCCAGTTGTATGAATGACATACTAGAGTAGAAAATAGTTTTTATTTTACCAGCATCTCCTTTAAACTTTCTCCTCTTTTAATGGCGTCACTATTATTGCTGTCAGCCAAGCTGGATACTTCAGTACTTTAGGGGCCACTTTGACTCTCGGCCATCAATCTGTCCATTGCTAAATCCTGATAATTCATCTGAAACTCATTTCTATGTCACTAATCCTGTTTCCAGGCTTTACTGATGGACCTGTGTTTTGATTGTTGCTTTTGCTGGTGGAAATCCTGAAAATTTCTCTAGCAAAGACAGGAAAAGTCTCCTTCTCTCTGCCGGTCTATTCTTTACCTTCATGCCAGAGGTTTTTCTTGCAAACCATGAATCTAATCAGGTTACTCCTCTTCTCAAATATTTTCAAAGGTCCTACATTGTCACAGAATAAAATTTTAAATTCTTCAAAGTCAGTCAATGTCCAGGTCTAACTTTCCTTTCTTATCTCTAGAAGCCAAGTTCTCTGCTCCTTAAAGATATCTTATTTCACGCTTTTTCATCTCTTTCACATAACTTTCTGTCCTTGAGATTCCTCCTTTATTAAAACACTTGTCTCCAATAAAACATCTGTATCACTCAAGACCCAGCTCTAATGCAACCTCTTCTTTGAAAGGTTCCCTTGCACACTTATTCAGATGTGAGCTCTCCCCTCTCTGTACTCGGCTAGTACCTCTCTCATCTAATATGCCCCCTCCTGGTATTATGATGATCTATAAAGTCATGCTAATCATTCTTCAAATAATACATTTATTGAACACAGGGGTACAGCGAATGACTTGACTAGGCACAAAAACTGCAGCCAGTTCAATCATCTCTGACCTCATTCATTCAATCAGTCATTCAACAACTATTTATTATGTGCTAGGCACTGGGGAACATAAACATGGTTAAGACCTTACCATCAATTCCTTGGTTGCCCTAGTCCGGTTCCTAGTCCTCTCCTTCAGGAGAGGCCCCACTGCAAGTCCATCCCAAATCTCTCACATTCTTCTTGAGCCAGTTCACAGTTCAGTTACTCTGTTCAAACAGTAACTGCACAAGCCCCAAATGCCACTGTTGAATGTCGTTTTTGTCCAGGTGATAAGTGTTCTCTCATTTGAGTTCCTTAATGTTTCTTAAAAACTCAACATTAAAAGACACCTGTCCTTTGATCAAACCTCCAAAGCCTCATTTTCAGATTCATCCTATTAAGGCTCTGGAACAAGCCTGCACTAAACCCTGCACAAATCCTGATGCACTTACTTGAGTATTATTTACTGTAACCTTCATGAATGTGCAATAAACACACAGAAGTTCCCAATGCTGAAGGCTGGAAAGACGTGGCAGGATGATAAATAAGCTTTGATGATGATTTCAACGGATGGTAATTTCTTGCTTCCACAGAGACGCCACAAACACAGCTGTCAGAAGTGCATTGTGTAAATCAGATGCTAATTAAATTAAATTCCCACTGGAATTAAGGCAGCAAAGTATTTTGTCTTGTTTTCTTGCAAACTAGGCCTCTCAATCAAGACAGCTGGAGCACTGGCATTTCAGGTACGTGGAGGCAACAGCTGCAGTGAAGCAAAGCAACTGCTTTCATGATTAAATTGCCGTCGGTAAAAGGAAAAGAGATGCCATTTTTGACATTAGTAAGGCTAAAAATTCAAACAATTTAGCAGAAGCAGACCTGGACCAGGAAAGAAGAGGTCTGGGTTCTGATGTAAGTTTTGGCGAAATCATTTTATGACTCTAAGCTTCAGTTCCCAGCGTCTTCTCCCCTTTTTCCTCCCTTTCCTCCTTCTTTTGTTGTTTCTGCTAAATATTTATTGAATGCCAGTTACTGCCAGGCAACGTACTGGGTCCTGAAGACCCAAATACATAGGACACTTTTTGTCCTCTCGGCGTACTTGGTCTTTTTGAAGAACCAGTGGCTGGGACTCTATGATCTTGGCACCTTCTGGGAGTTCTATCATTCAAAATATAAACGTTTTTATAACTAGCATTTAGGTGATATTGACTTCACCCCACTTCTCTGTTAAGGGATACAGAAGATACATCTCTGACCCTGCCTTTAGTTTTTAGTCTAGTGAGAAACCAAAGGACACATGACTGGAACAGCATTTGATATTCCACAGCCGGAAATAAGCAGACATAAGAAAATATTGCCTAAATTATGTAGAGAAGGACTGAAGCAGAAGCTTAAGTAAATAAGTCATTCAATGAATGCTTTTTTTCTTCAGTCAATACTTCATGAAACATTTACTAAATGCTTACTATGTGCCAGGTTCTGTGCTGTATGCTGGGGATACCAAGGAGGCAGTCTCTGCCATTAAGGAGCCTCCAGTTAATTGGACAGGCAAATATATAAAATGGTAATTATGGTAAAATATGGTTACAGCAATGTTAGAAACATTAGAAATCATTACAATAGATGCATGGCACAGGAATAGGTTTACTCGAAAGTATTCTATCTCATCCGTTCTTTCAGTTGTCTCTACAGTTCATATTCCACAAATCACTCCTCATTTATTTATTTATTTATTTATTTATTGAGGCAGAGTCTCACTCTGCCACCCAGGCTGGAGTGCAATGGTACAAACTCAGCTCACTGCAACCGCCGTTTCCTGGGTTCAAGTGCTTCTTCTGCCTCAGCCTTCTGAGTAGCTGGGATTATAGGCACGAGCCACCATGCCCAGCTAATGTGTGTATTTTAGTAGAGATGGGGTTTCACCATGTTGGCCAGGCTGGTCTGGAACTCCTGAACTCAAGTGATCTGCCCGCCTCGCCCTATCAAAGGGCTGGGATTACAGGTGTGAGCCACCACACCTGGCCCCATTAATATCTTAAGACTTAAAATCCTAGAGAAAGTAACTGTGTGTTGTGTATTTGCTTTGTACAAGGTGGATCCCAGTACAGGGTAGCAATATCCCTCACAAATACAGTCTGATGCTAATGATTATTTACTCAAGAATACATGATGTTATAATAATTAAAAATGGAAGACAAACTGGAATATTCATAAAATGGAATACAACCCAGCAATAAAAAGGAATGAGCTATGAATATGTATACATGCCACAAGACAAAATCTTAAAAACTAGGACAGGCAAAACTAATCTATGATTGAAAAAAATTAAAACAGTGATTTCCTGTGGGAAGCAGGAGAGGGGATTCATTGGGTAGTGGCATGAAGGAACTCTCTGGGGTCATGGTAATGTTCTCTCTTGTTAGCAGTTTAAAATATAAAGATCTGTACATTGGGTTACACAATGCATACTTAAGATTTGTGCATTTTGTTTAATACACATTTTACCCTAAATGAAATTTGTAAGAAGTATTAAACTCCAGTTAATAATCTGTATGTTGTCATCCTGATATCAAAGCCTGGCAGACATACAACAAACAAAAGAGAATTTTAGACCAATTTCCCTGATGAATATTGATGCAAAAATCCTCAATAAAATACTGGCAAACCGAATCCAGCAGCACGTCAAAAAGCTTATCCACCATGATCAAGTCGACTTCATCCCTGGGATGCAAGGCTGGTTCAACATATGCAAATCAATAAACGTAATCCATCACATAAACAGAAGCAAAGACAAAAACCACACGATTATCTCAATAGATGCAGAAAAGGCCTTCGACAAAATTCCACAGCGCTTCATGCTAAAAACTCTCAATAAACTAGGTATTGATGGGACGTATCTGAAAATAATAAGAGCTATTTATCTGAAACCCACAGGCAATATCATACTGAATGGGCAAAAACTGGAAGGATTCCCTCTGAAAACCAGCACAAGACAAGGATGCCCTCTCTCACCACTCCTATTCAACATAGTATTGGAAGTTCTGGCCAGGGCAATCAGGCAAGAGAAAGAAATAAAGGGTGTTCAATTAGGAAAACAGGAAGTTAAATTGTCTCTGTTTGCAGATGACATGATTGTATATTTAGAAAACCCCACCATCTCAGCCTAAAATCTCCTTAAGCTGATAAGCAACTTCAGCAAAGCCTCAGGATACAAAATCAGTGTGCAAAAGATCACAAGCATTCCTATACACCAATAACAGACAAACAGAGAGCCAAATCATGAGTGAACTCCCATTCACAATTGCTACAAAGAGAATAAAATACCTAGGAATCCAACTTACAAGGGATGTGAAGGACTTCTTCAAGAAGAGCTACAAACCACTGCTCAACAAAATAAAAGAGGACACAAACAAATGGAAGAACATTCCATGCTCATGGATAGGAAGAATCAATATCGTGAAAATGGCCATACTGCCCAAGGTAATTTATAGATTCAATGCCATCCCCATCAAGCTACCAATGACTTTCTTCACAGAATTGGAAAAAACTACTTTAAAGTTCATATGGAACCAAAAAGCAGCCCGCATTGCCAAGACAATCCTAAGCCAAAAGAACAAAGCTGGAGGCATCACGCTGCCTGATTTCAAACTATACTACAAGGCTACAGTAACCAAAACAGCATGGTACTGGTGCCAAAACAGAGAGGTAGACCAATGGAACAGAATACAGGCCTCAGAAATAATATCACACATCTACAACCATCTGATCGTTGGCAAACCTGACAAAAAAAAAAAAAAGAAATGGGGGAAGGATTCCCTATTTAATAAATGCTGCTGGGAAAACTGGCTAGCCATATGTAGAAAGCTGAAACTGGATCCCTTCCTTACATCTTATACAAAAATTAATTCAAGATGGATTAAAGACTTAAATGTTAGATCTAAAACTGTAAAAACCCTAGAAGAAAACCTAGGCAATACCATTCAGGACATAGGCATGGGCAAGGACTTCACGACTAAAACACCAAAAGCAATAGCAATAGGAGCCAAAATAGACAAATGGGATCTAATTAAACTAAAGAGCTTCTTCATGACAAAAGAAACTACCATCAGAGTGAATAGTTAACCTACAAAATGGGAGAAAATTTTTGCAATCTACCCATCTGACAAAGGGCTTATATCCAGAATCTACAAAGAACTCAAACAAATTTACAAGAGAAAAACAAACAACCCCATCAAAAAGTGGGCAAAAGATATGAACAGACACTTCTCAAAAGAAGACATTTATGCAGCCAACAGACACATGAAAAAATGCTCATCATTACTGGTCATCAGAGAAATGCAAATCAAAAAACCACAGTGAGATATCATCTCACGCCAGTTAGAATGACAATCATTAAAAAGTCAGGAAACAACAGGTGCTGGAGAGGATGTGGAGAAATAGGAATGCTTTTACACTGTCGGTGGGAGTGTAAACTAGTTCAACCATTGTGGAAGACAGTGTGGCGATTCCTCAAGGCTCTAGAACTAGAAATACCATTTGACCCAGCGATCCCATTACTGGGTATATACCCAAAGGATTGCAAATCATGCTACTATAAAGACACATGCACACGTATGTTTAATGCGGCACTATTCACAATAGCAAAGACTTGGAACCAACCCAAATATCCATCAATGATAGACTGGATTAAGAAAATGTGACACATATACACCATGGAATACTATGCAGCCATACAAAGGGATGAGTTCATGTCCTTTGCAGGGACATGGATGAAGCTGGAAACCATCATTCTGAGCAAACTATCACATGGACAGGAAAGCAAACACCGCATGTTCTCACTCATAGGTGGGAATTGAACAATGAGAACACTTGGACACAGGGCGGGAATATCACACACCGGGGCCTGTCATGGTGGGGGGCAGGGGCAGGGGCAGGCATAGAATTAGGAGAAATACCTAATGTAAATGACGAGTTAATGGGTGCAGCTAACCAACGTGACACACATATACCTATGTAACAAACCTGCACGTTGTGCACGTACCTTAGAACTTAAAGTATAATAATAATAATAATAATAATAATAATAATAAAACAATCTGTATGCTGAAGTATTTAGAAGGAAATATATTATTGTCTGAAATTTACTTTCAAATGCACCAAAAATAAGATGGATTCATGGATGGATAGGAGGATGAATAGATGGACAGATATATCATAAAGCAAGTATAGTAAAAAAAAAATTAATTTTTTTGAGGCAGAGTCTCACTCTGTTGCCCAGGCTGGAGTACAGTGGTGTGATCTCAACTGACAGTAAAATATTAATGATAGAATCAAGATGCTATGGATATAAGGGTATTCACTATCGTAGTCTTTGAACTTGGCCGTATTTCATAATAAAATTTGGGAGCGGAAAGGATACACGATGGTCCCAAATTGCTGACACCTGTTGGGTGCTCTCTTGCAGAAAC
This sequence comes from Colobus angolensis palliatus, assembly GCF_000951035.1. Classification (NCBI taxonomy): domain Eukaryota; kingdom Metazoa; phylum Chordata; class Mammalia; order Primates; family Cercopithecidae; genus Colobus; species Colobus angolensis. The sequence continues at coordinate 10,274,217 of NW_012121932.1, forward strand.
TGTGCATCTGTCTAAGTCCTAGTGTAAGAGAGCACCTGGGATCCTGTGTGGCAGCAGTTCCTAATCACAGGTGAATGTAAGAATCTCTAGCTGAATATGGTGTTTCATACCTGTAATCCCAGCACTTTGGGAGACCGAGGCAGGAGGATCACCTGAGCCCAGGAGTTTGCAACCAGCTGGGGCAACATAGTGAGACCTTGTCTCTACAAAAAAAATTTTTTTAAATTAGTGCCCAGCTACTTGAAAGTGGGTGCAGGCTGAGGTGGGAGGATCACTTGATCCCAGGAGGTGGAGGCTGCAGTGAGCTGTGATTGCACCACTGTACTCCAGCATTCCAGCCTGAGCAAGAGAACAAGAGACCTTGTCTAAAAAAAAGAATCTCCTCCATGAGTTTTTAAAAACTCACATATCACAGAGACACCCTTGGAGATCTTGATTTCAAGAGGCTTGAAATGGGAACCTGGATATTTGTGTCTGTAAAAGCACTCCTAGTAAGTTTTATACGAACCCTTGGTATAATATCCTATCACAAGGAATGAAATTCTCTGCCCACCAAATTGGCTCTAAAATAAAAATAAAAATAAACCCTCCAACAATGGGATTGTTCAGCACCCTCCAGGATCCCTCCTTGGTTTGTAAACAAAATGATCTAAGTGATGGTATGACAGCCTCCTCCAGCAGGGCCATCATAGCAGTTTGGGCACATCGTTTATACCCAGCAAGTGAAAGGGTATTAAAAGCATGACCACATTGTGGTGTATCTTTGATCTCAGGAGCTCTAATACCAGAGGAAAGACAGTGCCTAGGCTGGGGATGAAAAGAGGGTAGGAGAACTTGGGTAGGAAGTGGTTAACCAGGCTCCAGGTTTTTGGCAGCTTATTTCTACTCCCTGGCTTCTAAATGGAAGTAGGATTTGCTCGGTTCCCCCTTCTTTCCTTTCATTTTTCCTTTCCCCTGCGCTCTTCTCACATTTCCTGACACCTTTATCACTTTAAAATGCAAATACGAGGACAGTACATATATGGCTATGTCTATACCTGCTTTCTGCTCCTTTCCCTCCCACTGAGGCTCTGGAAGGCCATTCTGTTCTGTACATTTGTAGTATCCGTAACACCTAGCATAGGACCTATGCATATGGAAGGCACAACAATGAATTTAATTAAAAAGATAAGGTCAAGATTAGAGGTGAAAGGTGCGTGGGGTCTATTTTTCACCTAATCTAAAGAGCAAATGAAAATTTTGACATTTCTCCATGGCCCTGAATGTACTACTGTAAGTCAATTCTTTGTCATCAGTAGCTATCTTTTCCTATGTCACATATTTTTGAAGGCATAACAGTTCAGAAGTTATCCAGTAGTGACATTTAGTGAGCTAACTTTAATTACTATGTGAAGTTGGCAGTTTTTCATACAGTCTTTCTCAGTTTCCAACACAGCTGGAAAAAGCATTGTTCTGAGTTGATATTTCTGGAGGAAGAAACTTAAAATTGCCCATATTACTCCAAAGGAAAAAACAACACACTAATCGGTGTATGAAACCTAATGGAGCAAGCCATTTTCAATGGTTAGACGGTTACTGCTCTCCCCAGTCCACTTAAAAAGTATGTTATAATGTTTGTCTTTGCCCAGGACTCAACCTACAAAAATATTACACTCCATTACACTGGAAGCTTCTGTAGACTGATTCCTGTGGTGAACATCTGGAAATGTGCCCCAGAGTAGGGGAGAAAAAAGAAAAAGAAAAAGAAAAAACCTTTCATTTGCCACTGTAGAAACAAAGATTGAAAAACTTCGACTGGGCAGCCATAAATCAGAGAATAAACAATAAGGTAGTGTATAAAGGACAAAAAAGTAGATTAAAAAAAGGTGAGCAACTTCCAAGAAACAGCCAAATAAGTGGTTTCCAAATTAGTAGATACAACTGCTAACTCAGCATTTCCTATAGTGTGATCCTTAGAATACCAGTACCACAAAATGCTCCATTAAAACACACACACACACACACACACCACCACCACCACCACCACCATGGTCAAATAAAATTGGGAAATGCTACATATCAGAATCCCTTCTTGCAGATTTACAGTATGTTTTTTACCTCTGAGATGTCCTGCAGTAGAGAATCCTATTTCACTTTGCTTAACTCAGAGTATCTTAAACTTTGACCACCAATTAATAGCTGTTCACATCCCATGGAACTAGTGTTCTAAGGTAGTGGCTCTTGGACTCTTTGGTCTCAGGACTGCTGTATTAGCTTGGGTCCAAAAAGGAGAGATAAATCACATGGTAATTTGAACAGGGAATGTTTATTATAAAGAATTATTACTATAACACGGGATTGGCTAGTAAGAAGTACAGAGAACTCTAAAGAATATAAAAATAGCAGATAGAAGCAGCATTCACTAATTGCCCTAGGACTGACATAGAGTATACAAAGGAAGAGCCCTCATAATTCAGGGCTTAGATCCAAACCTTATTGGAGAGGGCAAGGCCCTGATTCCCTGAGTGGCAGAGAAATTACTATGGTTAATGTTGATGGAACTTGCTGGAAACTTGCTCTCTGAAATTGCTAGAGAATTGCCCTTTAGGGTGCTAGGAAAAGCTGTTCATGGAGAGGTGTCTCAGTGGAGGCATTCTGTTACAAAACCACCTGAGGGGGGAAAAAAAAAAAAACAACCACCTGAGGGAAGGGATGTTGGGGACATTGGTGTCTCCTGGGTGCTGCTGGGTGCACATCAGAGGCCTGGTGCTGGAGAAGCTGCCTGTGCTGCAGGATCGAGGTGGTAGTGAAGTCACGTGTATGCTGCAGGAGCCTCTGGAGAGATCATGTCAGAACCAGGAAGGAAAACATCCTCTTTCTTCAGTGTCTCTCTAGCGCCCTCTACTGACAAAGGCTACTGCCAACTAACAAAAGGGAAAAAAATTAAAGGGCCTAGATCCATCTTCATAGAGTGAACAAGGAAGGGTAAATATGGAAATGAGAGGCAATTGATATTTAGCATGGCTGCAACAATTTGAAATTATATATTCATATGTTACTTAATAGCTAATGTTCATTGATCATTTTTCATGTGCCAGGCATCATGTTAACTACTTTATGTCAATTTTTTAATCCACACAAGTCTTTAAAGAGTACTATCCTACCACCATTTTTCATATGACACAACCAAGGAATATAAAAATTAAGCTTGTCCAATGTCATACAGCCAGCAAGTGGCAGATCTAAGATTCAAACCCAGGCATGTGAATTCAGTCTCTCTCTCTCTCACCTAAGATTAGGGAGCAGTTTTGCTTTGTGCAATGCTGTGTGTGCTGTGCCTACATAAAGAAAAAATTCCTAAACATTTATTGAGTGTATGGTTCAGTGTTTCTCAACCTTTATACATCATTGTCCCCTAAGGGGCCTTTTCAGACATCTTTTCTGAATTGTCTCCCACCGTGAAATTTTAATACTGTACATATACTTTATATACATATTTAGGTACTATATGTATATCTGTATTTTATACATAAAAAGAGCAAGACTCCTGCCCCCAACCCTGAACCAGTTTTTGCTTCCTTGGGGGGAATATCACTTCTGTTGAATACGCTTTTTAAAAAAATGATAGCTATACAAGTGGCATGGATTTCATGCTATGGAGGTCAGGAAAGGTATGTATGGACTAAGGAATATGAACTTGGGTGAGTCACTTCACCTCTCCGCCTCAATTTCCAGCACTAACAGAGTGTTAGTTCAAATGTCTATATGATCCAAGTTTGTAACATAAATATGTTAATCAGGCCAGTGTAAAAATACTATGTGGGAGAGACCATGGAAAACTAGAGACACTAAATCTGGTTAGAGTCATTTGCATTAAATTTTTAAATAACGCTGTGCCTGCCAAGCAAAACACTTCAGTAGGATGGGTTTGTCCCCAAAGGCTGCCAGTTTGAAATCCTTGAACTAAAGCCCCATTTTAACTCTAAGATTCTTTGTCTTTAATTAAGTAAATAAATGACTCGTGGTACCTCTTTGTTACTATGAAAGTTGGAGAACTCGTGTGGCTTCCAGTTTTTTCTCTTATGAACAGTATTGCCAAAACCATTCTTGTACATGTTTCCTGATGTTCATATGTAAGAATTTCTCTTGGATGGTGTCAGTTGGTCTTAGGAAGCCAACACTAACACAGAGTTAGAAGCCCAAGAGATTTCTTGGGGGTAACATCTGTGAAAGATAAGGGGCATAGGGAGTGGGAAGGCAGGGAGAACCTTCAGACCATGGTGCTCGTCTCACCTGTGAAAGGAGAGGAGGTAGGAAAGAGGTTGGGTAGGAAGAGCCTCAGATATTTCTGCAGTACAGCTCTGAGAAAGTCTCAGCCAGCCCAATGAGAAGCTCTAGAACAAAGATTGCCCATGGAAGGGTCCCTTGTTGGCAAAAAGTGACAGTTCTCTTGACCAGTTTTTGGCTGGGGACTGCCCAGGAAGCACATAGCCTCAGCCTGAAAGCTGGGGCAGGCCGGGTGCAGTGGCTCACACCTGTAATCCCAGCACTTTGAGAGGCCAAGGTGGACAGATGGCTTGAGGTCAGGAGTTCGCAACCAGCCTGGCCAACATGGCGAAACCCTGTCTCTACAAAAAACACACAAAAAATGGGCTGGGCACAGTGGCTCACGCTGTAATCCCAGCACTTTGGAAGGCCAAGGTGGGCGGGTCTCCTGAGGTCAGGAGTTCAACACCAGCCTGACCAACATGGCGAAACCCTGTCTCTAGCAAAAATACAAAAATTAGCTGGGCTTGGTGGCGGGCACCTATGATCCCAGGTACTCAGGAGGCTGAGGCAGGAGAATCGCTTCAACCTGAGAGGTGGAGATTGCAGTGAACCGAGATCACACCACTTTACTCCAGCCTGGGTGACAGAGCGAGACTATGCCTCAAAAAACAAAAAACAAACAAACAAAAAACCCCACAAAAGCTAGCCAATTTTTGTGGTGGTGGGCATGGTGGTGGGTTTAGTGGCCAGTGCCTGTAGTCCCAGCTACTCAGGAGGCTGAAACAGGAAAACTGCTTGAACCCGGGAGGCGGAGGGTGCAGTGAGCCAAGATCATGCCACTGCACTCCAGCCTGGGTGACAGAGTGAAATCCTGTCTCAAAAAAGAAAAGAAAAGAAATAAAAGAACACAAAAAAAGAAAGCTGAGGCAGATCCTAGAGTCACCCACAGCTGAAGGCTGTCAGTCGCATTCCCTGTGGCAGTATCTCTCTTAAAAGGAGTTATGGGCAGCACATCTTTGTGGCTGCCGTATGGGTATATGGCTAGGAATGCATTATGTCTTTTTGGTTCTCTTACTATTTTAAAAAACTGCATGTATTATATTGTTTAAAAATCATATAATTTTAAACAGCAACCAAGAAAACAAGCATTTAAATATTTTTTTACAGGAGTACAGGAGACTGAATGTAAGGCCCTGATACTGTCCTTCTGCTCACTCCAGCTACCAATCACCCGTCCTGAGTGGATGAACTCAGAGGGCAGTAGGCAAGTGCATTCTGGAAGATATGAACAAGGCCTGGGGCTCTGCCACAGCAGCGGCATAGAAAGCCTTGAAAGAACTTTATTCCCCTCTGGATCCTACCAGATGTTGAAGATCTACAGCAGAGCTCTGGGGCAGAGATTAGAGTGTGTGAATTATGGGTTTTCTTAGAGGAAGGGGAACCACAGCTTTTGTAAGTGCTCTGCGAATTGCGGGGGTGGGGGGATCGTCTGCTTTCCCTGGCCCCTAGGTGGGGAGCATGGAGGGAATTGGAGAAGCAGGCTGGGTCCTTCCTACTCCTGAGGCTGGCAGAGCACACCCTATAGCTGAGGAGACTGGAAGTTAAAGGGTTTCTTTCTTGACAAGGAACTGACAACTTGCCAGCTGTATGTGTCTTCTTCTTCTTCTCTCTCTCTTTTCTTTCTTTCTTTTTTTTAAAATTAATTCAGAGTCTCATTCTGTCACCCATGCTGGAGTGCAGTGGTGCACTCTCGGCTCACTGCAACCTCTGCTTCCTGGGCTCAAGAGATTCTCCTGCCTCAGCCTTCTAAGTAGCTGGGATTACAGGCACACGTCACCACACCTGGCTAATTTTTCTATATTAAGACGGGGGTTTCACCATGTTGGCCAGGCTGGTCTCTAACTCCTGACCTCAAGTGATCCACCTGCCTTGGCCTCCCAAAGTGCTGCGACTACAGGCATGAGCCACCGCACCCAGCCATGTACGTGTCTTCTTATAGCTCACCGAATGGCTGCTGCTGAAAGTACACTAAGGAAGTAGATCTGGGTCCCAAGGGTGAATAAAGCCATGTGAAGGCGAAGTTATATAATGCTGCACTCATGAAGACTAGCAGCCAGATAGAAACAACAAGCAGAATACACAGAAAAGGCAACTTCTAGGAAATATAACTGGAATACAAAGTTACAGCAAAGTATTTTCTGGAACTAAAAAGAACTCTTACATTCAAAAATTTAGTAGATAAATTGAAGGGAAAAAATACTCAAGGTTGAAACACTAATTAGTTCCCCAAAAGCTCAAATAGAAGCAGTATCTCAAAGCACAGGGCAAAAAATACAGAGAAGTAAATGTGGTGCAGAAAACAAAAACAGATGGATTGCCCGAGGCCAGAAGTTCGAGACCAGCCTGGCCAACATGGCAAAACCCTGTCTCTACTAAAAATACACAAATTAATCGAGCGTGGTGGCACATACCTGTCTTCCCAGCTTCTTGGAAGGCTGACATGAGAATTGCTTGAACCCAGGAAGCGGAGGTTGCAGTGAGCTGAGATTGTGCCTCTGTACTCCAGCCTGGGCAACAGAACAAGACTCTGTCTCAAAAAAAAATAGAAAATAAAATAATAAAAATAGAAGATTGGAATGACAAATCCAAAAGACCTTACATGTGAAAAAGAGTAGTGGGAAAAAGGGATGAATGGGGGAACATATAGCATTTTTAGGATGGAAAAACTACCCTGTATGATAGTATAATGGTAGATACATGTCACTATACACTTGTCTAAACCCAACGAAAGTACACCAAGAGTGAGTCCTAAAATATGGACTTTGGTCCATAGTGATGTGACCGTGTAGAGACTTCAAGACAGAAGAAGAAAAGAGATGAAAACAACGATGAGAAATGAGCCTTGCAATGTGTACTAAAATTTAAATAGATAATGATTGAGTGGGATTATATAGGTGGAATTTGAATTTTTGAAATAGAAAATATTTTCTGCAAGAAAAAATTTACTAAAAAGCTAAAATTACAGGTACCAAATTATCTCAGTAAAACCTAGGGATAGAGGAAAGAGAAAGAAGGGAAGTAAACCAACTCTTGGGTCTCATTTTATTTTGGGGCAGGAGAACAGATATGGAGAATGTGCAACAACATTCTAAGGGTTTCATATGCTTAGGAGGGAGACCAGTGGTAAGTAAAGCACCTGGGTGGGGACAGGTGGCATCTTTTTTGATGAAATAGTCAAGAAATATATTTGATTATAAATGTCAGAGAAGAGAAGAGAACTATCAGGAATGGGAAAATATGGTAAAAATTTCAAGTTAACAAGGAGAAAAGGCTGAGTGCGGCGACTCATGCCTGTAATCCCAGTACTCTGGGTGGCCAAGGCAAGCAGATTGCTTGAGCCCAGGATTTTGAGAGCAGCCGGGGCAACATGGCAAAACCCAGTCGCTACAAAACATACAAAAGTTAGCCAGATGTGGTAGTACATGCCTGTAGTCCCAGCTACTCGGGAGGCTGAGGTGGGAGGATCGCTTGAGCCCAGGAGGTTGAAGCTGCAGTGAGCCATGATTGTGCCACTGCACTCCAGCCTGGATGACAGAGTGAGACCCTGTGTCCCAAAAAACCAAAACTAAAACAAAACAGAGACAGAAACAAAAAAGCCCACAAGAATTATATAGAAATTTTATTACACCACCAAAAACAATGAAAAGGGAAAAGATAAAACCACAAATTACCTAATAAAAATAAAAATGGAAGTGATGAAAAGAAGCACATCGGTTATTTTACTATGTATGAACAGGAGAATTTTATCCATTGAAGACAGAAACTTTTTGATAGAGTAAAAAACAAAAATAAGTATACTTGATTATAAATGTCAGATATATCAACATATCATGCTTAAGGTGACAAAGATTAACAATAAAAGGATGGACAAATAACACTAGACACGATGCAAACAAAAAGAAATCAGGAATGGCAACTATCATATCAGACAAGGTGGAATGTAAGTTTAGAAGCTTGAAACAGGATAAAAAAGAATATTATATAATGATAAAAGACACAATCTACAAAGAAGATGTGTAATAATTATGTATATACTAAAGAGCATTGCATTATATATGAAGTCAAAATTAATTAAAATATGAAACCTTGATAAAAAACGTACAGTTACTCTGAGAGATTTTAACTCATGTCTTTCAGATCAATAGATACAGTAGTAAAAAACGTAAGACATATAAAGACTGAATAAAAGTCCAAAGTTTTATGTCCCGTAAATAGAGAACTATTTTATTGTTTGTGAAGCATTTTCCAAAGCTGGTATTACCTTGACCATAAAGGTTGTTAACAAAAATTTGAAAGTAGATATTTTTTGCAGGCAACATTCTTTAATCAAATACCAATTACATTAAATATAAATAACTAAAGGATGGTAATTGTATTTTTTTCTACTTGAAAATTAAGAAGTGCCTTACTAAATAAATCCTGGATCAAAGAAGAACCAATAAAAATCTATGCTTTGAGTTAGGAAGACAATATAATCTTCCAAATATTAATAGGCATATAGAATATACTTCAATGAGATTCACTTTTCTATTCTTTATTCTTCAGAGATGGGGTCATGTTATGTTAGCCAGGTTAGTCTTGAGCTCCTGGCCTGAAGCAATCCTCCTGCCTCAGCCTCCCAAAGTGCTAGGATTCCAGGCAAGAGCCACTGCACCTGGCCACTATTGTATTCTTAATGAGATAAAATTATCTTAAAGCTTTTATAGAAGATTAAATGTTAAAGATTTTTTAAAAATTGTGAAAAAGAAGAATAATGAAAGATACTTGCCTTTCCAGATATTAAAACATATGTTAAGATCTAGGTACTAAAATTTCATGGTAGTTGCTCATTATCATTATGATTGACCCTCTTTATCCCTAGTAATATTGCTCACCCAGATGTCTACTTTGTCTATATTAATATAGCCACTCTAGCTTTCTTTCTATCAGGGTTTGCATAAGATGATATTTTTTTTCACTGTTTTACCTTTAGCTTACATGTGTCTATATTTAAAGTGAGTTTGTTGTGGACAACATAGAGCTGGGTCTTACTTTTCAACCAGTCTGACAATGTTTGCCTTTCAGTTGGGATGTAGAGACCATTTACATTTAACATAATTGTTAATATGGTTGGGGTTCTATTTTTTTATGTGTTTTATCTGGTTTTTTTGTTCTCTTTTTCCTCTTACCCTTCCTTCTTTTGGATTAAGTATGACTTTATCTCCTTTATTGGCTTATTAGCTATAACTCTTTGTTTTGTTAATTTACTGGTTGCCTTATAGTGCACATTTTTACATAGCACAGTCTACATTCAAGTGATATTATACCACTTCACATGTGATATAAGACACTTCTATCAACAATACATCAAAGAGAATAGTTTTTATCTATTATTGCCTCTAGGTCTCTTAGTTAAAAAGTTCTTTTCAAACCCAAGCATATACATGTATTCTCTTAAAATTGTCCCATAGTTTTTTTTTACATACGGATTTTAAGTTTTTATGGAAATTAATTTTTGTATATGGTGTGAAACAGGGGTCTAACTTTATTTTCCTCCGGGCCAGTTGTGTCCTAACCTGTACAAAATAAACCATTGTTTTCCCATTGACTTCAAATAGCGCTTTTGGCATACAGTCAGATGTTGCTTAACAATGAGGATATGTTCTGAGAAATGCATCATTAGGTGATTTTGTCATTGTGCAAACATTACAGAGTGTGCTTACACAAACCTAAATTGTATAGCCTACTACACACCTAGGGCATGGACAGTAGAAAAAGTATACTTCTATTTTCTCCTTCTTGGCCTTTGTATTAACCTTATGATATTGGTATCATAATAGGCAAAAAGAAAAGTAGAAGAGAAAAAAATGTCCAGAAATAGATGTCAGTATATATATGATAATATATAGTCTAGCACTATAGAATTACATTTTGGTCAACAATGGACTGCATATATGACAGTGGTCCCGTAAGATTATAATACTATATTTTTGCCATACCTTTCCTATGTTTACATACACAAATACCACAATGTTACCATTGCCTACAATGTCAGTACAGTAACATGCTGTACAGGTTTGTAGGCTAGGAGCAGTGGGCTGTACCATATAGCCTAGATGTGTGGTAGGCTTTATCATCTATGTTTATGTAAGTGCACTCTGTGATGTTTATTGAAAGGCAAAATCACCTAAAAATGCATTTCTCAGAATGTATTCCCATTGTTAAGCAATGCACGGCTGTATGCCAAAAGTGCTATTTCTAGTTAATGGGAAAAACAATGGTTTATTTTAAATTGGTTATGGCACAACTGACCTAGAGGAGAATAAAACTGGGGCCTCTGCTTCACACCATATACAAAAATAAATTTCCAGAAAAACTTAAACTGTATATGTAAACAAAAACTATAGAACAATTTTAAGAGAATATATGTGTGAGCTAGGGTTTGGAGAGAGAAACCTTTTTAATCAAGACAGGAGCCTAGAGGCAATAAAATATAAAATATATTTATTTGATACATAAAATATAAAATGTTATATGGCAAAATAAAAACAAAATCAGAAGACAAAAAGATTGATAAAAAGTATGTGCCACAAAAATAACTCACACATAAGGAAATGAATATGCATATCAGTCAGAAGGCTCTTGCAAATTGATTATCAACAGAATACAGAAATAGAGACAAATAAATATAAAAAGTCAATTTATAGAAGAGAAATGCAGATGGTCAATAAACCAATAAAAATATTTTCTAATACGGAAAAAATGCAAATTAAAGTAACAATGAGATATCTCAACTTATCTACCAAATTAGCAGACAATAAAAACTTACTATTGATGAAAATGTGAAAAAACCTATTCTCTGCATATATTGCCAGTGGAAATTTGGATTGTTACAGCTTTTATGGAAAGCAATCCAGATATATACTTTAAGTTTTACAATTTACAGACTGATGGAAAAATCCTTCTGGAAATCTATTATAAGTGAAATTCCAATATGTAAAAATATAGACGCAAAGACATTTACCACAACATTTCTTTTTGTGGCAAAAAATTAGAAACTCAGTAAATGCCTTTCAATATGGTGGAAGAAACTGTGATACAATTAGGCTATGGAATATAAGTTAATTATTGAAAAGAATGAGTTGCAGCAAGGCATGATGGCTCGCTCATGTAATCCCAGCACTTTCGAAGGCCAATGCAGAATGCAGTAGGCTTGCTTGAGCCCAGGAGTTTGAGACCAGCCTGGACCACATAGGGAGATCCTGTACCCACAAAAATTTAAAAATTAGCCAGGTGTGGTTGCTCAGGAGGCTGAGCTAGGAGGATTGCTTGAGCCTAGGAGGTCAAGGCTACAGTGAGCCATAATTGCACCACTGCACTCCAGCCTGGGTGACAGGGAAAACCCGTCTCAAAAAAACAAACAAAAAAAAAAAAAACAAAGAATGAATTGGATGTATACCATTGAGAGAAATTCCATAATGTATCAAGCGAAAAAAAAAGTTAAAAAACTAGACACACAGTGATAACTATAATATGATCCCATATTTGTAAAATACACATTAATTAGAAAAGAAAAGCTTATTATATATAGTTTATATGTGATTATACAAATACAAATGAAGCAAGAAAGAATAGATAACAGATTGTAAATTTTGGCAGAGGAGAGGAGTGAAAGGAAGCAAACAAAAGGAGACTAAAGAATTTCCCTGTTCTTTTATTATTATTATTATTATTATTATTTTTACCATATGATTACTGATTTTTTTTTTTTTAAACAAAGTCTCACTCTGTTGTCCAGGCTGGAGTGCAGTGGCATGTCGGCTCACTGCAACCTCTTCCTCCGGGGTTCAAACAATTCTTGTGCCTCAGCCTCCTGAGTAGCTGGGACTAGAGGTGCATACCACCACATTCAGCTAATTTTTGTATTTTTAGTAGAGACAGGGTTACACTATGTTGGCCAGGCTGGTCTCTAACTCTTGAACTCAAGTGATCCACTCACCTTAGCCTCCCAAACTGCTGGGATTATAAGTGTGAGCTGCCACGCCAGGCTATGATTTTTTATTTAGTAGGAATGATAAAAAAAACTATGAGGATACCAGTTTAAATACTGAGATATAGTTTTTAAATGAATTATGATTTTTCTTTTCCCTTTTATTTAAAAATATTTATTTGACAAATATTGTATATACTCAAGGTGTACAATGTGATGAAGCATGTGCATATACATTGTGATATGCACAAATTAACCCATCTATTATCACCTATACTATATATTAGATCTTTATCATTTTAAAACTGAAAGTTTGTACTCTTTGACCATCATCTCCCCATTTTCTCCACTCTGAACTCCTAGCAACCACCATTCTACTTTCTGCCCAAGTTCAACTTTTTGAGATTCCACATACAAGCGAGATCATACAGTATTTGTCTTTCTGTGTCCAGCTTATTTCCCTTAGAATAATATCCTTTAGGTTTATCAATGTTGTCACAAATGACAGGATTTTTTCTTTTTTATGACTGAATAATCTTTCATTGTATCTAACACATTGTATTTACTCATTCATCTGTCAATGGGCACTTAGGTTGTTTCCGTATCTCGGCCATCGTGAATAATGCTGCAACGAATGTGGGGTTATAGATATCTCTTCAAGGTACTGATTTCATTGCATTTGAATATATATCCAACAGTGGGATTGCTTGATCATATGGTGGCTCTATTTTTAATTTTTTGAGGAACCTCCATACTGTTTTCCATAATAGTTGTACCAATTGGTATTTCCACCAACAGTGTACAAGGTTCCCTTTTCTTCATGCCTTTGTCAACACTTGTTATCTTTTTTCTTTTGGTAATAGCCATCTAACAGATATGAGGTGATATCTCATTGTGGTTTTTGATTAGCGTTCTCTGGTGATTAGTGATTTTGAGCACCTCTTTATATACCTGTTGGTGATCTGTATGTCATCTTTGGAAAAATGCCTATTTAGATCCTCTGCCCATTTTTTTATTGGGTTACTTGTTTTTTTGCTATGGAGTTTGCTGTACATTTTGACATTAACCCTTTGTCAGATATATAGTTTGCATATATTTTCTCCCATTTCATAGGTTGCCTTTTCATTGTGTTGATTGTTTCATTTGCTGTTCCATAGCTTTTCAGTTTTACATAGTCCCATATGTTTATTTTTGCTTTTGTTGCTTGTGCTTTTGTTGACATATCCAAAAACAGTCAGCAAACAATTAACAAAATGGCAACAGTGTGTCCTTATTTATTAATAACTATTCTAAATATAAATGGATTACATTGACTAATCAGAAGACACAAAGATGCTGAATGGATTAATAAACAAGATCCAATAATACACTGGCTACAAGAGATTCATATTAGTCTCAAGGGCACACAGACTGAAAGTGAAAGGGTGGAAAGAGATACTCCATGCAAGTGGAAACCAAAAGAGAGCAGGGGTAGCTACATTTATATTAGACAAACTAGACTTTTAGTCAAAATCTGTCACAAGAGGCCAGGTGCTGTGGCTCATGCCTTTAATGCTAGCACTTTGGGAGGCTTAGGTGAGAGGTTCACTTGAGCGCACGAGTTCAAGACCAGCCTGAGCAACATGGCAAAACTCCATCTCTACAAAAAATACAAAAATTAGCCAGGCATGGTGGTGTGTGCCTGTAGTCCCAGCTACTTGAGAGGCTGAGGTGGGAGGATGACTTAAGCCCAGGAAGCAGAGGTTACTGTGAACCAAGGTTGTGCCACTGCACTCCAGCCTGGGCAGCAAGCCAGACATTATCTTGAAAAAAAAAACAAACAAAATCTGTCACAAAAGACAAAGAAGATCACAATATGGTGATAAGAGGCCAATTCATCAGGAGGGTAAAACAATTGAAAATACAGATGTACCTAACATTGGAGCACCCAAATATGTAAAGCAAATATTAACAGAACTAGAAAGAGAAACAGACAGCAATGCAATAATAATAAGGGACTTCAATACCCCACATTCAACAATGGATAGATCATCTAGAGAGAAGATTAGTAATGAAATAGCAGATGTGAATGAAACTATAGACAAATCAACCTACCAAACATAGGCAGAACATTCCATTCAACAGAAGCAAACACACATTCTTCTCAAGAGCACACAGTACCTACTCCAGGGTAGATCACATGTTCGGCCACAAAACCAGTCTTAAATCTAAGAAGATTGAAATCATATCAAGTATCTTTTCTGATCACAATGTTACAAAACTAAAAATTGACAATAGGAAGAATTTTAGAAAACTCACAAATACATAAAATTAAACAACACACTCCTGAACAACCAATAGATCAAAGAAGAAATCAAAAGAAACTCACAAAGTATCTTGAAACAAATGAAAATGGAACACAACATATCAAAACTTACCGGATGGGGCAAAAGTGGCGCTAAGAGGAAAGTCTATGGTGATAAATGCCTACATTAAGTAAAAAGACAGACACCAAGTAAATAACCTAACTTCACACCTCAAGGAACTAGAAAAACAAACTAAGCTCAAGTCAGCAGAAGGAAGGAAATAAATATTAGAGCAAAAATAAATGAAATAGTTTGGGCGTGGTGGTTCATACCTGTAATCTCAGCACTTCGGGAGGCCAAGATGGGCAGATCACCTGAGGTCAGGAATTCAAGACCAGCCTGGCCAACATGGCGAAACCCCATCTCTACTATAAATATAAAAATCAGCCAGGAGTGGTGGCATGCACCTGTAGTCCCAGCTACTTGAGAGGCTGAGGCATGAGAATCGCTTGAACCCAGGAGGCAGAGGTTGCAGTGAGCCGAGATCATATCACTGCACTTCCACCCTGGGTGACGGAGTGAGACTCCTACAAAAAAAAAGAGAAATAAATAAAATAGAGATTAGAAAGAGAATAGAAAATACCGATGAAACTAAGGGTTGGTTTTTTAAAAAGATGTAAAAAATGTGGCAAACCTTTAACTAGACTAACCAAGAAAAAAAAAATACTGAAATAAATGCAATTGTCAATGAAAGAGAAGGTATTATAACTGAAACCACAAAAATACAAAGGATCACAGGAGACCACTATGAACAATTATACTTCAACAAATTAGATAACTTAGAAGAAATGAACAAATTCCTGAAAACATGCAGTCTACCATGGCTGAATCATAAAGAAATGGACAATCTGAACTGACCAATAATGAGTAAGGAGATTGAACTGGAAAATCTCCCAACGAAGAAAAGCCGAGGACCAGATGATTTCATGGTTGCAATCTATCAGACGCTTAAATAATTCATGCCAATCCTTCTCACATTCTTCCAAAAAACTGAGGAAGAGGGAACACTTTCATTTTTTTGAAAGAGAGTAGCTTGAGTGCCTTCAAACACAGTCATAGGAGCATCCACAGATGTTGAACTTAGATGAATGTGTGCACACGTGCTTACTCTGTGTCTGGTATCACTTAGGTGAATGTTGATGGTTACAGTGATTTTGAACATTAC
The DNA here is from genome assembly GCF_000951035.1 of Colobus angolensis palliatus. Classification (NCBI taxonomy): domain Eukaryota; kingdom Metazoa; phylum Chordata; class Mammalia; order Primates; family Cercopithecidae; genus Colobus; species Colobus angolensis. Next base: position 10,290,004 of record NW_012121932.1, read on the forward strand.
ACAGTTTTTAATTTTTTTGTCATATAACATGTATAATTATAATGAGTCCTTCAAGAGAGAACTACTAAGGAACATGATAGGGAAATATATTAAAATACTGCAACATATAAAAGTGATTTAATTCTACAAGGTTTTTTGAAAAAACTGACCAAAACTCAGTCTGACTTGGATAACTCGAGGATCACAGCTCTGGGAGTGATGAGCAGAGACGGTGACAATGCCCAATGGAGGGCAGAATCTTATCTATGCAAAGCATGGTGGAGACCAGCAGTAAGAGTTTCCAGTTCCCTGGAACTGGGATTGGCAACAACAAAGTGGGACAGGAGTCTCTAGCCACAGAGTTTCTTGTTTTCCTTGGGGCCTTCAGTGGTGGGGTTAGATGGAATAGGGAAGAAATGGTGAAATCTTGGAAACCTAGTGAAGGCGGACTAAGCAATCTGGACTCCTGCTGGAATATGCTTATGTATTTCCCATCTAATTGTGTTGCTGAAGTACCCACAGTGTTGGCATCAGGAGAGAACAGGGCATAAGTCTTTGATGCCATTTTGCCTTCTTAGAGGTCTCATGACTGTCTTTCCAGGGTATCAAAAATAGGAGGTTTCAGTGTCCAAATGCCCCATCCAGTGAGGGCTGTTCTTGGGCAGCAATTCTCCATATGTCTCCAGAAGGAAGGGAGACAAGGCAGTAAATTTTAGTGTTATTGGCTAGATGCTAATTTCCAGTGTATCTGTGCAGAATTAAATTGGACTTGGGAATCATAATTCTTTCCTGTCTCTGAAAAGTAAAGAAAGACTTTGTCTTTTGGCTGATAAGCCAACAGATCCTTTTTCATGTTTTAAATCTCAGTCCTAGGATCTTTGATTGTGTGAAGAGAAAAAATAGAACAAAACTACTGCCTGTGGTAGTCTCTAACACTGACAATGCAGAGGAGAGGCTAAGAAACAAGATACAAAAGAAAAGTAGACTCTCAGGATTTGTGCTCTGAACATCAAGTAGAAAATGCTATTACTGCAGACACTGACTGGCATTTGTTAAGTGCCTATCATGTGCCAGGCAGAATGCACAGTGCTGAGAACTTTCTTTGTTGAATTATCAGACATTAGCTTTTTGTCCAAACCTCTGTGGAGTGAAGAACCTACAATTGTCCTATTCGTTTCCATTTCGGTGTTTTATTTCTCCATCAGAAAGATGTGTCTGAAAAGGTAGTCCTCTATTTCAGCGTTCCTCAACCTCAAGGTCAGAACCAAAACATTTTGAAATTGATTAAATAAGCCTCAAACATCAATTTTAAAAAAATGAAGTGGAATAAAAAAGAAACTATCAGAAAGCAGGTAGTAAAATAGTTCCATGAAATTTTTGTTTTGATTTTATAGATGTGTATGTGTATTGGGTCTCTGTGGAAATGTATTTCTTTCTCTGGGTAAAGGTTAAAAAGTTTGAAGAGCACTGACTGATTGATTTCACTGCACTGAAATGTACAATGGTTTACATCCAGTGGAAATATGGAGAGTGAATTATGTGTGATAACATCTCGTTAGAAAAAGGGGTCATGCTTTGTTTCTTTAGGAATATTGCCAAACATGCTTATAGAACGAATAGATGGTAAAAGATAAGTAGACTGAGAGATTTCTGATCAGATTGAGTTTTCCTGAAAAACCACTTTCCTGAACATTACATATCATGTGCCACTTGTTGAAGCTCAGAGCAAACTGTTCAAGCATACAGATATCCTTTGCTAATTATACCTATCCTCATGTCATTTATTGCATTCACTAGATATAAGTCATTTTCTTCTTCTCTCAAAAGAACCCCTTGCTATATTTCTTAAGTCTGTGTGCAATCACTTTAAAACACACTTTATAAATCTCTGGAGTGAAGGATGTAGTGGGAACAGATGATACAGTTGTGCTTGAATTATTTAAAGCAGCACAGATCTTGAGTGCCTAAAATGAGAATTCAATTGGTAGTTTAAAACCAAAATCCCAAGAAAGGTATAACGTAAACAATGAAACATTCTTTGAATTTTGTATGTGGTATTTTAAAAATGAATGCTGACTAGGTTGTTTGTGTAAATCCTTTGCCAACACAAAAAGCAACGGAATCTTGCAGAGCATGCAAAACAATTTCTTAGTCTTTTAGCATGTGTGTTTGGATTTTGAGGAAGGAAAGAAATTGTATTTTTGCAACTTCAAAACAGATCTTCAAGATCTTATGTACTCTGGAAGCTCCAAAGTGCTGAATTGAGCCTGCTGTCAATAAACTAGGTTGAAGATCTTGCACTGCCATCATCTCAGAGAAACGGACAGGAAACTTGAGATCTGAGAACTGAATTGTGCCAGATGCTTGACAGTCTTTTCTTCTCTTCTTCCCCCAATTTTTTATTTTCAAAATATCAAACCTACACAAAAGTTGAAAGAATAGCACAGTAAAATCTATAGAGGTACATTCTATTTCAGTTCACCAATTGTTAACATTTTGTCACATTTGCTTTCATATATATGTATATATGTGTGTATGTATATAGATATATTAATAGATACATGTATGTGTGTATATATATATGGGTGTGTGTGTGTAAGTTGCAGATATCATGACAATTTTCGCCTAAATACTTCAGCAACTATCTCCTAAGAATAAAGGTAATCTTCCACATCACCACAATATTTAACATTGATTCAGTAATGTCTTCTCATCCAGAGCCGAATCTAAGTTTTCCTATTGTTTCAGCACCTGGTATTCTTGGTCCTGTGCCAAGACTGCATTCTTCAGCTCTTCCAATTCCTAGACTGAACAATTCTCTTAAACCTGCAATATATCTTCCTTACCCCATGCAGGGGACTGTTTTCTAGCCAGGCCTATATATTAGTATTCTCCCCCCAATCCCCCACCAGCACTGAGGGATGGAAGGAACATGACTGACAAAACAGAGAGAGGAGATTGCCAGTCTGGAAGTCCTCCTGGGGAAAGCAATGTTCTTCCTTTAACCCTGAGCAGATGAGCCAGGAATCTTCAAGCTGTAGGACATTGGTTCCAAACTTGCTCCTGCATAAAAGGTCTACTGTGCTGGAGGGACATTTGCACTTCATGCCAAGGCCAAGTCCACCCTACCTACAGTGGCATACAAGGCCCTTCATGAGCTGGCTTCTGTTTATCTCTCCAACCTTATCTCCCTCCTCTCCTTAGAACCTACTCTCCAGCCTCCCTTAACAAAGTTCTCTTTGACCTCTAGGCTGTCATTCATGTTTCTTTTGCCCAGATGACGATTTCTATCCTTTCACTCCCAGGATTTCCCATGACGCATTCTCTGAGCACCTCTGGCCTCCCAAGCCTAAGCTGCTTCTCCCCTGGCTCCCATCACTCATCCCTTTTCCTTTGTACACTGCCACAATCTATTGTAATTGCCCATTTATTTGCCTGTAGCCCAGATGGTAGAGACCATGTGGGTAGAGCTATGTCTCCTCAGTCCCTGGCATAGCACCAGCCCATAGTAGGTGCTCAAGCAGTATTTATCAAATGGACATTTATATGGTTCGTGAATTCCTGTTGTTGAGGAATTGGGCCCCTTGTAGTTTATGCATTCCTTGACACCCTGTTTCATGTGAGGTGCTCAGTGGCTATGTACTATATGGTGGAATATCCACCCTCCAGGAGTTATGTTCTCAATAGGGAGGCAAGTCTAAAATGCACAAAAGACCAAATACTAGTATAAAAAACTGGGTGAGTGATGGCCAACACACCTGCATCCACAGGTCTGACTGTGCATTGGAATCACCCAAGGGGACTTGCTAAAAATACAAATTCCTGGTCTCCCTCAGAGGTTTTCATCAAGAAGGTCCAGGGATCTCTTGATGTAAGTGACTCAGGGAATTCTGACGGACCATGGACTAAACTTTAGGAACCTTTTGCAATTAGGGGCAAAACTTCATCAGATGGAGTGGTCACAGTTAGGGCCCTTCCACCAGACCCTTCGGTGCCTCCGTGTGAATGAGAAAAAGGCACCCGGTCGGAAGGATACCACCAGCGGGCACATGGCCTGATTTGTGGAGGCCAGGTGCGCTCTGCTTGCCGTCCTCATCTGGAAGCCCTTGTAGAGGGCATAATACTTAGATTTTACTCGTGGTTTTGTCCTGGATGCCCCTGAAACAGTATCTAAGCACTTTTTTCACATCCCTTCAAAGTGCTCCGTAGTTGCACATAAGGAGATAAACAACAGTCATTATAATGTATCTCAACCTCTTCCATGTTAGCTGATCAAGTGAATCCCAATAAACATAGAAACCACACAAAACAAATGACTTAAACACTATTATTTGCCTTATGCCTCCCACTTCAAGGCAGCTGAACCCCGGGAGCAAAGGGAGGTTATATTCCACATGTGAGATCCTCCAGTGAGCTTTGTGAACAGCGTATGGTTTGTAGCACTGAAAAAGGAATATCTGTCTGCACTGATACGGACTCCTACAAAACCCCGAGTCAAACACTGGGTTACAGGGTAACCAACTAGCCGTTTTCCAAAGAGATGAATCCTGGTGGTGCAAAGCTCCCTAAGTAATCCCTAGATATTCAAGCCCATCAACATTTATTGAGTACTATAATATACAAGGCACTATGCTCAGTGCCAGTGGTGGGTGTGTTAAGGTGAAGAAGGCATGATACCTGCCCTCAAGGAGACAAAAATATAGTAAATAGAAACCTAAGATGATGTTGTAACACCTCTAAAAATGATTCAGACACAGTGCTATTGGTGAACAGAAAAATGAAGATTTTATTCCACATAGAAGGACTGGTAAAGGTTTAATGGAACAGGTAGAATGTTCACAGAGTGTTGAAAAATAGATAGGGTTTTGACAAATAGCACTGGAAAAAGATATTGAGGCTGCTGCAATCTTGGCTATGAAAGTAATTAGCTGTGTGACTGTAAGAAAGTCACTTAACCTCTCTGAGTTTTAATTCTCTTGTGATTAAAATTAGGAAAATGATGACACAAGGTGCTATCATCTGAATGTTTCCGTCCCTTGATAAATTTGTATGTTGAAATCCGAACCCCCAAGGTGATAATATTAAGAGGTGGAGCTTTTGGGGAGGTGATAGGTCACTGGGGCAGAGCCCTCATGAATGGGATTAATGCCCTTACAATAGAGGCCCAAGGGAGCTTCCTTGCTTGTCCCTTTCATCATGGCACAGTCAGGAGGTGCTGTACTATGAACCAGAAAGCAGGTCCTCACCAGACACCAAATCTACCGGCACCTTGATCTTGGACTTCTAGTCTCTGGAACTGCAAGAAATAAATTTGTTTATAAACCACCTAGTTTATGGTATTTGTTATAATAGACTGAACAGTCTAAGACACAAGTTTGCTCTGAGTAAAATATGAAATGACATGCGTGAGAGTACTTACCGCAGTGTCCAGCACCTAACAGGTTTACCCAGTCATCTGTTCTGCTGTTCCTATGTAAGAGGAGGAAATAGGGTGAGCAGGCTGAAGACTTTGTGGGGAGAATGGGAAGAGGCCTCATTGGAGAGGAAGGTAGGGTAAATGAAGAACATGGCTGGAAAGCTGGTTTGGGGCCAAGTGGGAGTGGCCCAGTGCATGAGAAGCACTTGGAGGATGTGCTGAAGAGCCTGTCCTTCGTTTGTCACGTAATAGTGGACATAGTTATCCGAATCCAATCAGAATACTGTTAATTATTCTTCAAATCCAATCATAATGTAATCTGAATACTCTATAACTAAATATTTGTAAAGTTTACCTCCCACAAAATTAATCTCCAACAAAGACTAACCATAACTGTTATTTTAAGAGCAGCAACTTAATACAAATAACTATGAAATAGGTATTAAAGCGGCCGGGCGCAGTGGCTCAAGCCTGTAATCTCAGCACTTTGGGAGGCCGGGACGGGCGGATCACAAGGTCAGGAGATCAAGACCATCCTGGCTGACCCGGTGAAACCCCGTCTCTACTAAAAAAATACAAAAAACTAGCCAGGCGAGGTGGCCGGCGCCTATAGTCCCAGCTGCTAGGGAGCCTGAGGCAGGAGAATGGCGTAAACCCGAAAGGCGGAGCTTGCAGTGAGCTGAGATCCGGCCACTGCACTCCAGTTTGGGCAACAGAGCGAGACTCCATTTCAAAAAAAAAAAAAAGGTATTAAAGAACTAAAAATAACTAAGGTATCAGAAAGGAAGCAGCTTCAGGTAGAAGCTTTGTTCCTTAGGGCTTAGGAAACTAATAGGAGCATATGGAGTTATTAAAACTTGGAAGTATGGAGCAGTATGGCAGTTTCTCAAAAAAATTATAATAGAATTACCTACGATGTAGCAATTCCACTGCTAGGTATATATTCCAAAGAACGGTAAGCAGGGACTCAGAGATGTTTGTACACGTGTTGTATTCCCACACTACTATGAAGAACTACTTGAGACTGGGTAATTTATGAAGAAAAGAGGTTTGATTGACTCACAGTTCTGCAGGGCTGTGGAGGCCTCAGGAAACTTACAATCATGGCAGAAGGCAAAGGAGAACCAAGACAGGTCTTCACATGGTGGTAGTGGAGAGAGAGAGAAGGGGGAAGTGCCATACTTTTAAACCATTTTGTGGTTTAAAGTTTTGTGATTTTATGAGAACACACTGACTATGATGAGAACAGCAAGGGAGAAATCCACACCCACGACCCAGTAACTTCCCACCAGGCCCTTTTCCTGACAAGTGAATATTTCAATTCAACATGAGATTTGGGTGGGGACACAGAGCCAAACTATGTCACTCATGTTCACAGAGGCATTATTCACAAGAGCCAAAAGATAGAAGTAACCCAAGTGTCCATCAACGAATGCATGGATAAACAAAATGTTTTAATTACCTACAATGAAATATTGTTCAACTCCAAAAAGAGAGTAAATTCTGACAAATGCTACAATGTGGATGAACCTTGAGGATATTATGCTAAGTGAAATAAGCCAGGCACAAATAGACAAATATTGTGTGATTCAACTTAGGTGAGGTACTTAGAGTAGTCAAAATCATAGAAACAGAAAACAGAAATGGCGATTGCCAGGGGCCTGTGGGAACGATATGGGTTCCCCACCCAAATCTCATTTCCAACTGTAATCCCCACGTGTGGAGGAGGGACCTAGTGGGAGGTGATTGGATTATGAGGGCAGTTTCCCCCATGCTCCTCTTGTGATAGTGAGTGAGTTATCACAAGATCTGATGTTTTTATAAGTGGTGGTTTTTCCCGCTCTCCTTTCTCACCTGCTGCCGTGTAAGACGTGCCTTCTTCCTCCTCCACCATGATTGTAAGTTTCCTGAAGCCTCCCCAGCCATGCAAAACTATAGGTAAATTAAACCTCTTTTCTTTGTAAATGACCCAGTCTCAAGCAGTTATTTACAGCAGTGCAAAAATGGACTAATACGGGGGGAAGGGGAAATGGGGAGTCATTACTTAATGAGTATGGAGTTTCCATTTTGCAAGATGATATTTGCAAGAGTTCTGGATATTGGCTGTACAATCATGTGGATGTACTTAACACCACTGAACTGCACACTAAAAATGGTTAAGGTGGTAAGTTTCATGTTACATATTTACCAATATTTAAACAAAACAAAAACACTTACAAATTTGGAAGAAGAACCTTGCAGAGCTAAAACTCAGGCCTTGGAGTGTTGGTGTCTCTGAGCTCAGAGGAAAGGCCCTGTGGGGCTGGGACCTGCACCTCTGGGCATGGTGGGGATGGATTGACTGCTACTGGTGTCTCTGAAGGAGCCACAATGATCAGGCTGCCTCTGTAAGTGTTGGAAAAACTGCAAACCGGAACCAAGTGCTGGTACGGGGACTAAAGGAACTGCTGCTGCCTGGTGAGGAAGAATTACTAGGGTGAGACTGACAAGAAGCAGAAAGAAATTCCTTCTTTCTTCTCCAGCCTTGCAGTCTCCCTCTACCAACCTCTCTTGGCAGAGTCTAGCTTGGAACCAGCTGGCAAACAGAAAAGTGGTTTGCAAAGTCCTGATCCCAGCAGCACCAAGCTGGTTTGAAGCGGGGTTTGAAAATGAGACAATGGCTGACACAGTGGGCCACTGAACATTTAATTTATGAACAAGGAAATGGCATAATGAGAGTGTTAGAATGCTAACTCTTGTGGCAGTGTGAGAAATAATTGAAAAAAGCGAGACTTAGGAGACTATCAAATCTATCCAGGAAAGATGCAGTGAGAGTCCAGCCTTGGGTTTGCTCCAATTCTGACATCAAAGTTTCTGTTCTGTTCCTGAATCCTGAGTCATTTTACCCATGTTATCCTTAGTTCTTGTAAGTGGACCCCTTTCCAATTTCTGTTGCTGTGCCTGACTTTTTAGACTACCCAAGACTGCCCATTCACAAGTTGAGGACAGTTGAGAACTCTACACTAGACAGCCTGCCTGGTTCCCCTAATATGAACTGCTTTAAATAGCAGCATGTTCCAGGAAACTCTTCAGACATCCTGCTATTCCTCTGAAATCTCTGAAGCTAACTGCTTACCTAGTCCTACTACGTGCCATACCTAAGTGTTAGGGTTTCAGAGATGAACGAGATTCTCTACTCAAGGGGCTGGGCATGGTGGCTCATGCCTGTAATCCTAGCACTTTGGGAGGCTGAGGCAGGAGGATCATTTGAGCTCAGGAGTTAGAGGCCACCCTGGCCGACATAGGGAGACCTCATCTCTAAAAAAAAAAGGAGAAAAAGTATTCTATACTCAAGAAAACTGAAGTTCGGGGAAAAAGACATAAAATGTAAACAAATAGAATATGATGATAGAAAAATAATTGCTAACATTTATTATAGGATAGGCATTTTTAATTAGCTTGAGATATATTAACTCATTTAAACCTCATAACAAACCTAGGAGGTTGGCTCTGTTATTACTCCCATTTTATAGGTGGTGAAACTGAGACACAGAAGATTAAGCGATTTGTTCAAGGTCAGGCAGTAAGGAAGTATTAGAACTGGCATTCAAGTCCCAGAGCAGTCAGCCTCTGCAATTCAGGATTCAAGGACTGAGAGCAGGAAAATTTAAAAAGGTTGCTGAGGTTCAAATGGAAATCAACAAGAAGGGCTGACAAACTGGATTAAGTTTTCACCTGTGGGTAGAGGGGGAAAGTGTATGTGTGTGTGTGTATGTGTGTGTGTGCGCATATATATGTGTGTATGTGTTTGTATTCATGCGCGCACGTGTGTGTGTGTAACTGCATGGCTCTCCTTAGAGATGCTTCTTTAAATCCCACTTTTCTTGCCTACCACCACTTATATCTCACCATTTCTGCAACAAAAGGTAGAGATGAGGATCTGCGTACACTATGATAAATTGTTGGAGTAAAACCTGTTCAGAAATCAAACTTTCCTCTTTGGCTGCCCACCACTGTGCTGGATTCAATCATAACAAGTAGCCCAGACCCCAACCATCTTCTCTACATCAACCTCACCTTTATTCTACAACAATATCCATCGGTTATCAAATGAGATAAAGTATAGGGGAGCATTTTATAAGTTATTAAGTGTCATGCAAATATTATTTTCATCATTACTACCACCTGCAAAACTGGTCAATTTTGATGTTTCCTTTTTTGCATGTCTGAGTTCTATGAAAAACTTCACTAAGAAGCTTATTGAAAAATCCGCATGTTGTTTTTGGGAATGATCACTAGGTGTTGCTATTTGATAACACATTATCAACACCCTGCCCACCCCCAAATGCCTGTATTTTTTTGCAGCGGTACTGAGATTGATTTTTCTCTATTTGATTTTGAGAATTACCTGTTGTGTTTCACATAATTTGCAGCGAAATAATTTGAAGTCAAGTAGGAGTAACTGACCTTATTCCTTGCTTCCTCTCTTTCTCCTCTTTCATGCCCTCGATTTTAACAACCATCTCTCTCGCTGCAGTGCCTGCAGTGCAGATCACTCCTCAATCCCTATTTCATCTATTCAACAAATATTTATTGAACATTATATATGAGCCAGACATTGACTAGGAGCTGAGTATACAGGCGTGAATAAAACAGACAAAGTTTTGGCCACCATGCAGCTTACTCTTACGGCTCTTTCTTGGACAACAGACCCACATTTTCAACTTTCTATTGCGATAGGAACTAAACTTATCTTTGCATCTCCCATACTGAAAATCTCTCAGGTAGCATCCATGTAGCTGAACTGCTTCTCAAACTCATCGTATTCATCCACAGCACCACCTTTTGATTTGAATGGAAACATCACTAGTTCTCTTAAGTCATCAAGCTCAAAAACCTCAGTTATGCTAATAAGCCAGGCACAGAAAGTCAAATACTGGGTGATCTCACTTATATGTGGAATCTAAAAAAGTAAATTTCATAGAAACAGTGAGCAGAAAGATGGCTGTGGTTACCATAGGCTGGTCGTGGTGAGAAGGGTGGGAAAAGGGAAGGAATGTTGATCAAAAGATTCAAAGGTTCAGTTTAGACTGAAGGAATACGTTTAAGTGATCTATAATAATGTATTGTGTATTTCAAAACTGTTAAAATAATAGATGTTTAACATCTCACAAGAAAAAAAGATAAATTGATGAAGTGATAGATATGTTAATTAGCTTGATTTAATCTTTCTACGATGTGTGCATGGATCAAAACATCACATTGTACCTCATGAATACACATAATTATTTTTGTCAATTAAAACTAAATAAAGTTTAAGAACCCAATCGTGTTTTTTTTTTTTTTTTTTTTTTAACTGCTTTCTTTCCTTTGCTTCCATTCCTAATCAATTGTCACATCCAAGGTTTGGAACAGGTCTTCAGTGCCCTTGGCCTGGGCCACAGTGATAGACTTTCCTGCCTCCTTTTCCTCTTACCTCCAACAAATCCTCTATAATGCTGACAGAGTAACTCTCTTGAAGAGTACTTCTCACCACACAACCCCCTCCCCCATTCTTTATCCTAAGCATTTAAACTCCTATTCTTAGCATCTAAATCTCTCCATCACCTGACTTCAACCTCCATAGTCTGCACTCTACCTCTAAATCAACAAAACGTGGGTTAAGAAATGTTTATGTACCATGCATTGGACTAAGGCACATGGAGTAGAGATATGAATAAGACCAGAGCCCTTCCCTCATGATAAGCAGAAGGTTACTAAATAAGTGTTATGGATTGAATTGTGTTCATTCCCAATTCATATGTTGACACCCTACCTGCCAGTACCTTAGAATGTATTAGGAGATACGGCCTTTACAGAGGTAAAGAAGTTAAATGAGGTCATGAGGGTAGGACACTAATTCAGTAGGACGGTGCTCTTGTAAAAGGAGAGAGATACACCAGGGACGCACACACACAGAGGAGAGGTGACGTAAGGACACAGAGAGAAAGAAGACAGTCATCTGCAAGTCTGGAAAGAGACCTCAGGAGGAACCAAACCTGCCAACACTTTCATCGTGGACTTCCAGGTGATGGCAGTGGCAGGCCATTTGGAGCAACCGCTGCCAACATGCCAGCTGCAGCAGAGAGGCGCAGCCAGGGCTGCATGCTCCATGAAGCTAGCAGGATCTGGGGAGAAGTGGGAGCCCCACCCCTTCTGAGTTGGGACAGGAGCTTCCTGGATGCCAAAGCTGCAGACACAGGCATCCCTGTGCTCTTGGGGCCCAGGAGCAGGTGGGAGCTCCAACCTCTGGTGCACAGCTTCAGCTGCCCAGACCGGGGCTGTAGACCCAGGCCTCCTGTTCCATGGAGCAGGCAGGAGTCACCTCCCCTCCCACCCCTCCTCCACTCCTACAACTGCAGCCTCCCAAACTGTGGCTGCAGACCCAGGCATCTCTACACTCTTAGGGGCCCCGGAAGGCCTCCTCCTACCCTCACGGGCTTGGAAGTGCCTGCTCCTACTGCCTGGCTTCTTCCTGCTGTAGGCACCTGCTTCGATCTTGAAGCAAAGTCAGGCTGAGCCCAGGTACTGTTGGAGCCCAGCCAAGTGTGCACACACTTGGGGCAGTGCTGACATGCCAGGTCCTTGCCATCTCAGCCACTTCTGGACTTTCAGTACTAACAAGCATAGGAAGGAAGCCAAGGGGGGCTGAGGGCAGCTCGATGCTGGCCTGCAGGTGCCCCTTGTCAACTACAGCCTGGATACCGTGGACGGCAGCTGGAGGCAGACAGGTTCCTGGGCGGAAGTGGACAGATCCCTGGTGAGGCTCCACATTCAGGCTAGGGAGGGCCTGAAGACTGTGGGCTGGACTGCCAGTCCTATGGACCAGAGTAGGAACTCATGGTGCCTTTCCCAGGCCCACCCATGGCCACCCATCAACCAATCGCACACACTTCCTCCCCTCGGAGGCCCATAAAAGTCCTGGGCTCATCCAGAGCTGAGCAGACATTGGGATGAACAGTTGCAGAGAGGAGCTACCCACTCCAGGGGCTCCTCTCTGCTGAGAGCTGCAGAGACAATGGCATAACTTGTCTGTAGAGAGGAGCTTCCTACTCCAGGATCTCGTCTCTGCTAGGAGTTGAACACTTGCCACTGAGACACCCTGGCTACAGAAAGGAACTGCCCTCTGTGGGAGACTGAGCTGTTCTATTCCTCAATAAAGCTCCTCTTCCTCTTGCCCACTCTCCACTTGTCTGCATACCTCATTCTTCCTGAGAAGAAGTTCTTGTCACAGGACAAGAACTCAGGACCCACTGAATGGCGGGGCTAAAAGAGCTATAATGCAAACAGAGCTGAAACGTGCCCCTTGCTTGCCATGTTTCAGGCAAAGAGAAGGAGAGACGAGCTGTGGCCCTTCAAGGAGCCCAGACCTTGGAGCTCCCCGAGCCAGGGCTGTGACTCCCTCTTTAAAACCCTGCAGTTCCTGGGATCTCCAAGCTTCCAGGTGTCACCATATTCCCCAGTGCCAGCCATGGGAGCTACTTGTGTTGCATCTGGTTCAGCTGCAGCTTCTCAGAGAGCTAGCACCCATGCCAGCACCTGGAGCTGCCCACCCCACTGCAGCAGCTAGCATGTCTGTCTGGGTGCAGTGGCTGGACCCCAGACTCATTCACACACCCCTCACCATTCCATGCCTGGCTCATCCTTGACAAGCATGGGGCCCAGGCCAGTAGTGTGAGACAAGTGCAGCCTGCCTATAGCCAAGTGGGAGAAAAGAGCCCAGCAGGCCCGAGCAAAATTTGGGCAAAGGTACCACCAGCTACAGAGATTTCCAGCCAGAAAAATGGCACCCCAAAGATCCCATAACACAGTCTTGAGTTTGGATTTCCAGAACTATCAGAAAACAAATTCTGTTGCTGAAGCCACACAGCCTGTAGGTATTTTGTTACGGTAGCCCTAGCAGACAAAGACAATAAGTAAATGCAATAAATGTTTGGAGAAATGGTGTTGGGCATAACACTGGGACCACAGGAGGGAGGGGTCAACATATCTCTCTTTTGTATTATTATTATGCATTATTATGTGCTGCATTATTCATTGTTTTCCTAATATGCCAGTCTCCATAGTTTTGCCCTTACTGTTTTCTTCACTGGGCAAATGCAGCTCCCTATCTTCTCTCTACTATCAAAATCGGCCCATCTTTTAAAGCGAATACCATTACCAAATTCTCTATAAAGTCTTTCCTCTGTTCCAAACTTGATTTTATCACTTTTCTCTTGGTTCCCTTACCACATTTTAGGTGTGCGCATGCCTTTCTGATAGTCCTCATTTTCTACAGCTTTAATTTTGATTCTTTGTGTTTTTTTGTTTTGTTTTGTTTTGTTTTTTGAGATGGAGTTTTGCTCTTGTTTCCCAGGCTGGAGTGCAATGGTGCGATCTCGGCTCACTGCAACCTCTGCCTACCAGGTTCAAGCAGTTCTCCTGCCTCAGCCTCCCAAGATTACAGGCATATGCCACCACGCCTGGCTAATTTTGTATTTTTAGTAGAGATGGTGTTTCACCATGTTGGTCAGGCTGGTCTTGAACTCCCAACCTCAGGTTATCCGCCCACCTTAGCTTCTCAAAGTGCTGGGATTACAGGCATGAGCCACTGTGCCTGTCCAGTCTCTCTGTATTTTTAACTCACCTATTCTCCCAATTTTAAGTGCCTCAATAGAAGGAAATGTCTGTTACTCATTTATATGTACTTACTGTACCTATTACTGGGACTTGCACACAGTAGATGCTCAATAAATATTTATTTAATCTGTACAAGGGGATCACGAGGTCAGGAGATCGAGACCATCCTGGCTAACACGGGGAAACCCCGTCTCTACTAAAAATACAAAAACTAGCCGGGCGAGGTGGCGGGCGCCTGTAGTCCCAGCTACTCCGGAGGCTGAGGCAGGAGAATGGCGTGAACCCGGGAGGCGGAGCTTGCAGTGAGCTGAGATCCGGCCACTGCACTCCAGTCCAGGCGACAGAGCGAGACTCCGCCTCAAAAAAAAAAAAAAAAATCTGTACAAGGGGAAACTCCTGCAATAATACAGAGAATTATACATTTTTGCTGACATTTAACAAAAATATATACTTTCTCCTTTTCTGAAGAAGAAGAAATGATGGGGTTATTTTCTATTCTCTTGCAAATTATGGACTCAAAAGGGGTAACTAAAAGAAACTGACCATCCAAGTTTCTATGTCTTCAAGCGTCAGTATATCCAAATCTAGAAGTTTGGGTTAAATACACACATTCAGAGTTCATCTCTAGCACACTTCTCTGTGGGTATGAAACCAGTTGGGATTGAAGAGTTATTGGAAATTTAACTTCTAGAGAATGAGAACTCTGACCTAAAAGTTTAACTCCTTCTTTTTTTCCCGTCCCCTAAGTTATGTCCTCAGCTTCTGAAGCCCTTTCTTCTATACCCTTTGCTAAATTTTATTAAGATCTAGCACTCACCTTAAAACTTCAGAGGGCTCACAGAATAGCTTCAGAATTCCCCCACTAACTCTCAGTACAAACAAGTATTTTTAACCCTAAATGCTTTCCTCTTATTTTCTTTCAGTTAAACCTTAATTTTAAAAGTGTAATGAAAATATTTCTGACCTGGTGCAGTGGCTTATGCCTGTAATTCCAACACTGTGGGAGGCCAAGGTGGATAGATAGCTTGAGCTCAGGAGCTCAAGCCCAGCCTGGTAAACATGGTGAACCTCTGTCTCTACTAAAAATACAAAAACTAGCTGGGTGTGGTGGCATGTGCCTGTAGTCCCAGCTACTTCAGAGGCTGAGGTGGGAGGATCATCTGAGCCCGGAGGAAGGAGGTTGCTGTCACCCTTCAGCCTGGACGACAGAGTGAGACCGTGTCTCAAAAAAAAAAAATGTCTAAAGAACTTCGGTAATTCAAACATGAGTCATGAGTCATGTTGGAATTAAACAGAAAAAAAACCTGTCTTGCTCTGTTGAGCTGTTAACACAATAGTCTTCATATAATCCTAAGCTAGGAAATCCTATTCTCATTTGCTCAATGGAATGCTACACAGAAATGAAAGAAAGTAATGTGGAATGAATGAAGCTACTCAAAAGAATACATACTCTTTCTTTATTACAAAGCTTGAGAATGAGCAAAATTAATATCTAGTTGTTGTAAGGATTAAATGAGTAGATTCATGCAAAGCCCTTGAATGAATAGATGAATTGAAACTAGTCACTTTTATCACCATGAGGGTTGGTCACTGAAACCCCTCCGAAATAATTGTACTCATTAAGTGGTCTTTTTTTGACAGTCTCACTCTGTCACCCAGGCTGGAGTGCAGTGGTGCAATCTCGACTCACTGCAACCTCTGCCTCCCAGGTTTAACCAATTCTCCTGCCTCAGCCTCCCAACTACAGGTGTGTGCCAAAACGTCCAGCTAATTTTTGTACTTTTAGTAGAGACGAGGTTTCGCCATGTTGACCAGGCTCATCTCGAACTCCTGACTTCAGGTGATCTGCCCACCTCAGCCTCCCAAATGTAGGGGTTACAGGCGTGAGCCACTGCACCCGGCCACATTAAGTGGTCTTAATGAAGAATCTCAAGCTGCCCCGATGACACGGTGATGCTAGTAAGCTAACTTCCAGTAAGCTAGGTTCACTCAGAAGACTGGTCACCTCCATCAGGACTTGCAGGCAGAGGTGATGCTAGCAGTAAAATAAAGCTCACTGAAGGGCAGGAAGCAGAGAAGAGTGGCTAGCAAGATATTTCTGAGAACAGCATGGGGAGGGTGGGAGAAATAGGAAAGCAGGTGTAATAGAACCTCCAGAGTGGGACTTTAAGGACACCCCCACACATGATAGCTTCCATCACCCTTCCTCAAGCTATCCCAAGTAAGTGCAATCCACGGGCAGTACTTTTTATAATTTAAGAGAAAATCATAGGCTAGCTTTGAAAACAGCTTCAGGAGATATTCCTTAGCCCTATTCTTAACCAGGACATCCCTCCTTTAACACCGAATCTGGAGCAGCCCCTGGGTCCTTGGTCCCTCATTCCCTAAGACAACAGCCCTTTCATCCTGCCTTAGATGGTCTAATGAGGCAGATGTGAGGGACAGGAATTCATCCCTTCTCTGGTTGCAGAGTTATGTCCCACGGTGGTATTTTTCATTGTACTCTGTCTGGCTACATGTTGTACCTGCAAACATGCTGTTAATGCTCTTTTTAATGTTCTGTAGTAACAATGTATGCATGCTCAAAATGTTGAATAGCAGAAATACTGCTTTTTACCAACTGCAACATTTCTATTTATTTCTCTCCTTTTCCATCTACTCTCCTTTTACTCAGGAATTTGCAGATTCAAAGTAACTTAACTAGTGGTTTGGAGATTTATAATAGATTTTATCAGGAAGGCTTTGAAAGTACTTTAAAAAACACTATATTCCTTACATTTCACTCTATAAATGTAAAAATGACTCCATAAAGAGCCAAACTGCACTTAAACTGTCATTTTCAAATTCATGGACACTCATAATCCAAAATTAATTATAATCCTCAGTAATTATAATGACACCATTAAGTTCTTCACATCTCAGGATTTGTTCTACATGAGAATGATCTTAACTCGATTATACTTCAGCAACCTGAGTTGTCACATAATTGCTCTCGGAAACTCACGAATGGGGACACCACAGGTACTTAACAAATGCTGTTGGATTTTCTTATCCTGATCATGTTTCCTTTTTCCTCACCTCTAAAAAAAAATGATGTAGGGAAGGTAAAGGCATGGAAAAGGAAGTATAAACTGTTCATGACACTTTTCAAATGAAATGATAATTCAAATTATGTTTTGAGTAATAGAAAAATGGAGCCTTAGGCAAAAATTGTAGACTAGCTGGCATTCCTCTAGCTACAATAAGTGAAGACTGAATCTTTGACCCTATACATCTTGAAAGTATCCTAAGGGGAGCAGACTTTGGGTTAGTTCTGATAGTGTGGTTTTCTCAAGAAAAGTCCCACAGGCTGGGTGCAATGGTTCATGTCTGTAATCCCAGCATTTTGGGAAGGCCTAGGTGGGCAGATCACCTGAGGTCAGGAGTTCAAGACCAACCTGGCCAACAAGGCAAAACCCTGTCTCTACTGAAAATACAAAAACTAGCCAGATGTGGTGGCAGGCACCTGTAATCCATCTACTCAGGAGGCTGAAGCATGAGAATCACTTGAACCTGGGAGGTGGAAATTGCAGTGAGCTGAGATTGTACCACTGCATTCCAGCCTGGGCAACAAAGTGAGACTCTGTCTCAAAAAAAAAAAAAAAAAAAAAAGAAGAGTCCCACAAACTTTGTTCCCTAATGAACTGTGCTATGTTGAACCATATGCATTTATAAATGCAGGGTATAATTTGTCTCTAATAGATTGGGTTAACTTTGCCTATGTAATCTGTCAAAGTTTTCCAAGATAAGGGATCATGGACCTAACAGGATCATCCATGAGCATATTGAAATTGTATGTAAAATTGTGTGTGGGACCATGTGCTTTTTCTTGGAAGAATTGGTGTATATTGTGAATCATATTTTCAGAATGGAAATCAGTCTCATGATAGAAATAAGGGCAAAAAGCACTGACCCCTGGGTGAGAACCAGAAAAAAAAAAAAAAAAAAAAAAAAAACCAAGGAGCCCAAGAGCAAAGTCTAATGCTGGTACAAGACAGCCGGAGGGGTGGGTGGAAGGAATGGCACAGGCAATGGTCTGAAGCATCAAACTAGAAAATAGCTGTCCAAGAACAGAAAGCCATCCATCCCAGAATGATAGGGTTTATTTATTGCAAATACACTGAGTTCATTTGCCAGAATTGATTTTTTTGAGGCAGGCTCACACAAATCATTCAGGTCAAAAGACTCTCCAGCCAAGCCCTAATGGACAGAGGAAAGATGTCTGATGTGAACCATAGGTGGGTAACTACTTCAGCAAACACGCAGGAATTTGATGAGGAGGAGGGAGTATACTGGCTAAGTTCGTGTGCTTAGACCTTAACTGAGGACCAGATAAAGGACTCATCATATAGGTGGTTCCTTTCAGGTCCTTTCAGTTAGTTTATGATTTGGCCAGAGGTCATTTTTCTCCAAAATAGCACACCTGTTTTTATTCATTCACTCTTAGCTAGGAATTCAGGATGTATGGTGACACTAGAGCAGTTAAATGCAGGGATAGGAGGGCGGTGGGAAGGGAGAGACACAAGGGGAAGGGCACATGGACAGAGGGACAGCAGTTCTGCAGAGCTTCACACCTCCCAGGAGGAAGAGTGGAAGGGCCTGGGATCATAGCACTGTTCTGGTAAACTGAGACCCTCCTGTTCCATATGTCAATCCACTATTAATGCTTCATTTCATTAATTCTTGAAAGCCTTTTTTAAAAATGAATATTTTCCAAGGAAATAAAATAATACTTCTGGGAGGATCAGTGCTTAAGACCTCTTCAGCTTCCACCTCAAATTTTAGTTAATACCATAACAAGAGGTGGGAACACAGAGGAAATATGAGAGGGTGATGATTATGTTCCATAATTTTGCTAAGAAACCTACCTTTTTCAGTGTTCCTGTCCCAGCAGTATTTAAAATCATTATTGGCTTACATGTCAAAGGTTCAGGGATCAAATTTTTGAAATAAAACTTTCCTCCAGTGAACTGACAAGTATAAGTATACTTACATGGATAATAGGATAGGATATCTGAGATTATAATGAGCTTTACCAAAGGTGGCTGACTCCCATTTCACTTACGAGTTACACCCTTCCCAACCTACAATTAGATCTGCTGGCTAGATGCCACATGAAATGTAAAGTAAACTTTTCTTCCCCTTAAAAATTGTAGAAAAATTACTGATCTAAAGCTTTGGGTAATATTATACTTTTTATATGGACACTTTGGTTTAAAGACTTTTATTGTTTAAAACTGTATATTTTATTGTCATATGTTTTAGCTGTCAAGAAAAGTTTATTATCAACCATAACAAACTTATTTGGGCAGCTAGGGATGAACTATTCAAAAAGTCCACAGTAAATAGCTTTTGATTCTGAATGCTGGCATTCTGGGAGTGTTTGAGGGAAGTCTAGCTTTTAAGATAAACTGATGCTTAGAATGTATAGAAAGAATGTTATTTACCTTTGTAAACTGAGATCTCTTTGGGACCTTAAAAAAAGCAAGAGAGTTATCTTTCTCTTTAGACTATGAATACACAGGAAGAGGAAGGTGAAAACTGAGTTGGTTGGGTAATGGACTATTTCAAGTGTTTCATGTTGATTTGCTGAAAACAATTATTTTTCTTATTTAAAAACTACATTTCACATCAAGACTGAATGATTTTAATACTTTAAACATACATTTGTTTTGTTAAAGTAACTAGAAGTGATTTTATTTCAGGCTTATTGTTTCACCTCTGCTTCTATGAAATGATTCATGTTACACTGACATGTAAAGTACCCGAGCCTGCAATAGGGATAAATTTCTTCAATGAAAAGAGATATTTTTCTAGCTATGTATGCTGCATATTTGTCAAGGAAAAACTGTTAGTGGTTTTGCTGCTTGACTTTTTCCATTTCATGTATTATTTAAATAAACACATTAATTTTAGATTTGGAACTGTTTGGACAGTTAGCTTTCCTGAGTCATCTAAGACCACTCTCTGTTCACCTTACTGTCAATTATCTTTTTTTTTTTTCTAGTCTCACGGCAGTTCCTTAACTCTCTCCTTATAGCACCTACCTTTCTTTACCTACCATTTTATCATTCTTCTTTCTCTGTATTTGACTTTGTTTTTGAAAAGAAACAGATTAAATTTGCATTTTTCAAATTGTCCAAGTTGGGGAATGACCGTTCACATATAATACAAGTGAAGATGAGTGAATTTCTGTGAACTTTTCTTTCTTCTGTGAACTTTTGTACCATTCATGAGCCAGAGAAACAATTTTTGGTATATTACATATGCTCTGTGTGTGTGTGTCTGTGTGTATTTAAATATATCTTCTTAGTTAAAAAATTGAATGGTGTAAAATAAAATAATAACATTAAAGTCCAATTTGACTTCATTTATATTAAGCAAAATACACTAACACACATACCAAAGCTTTATTCCAGATTCTCTTGGAATCTTAGAGTCAGAAGTTAGGTCATCTGGCCCAAACTCACCCACTTCTCATTAACGCAATGGTGGAAGATCATCATTCACTTCTGTTTGGAGGTCTCAAATAATGGACAATTCTTTCTGCTTGTTTTAAGTGGCTTTTTTCCCCTATTGATTCACGTGTTGATTTGTTTATCTCTTTGTCGTTTATCAGACACAAACTATGTCAGTCACTGGAAAGCACAGTCATCTTTTTGGGTATATTTCCTGCCCTGCAAGAATGTAAATTACTGTGGGAAGAGACAGCTATGTAAATGTGTAAATGATAGCATGTAGTACGGTCATTAACACTATACAGATATGAAGCTGTGGATGAGGCCAGAAGACAAGACTCATTACTTCCTCTTGGAGGGCATTGTGAGGCTTCATAGGGTCACATTTGTGATAGTCCTGAAGGTGTAACAGTTGAAGAGACAGAAGGAAGACATTCCAGGTACAAAGAAAAACACATGCAAAGAAACTCAGTAAGAAGAGACTGGAAAGACAGGGTAGTTGGAGGTCTGTTTCATGGAACCTCTTAAGAGAAAACTAGGTTTTGTCAGAAGGGGTGAGAAGATAGGTAATTTGGGGGAGAGGTAGCGAAGGAAAAGATAGAGGATGAGTCTGGAACGATAACTGACGGTTCTGAGTAGGAAAACCCATGTCTATTAAGGAATTGGATTTTATCCCATAAGCAACATGAAGCCAACTAGTGCTTCTAACTGTAATAATAATAGCTATCACTTATATTGCAGTTTCTTTTTTCTCTTTGAGACGGAGTCTTGCTCTGTCTCCCAGGCTAGAGTGCAGTGGCCGGATCTCAGCTCACTGCGAGCTCTGCCTCCTGGGTTCACGCCATTCTCCTGCCTCAGCCTCCCGAGTAGCTGGGACTATAGGCGCCCACCACCTCACCCGGCTAGTTTTTTTTTTTGTATTTTTTTAGTAGAGACGGGGTTTCACCGTGTTAGCCAGGATGGTCTCGATCTCCTGACCTCGTGATCCGCCTGTCTCGGCCTCCCAAAGTGCTGGGATAACAGGCTTGAGCCACTGTGCCCGGCCTATATTGCAGTTTCAATGTGGTGGGCATTGTCCTAAGTATTTTAGATACATTAACTTAGACTCTGTACCAACCCTATGAGGTAAGAATTATTATCATCCCCATTTTAAGATGATGAACTGAGGCACAGAGAGGTTAGGTAAGTTACTTAAGACCACACAGATAGTAGTGGACAAAACTGGGATTTGAACTAAGTAAGGGAGTTTTAGAAAAATAACTGATAGCAATGTGGAGTGTGGCCCAGAGCTAGTGGCAAGAAGTCCAGTCCGGAGGCTGTTATAATAATCCAAACAGAAGAGTTTGTATTGAGACAGTGGCCAGGATGGAAAAGTACATCAAAAAACATACTGTGTCAAAATTTTATCTCTTATATGCTTGCTGTGGGATGCAAAGCACTCTGAGTTCTCTCGAATGATTTCATCATAAATCAGAACTTTGATAAAGAGTGGCTATAGAAGAACTTAGCAAATATTTATTGCATGCTCATTCACGCAAGCCCTGGTGCAACTCTGCTCTACTTTCAAGTATCATTTGGGTCATTTTTATTACAACTAAATTTCCTAGTAGTAATATAATCTAGCATTTAAAATTTGGCATGGTATTTCCTTCATGCACAGGTATTCCCAGAGAGATGTTCTTTCATATTTTCTGACCAAACGAAAATAAGCCACTAGTGTCTTGCTATGAATCGCTGTCAGAAAGTGGCTCATGTTTTGCCAGAGTTTGGGTGGGCAGTGGGCCAATCTCTAATGATTTGAGTAAATCATTTGAACCCAAACACTCTCTTCTTGTTTTAAAACCTCCACGGACTAACGGTGGTCTGCCTAAGGACGTGGTTGTTCCTGCCTGCATTCTCAGTGTGTTCCCCCCTGACTAGCACAGACTCCCTCTATGTGGTTGATGGGAGTAGGCGGTGGAGGTTGCTGTTCACATTAAGGCCCTGACAAGGCAAGCCAAGGCAATTTTCTGAATACTTAATGGGAAAGTTAGGGTTGGGTGTTAAGTGTCCAGGAATTTGTCTAAATTTACTTTGCCAGTGAACAGATATGACATTTGTTCACTATTTATTCAACAAATCACTATTGAACTCTATTATATGCTAGGTTTCATGCTAATTGCTTAGAGTCAGAGACAAATAAAACATTGTTTGTGACTTCAGGAAGGTTACCTCCCAGCTCCCCATATCAATAAAAGGAAACCACATTAGTTATTGTAACAGAGTGAATTCAGTATTGGGAATTGGCTAAGTGGGTGATGGACAACTGAAAAGGCAAGAGGGGACACTGAGGTCATAGAGAGACAGAAGTTTCAGGAAGCAGCTCACATCTCTAGGGCTGGAGGAACAAAGGGAAGAGCAGGGGCTGCAGAAGTGGTGCCTGGGACTCTGAGGAGGGGTCACCTTTCAGTAGCAGATACTCTTGGGGAACTGATGAAGTTGGTTTTGGAAGCTGGAAACTGGTCCTGACAGCCATTCCCAAGGAGAAGGACCATTCCAGGTGATACTGATAGGAAATAGGAAGCAGACGGGAAAGAGAATGTCCCTTCTCTATCTCCTTTCAGTATCCTTCTTTTGCTCCCTATTGGCAAAGTCTACTGGACAGCAACTGGTAAAGAAGAAATGTCCACTGGACTCACTTGTGCAGATGGAAATGCAAGCAGCTCAAGCTTTCTAGCAGGAGGTTCAGTCTAGACCTAAGCTGGAAGTGAAATATGTTTGAACATGTTGCATTCTAGAGAACTGGATATCCAGAATTTGATTTGTGTGCTCTTGCTTCAGGGTCTTTGCCCTGGTCTTCCTTCCTTGTTCCCTCCCCTCCCCTCCCCTTCTGTCCCACCTCTTCCCTTCCCTTCTCACTGAGTCTAGCTCCATAGCCCAGGCTGGAGTGCAATGGTGCAATCTCAGCTAACTGCAGCCTCCGCCTCCCCAGTTCAAGGGATTCTTGTGCCTCAGCCTCCTGAGTAGCTGGGATTAGGTGTGCAAGTCATCATACCCCGCTAACTTTTTGTGTTTTTAGTAGAGACAAGGTTTCACCTTATTGGTCAGGCTAGTCTCGAACTCCTGACCTCAGGTCATCCACCCACCTTGGCCTCCCAAAGTGCTGGGATTACAGGCATAGCCACCGCACCCGGTCACTTTTTTTTCACTTTCTTCAAGCCTCTGCTTCAATGTCACTTCTTGATGACTGCAATTGCTACTCCCACCCCTGCCCTTTTATCGTTCTCTATTTTTTTCAAAGTATTTATCATTATGTTAATTAAGCCTGTTAAATTATAATAAATAAATATTTATCATCATGCTAGATACATGCATATATTTAGTTATAACATATTTATTTATTGGTTTATTATTTTCTGTCTCCTCCAATTAGAATGTAAACTCTGCAAGAGTAGGTATATTAGCCCTAATTTTCTAGATAGCCAGAACAAACAGGAGATAGCTAGCTAGCTAGATGAGAAGGGATTTATTAGAGGAACTGACTTACGTGATTATGAAGGCTGAGAAGTCCCATGATAGACTATCTGCCGGCTGGAGACCCAGGGATGCAGGTAGCATGGCTGGGTACAAATCTGAAACCCTCAGAACCAGTGAAGTCAACGGCCTCTCTGTCTGAGGCCAAAGGCCTGAGAACCCAGGGAGCTGCTGGTGCAAGTCTCAGTGTCTAAAGGTCAGAGAACCTGGAATTCTGATGTTCCAGGGCAGGAGAAGAAGGGTATCCCAGCTTCAGGAGAGACAGTGAATTCACCTTTGCTCTGCCTTTCTGCCTCACTCTAGGCCCTCAGGTGCCTGCCTATGTTGAGGGTGGATCTTCACCACTCAGTACACTAATGGAAACACCCTCACAGACACACCTAAAAATAATGCTTTACCAGCTATGTAGGTATTTGTTAATCAAATCAATACCTAAAATTAACCATCACAGCAGAAGTTGTCTTTTGTTCACCAATGTGTCCCCAGCATCTAGAAGTAGACACTCTCTAAATGTTTGTTAAATAACCAGATGGATGAGCCGATGCTTAGTTGAGGAAGAATAAGAATGTTCTTTTGGGCAAGAGGCTAATAAAACTAATAAGGATAATATGGTGTCTGTCTTTGATATCGATCTCTCTCTCATGTAGAGAGGGGCTGCAGGAAGAAACCAAAGGTGTTTCACAAACAGAACTTGTGGAATTGGGTTTCAGCAGTGGCCCTTTATGTTTAGGTAAAAAAGCATGACCTGGGGTGGAGAGAGGACATTTGCAAGGACCTTCACTTTGAGGCCTGAAGGACTGGAAGCATAGAGGACATACGTAGACAAGACTTTGAGTCAGGGCAGCAGTGATGTCTCAGAAACTATACGCAGTTTGGCTCTGCTGGAGTGAATGTTGATGTTTGTGTGGAGAGAAAAGTCAGCAATTTCTGCATGTTTATTTGTAAATGTAGTCTCAATGTTCCATTTTCCATAAATGCCACATAAATCCCTCCAACATTATTTGGGTTGTACTTCTCCAATACCAAAATTCTTGTTTGACTGCCATGAGAAAAAAATTGATAAAAATAATAAAATGTGACCTTAAAAATCCACAGAAAAGCACTCCAAGAGTAATTACATGAAGATATTGGTTGTTGGATAGCATTTGTCCACTCTAAGAAAGCAACGTCCTAGATTACCATACTAAATAACACGCGATCCATAAATTATTAATCTTATAGCCATATGGATATCAGATCAGTTTCTCTGATTCAGTCTTAACACACTTTCTGTTCAATTCCTTTTTTTTTCTTTTTTCTTTTTGGATGGAGTCTCATTCTGTCACCAGGCTGGAGTGCAGTGGCATAATCTCATCTCACTGCGACCTCCGACTCCCGGGTTCAAGATATTCTCCTGCCTCAGCCCCCCGAGTAGCTGGGGTTACAGGCACGTGCCACCACACCCAGCTAATTTTTGTATTTTTATTAGAGATGGTGTTTCACCAGGTTGGTCAGGATGGTCTCCATCTCTTGATCTCATGATCCGCCTGCTTCAGCCTCCCAAAATGCTGGGATTACAGGTGTGAGCCACCACACCCGGCCCACTTTCTGTTTAATTCTTAATACTCGTCACAGACCTTTGGTCTTGCTTCTGTTTTGTATTACAAAATACTAAAGGTATACAATGCTAGATAGTTATGTAGTATATTGACAGTCAAATGTTCTTTTCACACTTTTAGTGGGGTTAGGGGAATTGCTTTAATTATATTTAAGGAAACTTTCCTTTAGAAATATTTAAAGAACCTTACTTGTGTGTAAGTAGGGTTTGGCCAGGTTGAGCAAATAAAAATGCAGGACACCCAGTTAAATATAATTTCAGATAAGCAATGAGTAATTTCTTACTATAAGTATATCCTGTGTGATATTGGGGACACACTTACGCTACAAAATAATCTGAAATTCAAATTTAACTGAGTATCTTATATTTTATCTGGCAACTCTATGTGCAGGGCATTTTTCTGGGTAGTGAGTATTTGCAGTGTGGAGAAGGTCCCTCTCAGCACAAAAATACAGAGGAATCAGAAATAGCCTGCTGGCCGGGCATGGTGGCTCAGGCCTATAATCCTAGCACTTTGGGAGGCCAAGGTGGGTGGATCACCTGAGGTCAGGTGTTCGAGACCACCCTGGCCAACATGGTGAAACCCCCTCTCTACTAAAAATACAAAAATTAGCCAGGCGTGGTGGTGGGCACCTGTAGTCCCAGCTACTCGGGAGGCTGAGGCAGGAGAATCGCTTGAACCCTGGAGGCGGAGGTTGCAGTGAGCTGAGATCTTGCCACTTCACTCCAGCCTGGGTGACAGAGCGAGGCTCCATTTCAAAAAAAGAAAAGAAAAGAAAAGAAAAGAAAAGAAAAGAAAAGAAAAGAAAAGAAATAACTTGCTATGGTTCTACCATGTGTACTCAAGGCAACTATAATCAACCTGTGCTTTATTGTTTGATTTTAAAAGTTTTTAAGAGAATGCTAAAAATAAAAGAAGTGACTTCTCACTAACTAATCAGGATGTAAAGGAGGTGTATCCCCTTTTAAGGCATGAATCCATTGTTTCTACAGGAAAAGTTTTGCCTCAACATTCCCAGCCTGTAGTTAATTCTGTTTTAGGAAATGTTTCTTATCACTGAGATGCAGAACTGAAAATTCATTCTGTTACTTACCTACTGGTGAGATTTCCAAGTTAGGATTAGAGCTGTGGGTCTATTTTAGTTACCAACCATGGAGTGAAATTTTTATTGGAAAACAAAGGCTTGTTTTATTAGTTGCTGTGGAATTTAGCAGGTGAAGCTTTCTCTGGTGGGAGCATCTCTGCTTAGTTTTGATTTTCCTGGGAGGAAAACAAAGTGAGGCTTGTGTACCAATCAAACACGTGGAATGCCCATTGCTTTTGCAGAGAAACAAGCAGGATTGGAGTTCAAAAGTATTAATGTGTACAAAAATCCTTAGGAACACATCCACCCAGGTTTTTAGTTAATGAGTATCATGCCAAGTCTCCCTGTTACATTTCTTTTACACATGGAATTTCCATTGGTTTAGATCTTAAAGAGGTCTGAAGCAGAATGGCATCCCTGTGGAAATCACATGTTTTATTTGGATTCCACAGGAGTAAAGAGCTGAATAAGGCAAAATATTATTAGAAATGTATTTACTTCAAGAAGATATGAATCGGTGCTAAAAATATTTTTGCAGGATATACAAACAAAATTAGATCAAAACACTGAGGGGAGAAGGAAATGGGGAATTATTGTTTAATGGATACAAAGTATCATTTTGGGAAGATGAAAAATTTCTGGGCTGGGTGCAGTGGCTCACACCTGTAATCCCAACAATTTTGGAGGCTGAGGCAAGAGGATCGCTTGACCCCAGGAGATCGAGACTAGCCTGGGCAACATAAGGAGACCCGCACCTCTAAAAAAAAAAAAAGAAAAAAAGAAAAAAAGAAAAAAAAACTAGCCAAACATGGTGGTGCATGCCTGTAGTCCCAGCTACTCAGGTGGCTGAGGTCGGAGGATGGCTTGAGCCCAGGAGATAGAGATTGCAGTGAGCCCAGATCGCAGCACTGCACTCCAGCCTGGGCAACAGTGCCACATTTCTGGAGATGATGATGGTGAGTAATAGTTTCACATCATTAGGAAGGAAATAGCACTTTACATTTAGTAATTAATTTTTCACTTTATCTAAGAGATGTTAAGATCTTCGTAGAAAATATCTTGCCTTTAATAAGCTGCAGAAGAGTTAGGAATTATTAATTGGAGATCCCTGGCTGACCTTATTAATCACCCAATTCATAATCTGTAATTAATGCAAGTTTACACCAAATGGTTAATATAGCAGAGAGTATGCTGTTGTGATTGCTTCCAAGTGCAGACTAGTTGATTTTGCCACAAATTCCTAAATTACTGGATTTAGTAGTAATTTAGTAAATTGCCACTAAATTACAAAGGGACGAGGATATAGTTTCAGACATAACTGCAAATGATATCGATGTTTATGTTGGTGGTAAAAAAAAAAAAAAAGTAAAGAAATGACATATACCCATGTATGAACCAAAGAGAATGTAGAATGTGTAAATAAACTTTATGAATAACTAACCTTATTAGCTCTGTTAATTAACCCATCTACCTGTCTGAGCCAGTTGGTGAGTACGGGAAAAAAAAAAAAGCAGGAAAATTTTCCTTAAAATTTTCTCTCCTGATTCAGATTCACATGTCCATTATCTACTGTCACCCACATATAGCTTTTGAATAGTTCTCATAGTTCTGCAGTCAGGCTGATGCCATTATACAGACGTGGATAAACTCCAAAGATCAGGAGCTGAGTGGGAGGAGACTGAATAGTGCACTTTTAAGGATTTCACGGTAGTTTCCTCAAGTGTTGCACTCTTTCTACATTCAAAGATCAGTTAGTTAACTGGGAAGACCAGGACTGGGAGAGAGGAGATTGTTAACTAGTCCTGTCTCTGGGACTACCGAGCAATTTGGCCTTAGGAAAACCATTATGCCTAGCTGGAAGGGCATTAGTTCCTTCCTCTGTTGACATGCATGGTTTCCAAAGTCTCCTTCCAGCTTTACACTCTGATTGCATGATTCTCCCCACCTGTGTGATTTTAATAGTTAAAGTCATCAAACCCATGGTAATTGTGACGGTTTTCCTGAATGGACCAGGCAGCAAATCCTTCTCCTGTTCTTGAGCCTGAGGAGAGAAAGTGGCTCCAGAGTGCTGGTGGATGCTATAGAATGAGCGGGCAACCTTGGTCTTATGAATTGATGTCTTGGGGTTTGATTGCTAAGAGGGGAAACCTACTAAAATGATTCTTAGCCAAATGGGAGATTTATTGGAAGGACATGGAATTTTCATAGAACTTAAGGGCAGAACATTTAGCTGGATCTCATAAGGGACTGGGGAATCAAAAACTGAAAAGAAGGGAACTAAGATGATCAGCTCTCAGATAAGTCTTCTCTTTTTCCATCTTTCTCTCCTTATTCTTATTTCCTTCTCATCATTCCTGCTGCTCTCCACCTTTTCCCATCAGTTTTGAACATCTTACTCATGCCTAACCTAATTATAGGTTTGGACAACATTTCTAATTTAGCTTGCAAGAGTGCCGCCCTGTATTGTGCATTGCAAAATCCATGATGTGAGACTTTCTAGGCCTGTTTGAGTTCAGTGTTCATACCTGGTCTGGTTTGCTGTGGCAATGACTATGGTGCATTCAGCTCAGTGCCCATTCAGTAAGGACTCTTGGAGCACATTATCTTAAACAAGGATTGGATATGAATACCTCCGTAAGATTATTTTGGTTGCAAGCAGCAGCAATCTTCTTTGATTAGCCAAAAAGAAAAAAAAAAGTTTTGGAATTATACAGGGGTATCTCCTATAACCAAAGGAAACTGGGCAGGTCCTGGGTCTTTGGCAAAGGGTGTTAATAAATTTTTTTCTTTAGGGAACTGCCATTTGTGACTCAGTTCTACTGAGTAACTATATTCTCTTTGTGTTTCTCTATGCCTCATTTAAAATTTCTGGGGCAAAGAGTCTAAATGGTCTGGTTTAGGATATGCCCACCTTTGAATTAATCTGTTATGTAGACAGGGGACATGGTAGCACAACCAGTTTGTCTCAGTTTTCCCAAAACTATCACAGTTTAAGCACCGGAAGTCCAGCATCCTGGTATCCCCCTCAATCTTTAACAAACCCGTAGCTGGTCACACTAGGACACGGTCGCTTGTGCATATGTGGCCCATAAAAGGACTGCCTCTATGTATTTCAGCCATTCCTACAAAAAAAGGAATTGTGGGAAGCTATAAGGAAACATTTCACAGAGTGTCTATTACATTCTACTTCTCGGCACCCAGCGTGGGCGCACACACACACACACACACACACCACACACCACACCACATACACACTCTTTTCCCCTTCCTTTCAAAAACATACTTTGCCGCTACGTGAATCGGTTATTTCACGTACCACCACAAATGGACTACTAACCTTACCAATGGGAGAAAACCCAAAGGCGTAATCTTTTACCTCATTTACAGTTAATGCTATGCCGTCTAAATACAGACTTTCTACATGATATCCATTCCTCATTTTCTTCTACTGTAATCCTATCTCCATATATATTGCAACGTATGGCCTTTTGCTGGCAAAAGGAGAAAAAATAAAAATTTATGTACTATACCATTCCTTTTTAAAAAGGCAAAGAAAGGGCTTGGTGTGCAAGAGAGTGCTTATTAGGAAGGAAATGGAGCAAAGAAAACAAACAATAAATGCAACCGTCCTCATTACTGTAGCTGGTATTGAAGCTTCTTTCTTCTGGGCTCATTCCATAGTTCCCTGTGACTTCACTTAGCATCTCATTTGGTTGGGGTGATTTGCTCAATGCAGCAACCTGAGGGGTATGACCCCTTGTGGTCCTGCCTTTATAGGGTTGTGGTAGCCATCTTTTGCCTTTATATCTGGGTATGGCAGTTCGAGAAAGCATCCTCAAGGATAAAACATGCTATTCATGATCTATTTATTTTTCTTTGATGACTAGGACAATCCCCCTAGTCAACCCCATGACTCACTGTTTTGTCTATTCTCTTAGATGACACCACGGATTCCGTTGCACGGAGTCTCTGAAGTCCAAAAATTTTAAGAATAAGGCACAACATTCTTCATGATCTGGCCTTGTCTTTTCTCATTATGCTTGCTCTTGCATCCGCCATCTGACACTTTGCTTAACTCCTGGCCAGCTACTGGTACAAGCCAAGCTCTCATTCCATACCATTCTTCTCCTCTGCATGCTCTTCTCCACCTTGACTGTCCTTTAACTCTTATTCATCATGTATTTCAGTCTCAATTGAAGAGTCATTATTTCTAGAAAGCCTTCTCTGCCCAGCTCCCTACATGGCACCGTTCCCTACAGCACCACCAGAGTGCCTCTAACACTTGACGGTTTCATTGCTTACATATTTGTGTTTCTGTGCATAAGCTTCCCCAGGGAGCCGCCGCTGTTTATTCTATAGCTAGCTTTATTTATTTATTCATTTATTCTATAGCTAGTTTTATTCTATAGCTAGATTTATTCTATAGCTACTTCCTCGCCCTGAGTGTAAGCTCCAGGAGAGCTGGGGCTGTCCTCTGTTCACTCTATCCCCAGTCCCTACAGCAGTGCCTGGTTGTTCACAGGCCATATACAGCAGTGATAATAATGTGAATTATCGCACTGTCTTGCGGAGTGATTTACTTCTGTTTTTACTTATATCAACTTTTAACTAGATTGTGAGGACAGAGGTCAGTGTCTGAGTCATCTTGTGCCTCACTGGTCTTGAGCAGAATAGACGCCTGGTCAAGCATTTGCACACTGGTCGATGGATACACTAGAAAGAGCAGGAGCGCGAAAGGGAATTTTTTTGGCGCCTGCCTCGCCCTTTCAAGCCAAGCTCCCCTGCCCTCTGCCCCTTGCCCGCCGCCCGCCGCCAGCTATCCCTCTCCCGGGGAGCAGTAGCCAAGCGAGGCCGGCTGGCCGGGAACGGGCGGGGGGCGGGACTTCCGGTCCCGCTCGCGACGCGGACCGCGCCAGGCGGAAGCCCAGCTCCGGGCCAGGATCTGAGAGCCCGGACTGGAGGTGAGTTCTCAGCCGGAACGTTGCAGGCACTTGTTTCCTCAGTGGATGCTTTTCGGCGTGCAGCCGCCCGGCACCGCGGGACTGGGAGACCGGGTAGGGACGGGAGAGGCGGCACCTCCCGCGCGTGTGGAGGGAAAGCCGGGACCCCAGGCGTGCGAGAAGGGCCAGGACTGAGAACGGGGAACCAGGAGAGCCCTAAGGGCAGCCGTGAGGGGCTGGGGAGGGAGGCACCGGGGACCCTGAGGCCAAAGAGGCCCTGAGACTGGAGGTGGCGGATGACATGGGGCAGAGATGCATCCTGGAGGAAAGTAGTCATTCGTGGGGGGGCGTGTCCCGGGTCCTGGCGGATTGTCTGCGAGGGTGGCATGAGATGGCAAAGGTTGGCTTCCAGGGAGAGGTTAGAGAGGAGGGAGTCAGTCCTTCTCTGCGGGTCGTAGATGAGAAGGGCGTCTTGACTTTAGGAGCCAGAAAGATGACCAGCCGCCTATTGGATGCTGAACTCCTACTGCTTCATTTGCATTTCATGCACTTTTTTTTTTTTTAAGAAATATATCCCGCTCCGCGCGTGTGGATTTCGGGAAAATATTGTATATTCCTAGGGACCGCTTGAAGTCTTGCTTCACCCAGATTCTGCGTTTCTTTGTCAAACTGATAGTAGTTAAAAGTTCTCTTCACCCAAGGAAGCCAACCAAAATTTTCCTTTTGAACTCTTCTCTACCCTGCAGAGTTTAGCTTGTCTTATTTCCTTTGTCATGGGATGAACTAAATGCTTTTAGAATTATGGTGATAATCACATGGAAAGCCAGTGCTGTCAATGTTTGCAGTTGCAACTCATTGTTTTTCTGCCCAACTTTTTAACACATTTCTCCTAAAAGTTATTTTGTTGGATTTAGTCTTTTAGTTTAACCAGTAAAGGCAATTTTACATCAGGGTGCAGCAAATTACTAGCAGTTCTTAAGATTTTACTGTTCCTTTTTATTTCTGCTATAAGGAGAATATATATATATATATATATATTTGCCATTATCAGTGTTTTTAAAAAATATTGGTAACCCAAGATCTGTTGTTACACGCACATTAGCACATTTAGTTTTCCCCAGTGGCCAGTGTTTGGTATGTGGGCTCATTATTAAAAGGTAATTATTTAGTTATTATTTACCTTGTATTTATGTTTTATTGGATGTGATTAATATGTGCTTCCTAATCTACATAATATAGTATCTCAGTGTAATTAGAAAGGAGTAGATGGTAGGTGAATTGGATTTTTGCCACAAAGTGGGAAGAATCATAACACTGTCATTGGTGAAGGGTGAGAGCTGATGATTGCTTTGTGTGTTTCGGGTGTTTCATATTTCAAATGTTAGACGTTTTTGTTTTAAAAATTACTGTATTATTACAGGTAATTTTTAGATCTGATTTGGTGGTTTGACTTGAACTAATTCAGGAAAACTAGAACATTTTATATTTATTGGTACTGTGATGTCTTGCTAGCTTGTAAATTCTTGATGGCCTTGAATATCTATGCTTTAGTGAAATACACAGTTATAATGTCCTTATGTTTAGGAGGACTGCTGGTATTTACAAGTGTAAAGCAAGGCCTAAACATAAACAGTGCCTTAATATGTAAATGAGCATATTGAATAAGTTTTCAAATTACAAAATGAAGAGATAACACTGATCTCTAAAGTAATTGAATTAACTGTCATGTTAATTTCTGTATATGTCTCAATTTAATCTTATTTCTTTAAGTAGACAATATTGTTTGTCTGATAAGGCTTGATTTTATTTTTCTTCCGCCTTTTCCCACGGTTTTTGAGAAATAAAGCACTTGAGAAAGCATGCAAGTCTTTAGACATTAGTTCATGGTTGGAGGAAGTGCTCATTGTTGAAACACAAGAGCACTTGCCCTCTTGGGCAAGTTGGGCTAGCTATATATGTGAATGGTATGTTGAGGTTTGATTGCCCTATATTCTGGAAAATCTTTGGAATTGTATTCTTTCTTCTAATTGTTTAGTAAATTTAGCTTTCTGTCTAGGTAAATTATTTTTGTTATTTCGTAGGATTTAGATGTATTTTACAGTTTAACCAATAATGGCAGTTTTCGATTAAGTACAGTGAACTGCTGGCTATTTTATAGATTCACTATTTCTTTTTATTTCTGAAATATGTACAGTGTCTGTATTGGAAGAACTATCAAAATAGGTATAACCAAAACACTGTCTTCATATATACATACATTTGTCTTCCTTAATCTTTAGTTTGTGAAATATGAAGTAATTTGCTAAGTTGAGCTCGTTGGTTCTGTGCTCTTTGGTTATCAATTTTCTTATTATATAGTACGTTCTCAATTATCTGCATACTCTAGTTAGAAAGCCATTTCCCGCCACTTGATAGAATCAAGAATATTTGTTACAATGGGGAAGTACAGTTTTTGGACAAGGAGCTACCAAAAAGTGCTGATCTGCTAACTTATGGTCCAGCTGCTGCACTGCCTCTGATGAAAAGCATGGCCCTTAATGAGGTTAACTCACACAGGGTTGACTGCTTTTAGTATCACTTTCTGTCCTTTTCCTCTGGTGAGTTAGACCTTTTCTCCAATAGTGACCAAGATGACTTGGGTCTCAGAGTGACTCAAAAGGGGATGAGTCACTGCAGTCCTGTTAGTAGGGCCCTGTCCATTCTGCTGAATGTGATCCCATAAATCTTGGCACATTTTCCGGCCTCTAGGCATGTAGTTATGACTGTGAACCTCTTGTTTAGGTTGTTGTTTTAAAAATACTTTTAACACTAAATCATAATTTGTTGGATTATATAAATAGACTCAGTTTTGCTTTGAGTGAGGCATCACGTGACACTATAGATGAACTCTTCTATTAAAGTGATAGGCTGTAACTCACAATGGCAAATATTGTAGAAAACACACTGATTGCCCTTAACCTTTGTTGTTATTATTAGTTTTGTTTTTAATTTTGAGAGCCTAAGGAATAGAAGAACTATTGGATAAATGATTTGCATGGGGGGTGGGGGAAGTTGACCACTACCAGTGACATACTAGGGGTCTTGATGGTGGGAGCTGTCTGCTATAGTTGGAAAGAGTATTTTAGCACTGAGGTTTAGAATTGCCAGCTCCTGGTGATAATACAGCAGAAAGACTTTTAGTTGGTTTTATTACAGTTTTTAAATACCACACAGATGATGCACTCCTTGGTTACCTGCAGGTGGCTGGAAGGGGAATCCTTCCCACCTCTTGTGTGAATGACCTGGTGGAGCCTCTTGAAGCAAAATAGTACCAGTTTGATTTTCACTGTGTTAGTGTATCATTATGGTTCTGTGGAGAAACAGACCATTATCACATATATATGTGTATTTGTTAAAGAGATTTATTGTAAGAAATTGGCTCATGCAATTTTGGGAGTTGGCAAGTGCAAAATTTGTAGGTCAGACCAGCAGGCTGGAAATTCAGGCAGGAATTGATTCTGTAGTTTTGAGGCAGAATTCTTTCTTCTTTGGGAAACGTCAGGTTTTGCTCTTAAGGCCTTCAGCTGAGTAGATGAGTCCTACCGACATTATGGAAGGTAATCTCCTTTACTTAAAGTCAACTGATTATAGACATTAACTGCATCTACAAAATATGTTTATAGCAACACCTAAATTGGTGTTTGATTAAATACCTGAGTGCTATAACCTAACCATGTTGACACATAAGGCTGACCATGACAGCATTTAAAATACTTTTGGTGTATTAAACTAATATGGGCATATAAAATGTTGCATAGTCAATAGGAGATTATTGATATGGTTTGGCTCTGTGTCCCCACCCAAATCTCATGTCGAACTGTAATTCTCAGTGTTGGAGGTGGAGTCTGGTGGTAGGTGATTGAATCATGGGGGTGGTTTCTAATGGTTTAGCACCGTCCCTCTAGTGCTGTCTCATGGTAGAGTTCTCACAAGATCTGGTTGTTTAAAAGTGTGTAGCATCTCCCCCTGTGCTGGTCCTTTCTCCTGCTCCATCCATGTAGGATACACCGGTTTTCTCTTTGCCTTCTGCCATGATTGTAAGTTTCCTGAGGCTTCCCCAGCCATGCTTCCTGCACAGCCTGTGGAATCGTGAAATTAAATTAATTGAACCTCTTTTCTTTTTAAATTATCCATTCAGGTAATTCTTTATAGCTGTGTGAGACTGGACTAATAAAAGTATCGAAATTCATAGCCCAGTTACTTTTTAAGGGATTTAAAAGCAGTGAAAACCTGGGTTTTCATCATGCCAAAGAATGGAAAATGGACAATGTAATGGCCCCTCCACTCTCTGACATTTAAAAGTTACTCTCTTTTTGTGGTTTTAATATGTTATATATATATATACACACACACACATGCATCTTTGTGGGTTTTTTTGTTTTTTTTTTTTTGAAACAGTGTCTCGCTGTGTTGCCTAAGCTGAAGTGCAATGGCACAATCTCGGCTCACTGCAACCTCTGCCTCCTGGGTTCAAACAATTCTTCTGCCTCAGCCTCCTGGAGTAGCTGAGATTACAGGTACTGGCTACCACGCCTGACTAATTTTTGTGTTTTTAGCAGGGACGGGGTTTCACCCTGTTGGCCCAGCTGGTCTTGAACTCTTGACCTCAAGTGATCCACCTGTCTCAGCCTCCCAAAGTGCAGGGATTAGAGGTGTGAGCCACCGTGCCCAGCTAATATGTTGTATATATATATTTTTACTTTAAGGTGTTTAAAAACGTTTTTAAATTTTGTAACTATTTTTTTAAATTTTATGCTCTTGCTAATCTTTCTGCCTAAATATTTAGATTTGGGAATTAGTTTTGTGCTTATTTAGCCTGATTCCTCTCATTTATGTTCACCAAAAGGGTCCCAGAAAGATAATTTACCCAGGTACCATACCTAGTAAAAGAACCAGAATTTGAGGCCAGATCTCTTTGTTTCCAATCCAGTGCCCTTTCTGTTACAAAAGTAGTTATAGTTAAGTGAAGCTAATCAAGGGCAAATTTTCTGTAAGGAGGGTGATTTTGAGTCTCTATTTAAGGGAGTATGAATTGATTGTTA
>NW_012121932.1:10332438-10335247 GCF_000951035.1 Colobus angolensis palliatus
CAAGATCCAGTAGTGAGATTACTAGGTAGGAAGCATAGAGTATCCGCCTTAACTTTGTAGTGTAATTCTTTCTGAACCAGACCTGGAAACCATTTCACTTGTGTTCAGAAGGTTGGTAGAATTTGCATTTGACTCAGAGTGACTTGGTGTGTTTAGCTGTCATTCTCAGGAGCCTTTGCAGTGCTTGAAGATTTATTAGGAAGGGTTCTTTCTGGAACCCTTCAAGCTTGACAAGAACCTCTCTGTATCATTTTGTATGCTAGGTTTTAAATTTAAGTTGAGAAATTTATGTATTTCTACATTTACGAGCAGAAAGAGTTTAGCAAAGCTTGACAGAGGCTTTTGAGGGAAGAAGTAAGTTTGCATGTTTTTCCTGTCATTCCAACTGGTTTTTAAAGATGTAATTAAATAAACATTGAATTTTCAATGATAATGATTTTCATAAATGATTTAATATAATTTGATCATGAGATAGGACAGCTGCATATATCCAGACCTCAGTGTTTCAAATTATAAGGTTTTCTGTTTCATGGTTCTACAGTTGATAAGTTTTGGTAATCTATAGCAGCATTTCACTTTGAGTGAGACATGCTGGCAAATTACTGCCTCTAAAATATCAGAGTGAGTGGTATGTTGATCATTATATTTGTTCCATAGCCTTTGGTGCACACCTTCTTAAAATCTCCTCCTTTTCTCTGCTCTGTTACTTTCTCCTTGGTTAATGATGCTTTCTTTTTTTTTTTTTTTTTTTTTTTTTTGAGACGGAGTCTCGCTGTGTCGCCCAGGCTGGAGTGCCGGGGCCCGGATCTCAGCTCACTGCAACCTCTGCCTCCTGGGTTCAAACAATTCTTCTGCCTCAGCCTCCTGGAGTAGCTGAGATTACAGGTACTGGCTACCACGCCTGACTAATTTTTGTGTTTTTAGCAGGGACGGGGTTTCACCCTGTTGGCCCAGCTGGTCTTGAACTCTTGACCTCAAGTGATCCACCTGTCTCAGCCTCCCAAAGTGCAGGGATTAGAGGTGTGAGCCACCGTGCCCAGCTAATATGTTGTATATATATATTTTTACTTTAAGGTGTTTAAAAACGTTTTTAAATTTTGTAACTATTTTTTTAAATTTTATGCTCTTGCTAATCTTTCTGCCTAAATATTTAGATTTGGGAATTAGTTTTGTGCTTATTTAGCCTGATTCCTCTCATTTATGTTCACCAAAAGGGTCCCAGAAAGATAATTTACCCAGGTACCATACCTAGTAAAAGAACCAGAATTTGAGGCCAGATCTCTTTGTTTCCAATCCAGTGCCCTTTCTGTTACAAAAGTAGTTATAGTTA
This sequence comes from Colobus angolensis palliatus, assembly GCF_000951035.1. Classification (NCBI taxonomy): domain Eukaryota; kingdom Metazoa; phylum Chordata; class Mammalia; order Primates; family Cercopithecidae; genus Colobus; species Colobus angolensis. The sequence goes on from NW_012121932.1 coordinate 10,333,769, forward strand.
AGTGAAGCTAATCAAGGGCAAATTTTCTGTAAGGAGGGTGATTTTGAGTCTCTATTTAAGGGAGTATGAATTGATTGTTATGAGAATGGAGGTGATATTCGGGCTATTCAGTTATATTAGGGGAAGGATGAGCAGAGAGTAGATACATCATAAAATACCTAAGTAGACTACATAACTCCTTGGGGCACATAGTGACGTGTGATACCCATGGGGCTTGAAGGGATTTGCAAGCTAGCCATTGGGTGATTCACAAGGAATATTTGAAAAGACCTTAAGGATAGGGAACACATGGACCAAGAGAAGTTACTGAGAAGACTTCCTTAAAGTTAAAGATAGGAAAGCATGGTGCTTTTGGAACCCAAGTACTTGGAAACCCTCCAGAAGAGAATTTTAAGGACTCTTTGGGGGATAGAACATTATAGGACATAAATGGATATTCTAGAAGCTTGCCAGGTTTCAGGCATTAATTTGAGCTGAATTATGATAATAATAATAATTGTCATTTGTTGCTCACTTGCAATCTCAGCACAGTTAAAAGAGACCTTAGGCGAGTTACTGAACTTTATGCTTTACCTGCAAAATATGCATAGTAATACCTGCTGTACATAGTCATTATAGGAAATACAAGATAATGTATATAATGTGCTTAGCATAATGCCTGCCACATAGTACTCAAGAAATTGTAGGATTTATTTTACATGGCAGCTGGCTGAGGGTGTTATTAGAAAATATCACTAAAATGAAATCCCTTTTTCCTCCTACAGCTGTATGTTACTCCCACAGGTCTTTTTTATTTTTATTTTTTAAAATTTATTTTATTTTATTTTTTTGTGACTCCAGAAATATGCTTATCTATCCCACGGATCTTTGGCATGCTTTTGCCTTCAAGTTTATAATTTCTAAGCAGGTGCATGTCTCTGGCCATATGTAGAGTACTTCTCTACCTCTGTGATCAGCAGGGCTGTTGTTTTTGAATGAACAATGCACCTTTTGGCTGTATTTCACTGCAGGGTCCATCTCTTCAAACTGAAATGATGTTCTTAACTACAGTGCTATCTCCAATTAATTTTATTTCTCCTTGCTTTTTGTTTTTTTGCTTTGGAATATAACTATTCAGATGGGGTTGGGAAGAGGAGTGGAAAGCACAAGCATTTGAAGTAACTTTTTTCTTTAAAGGGTTCTTCCCTTCAGGTTTTGAGTAAACAACTATTTGAATAAAAATAAACTATTTTGACAGATGCCAGCTCCAAAGATAATTGGTTAAAAAAGACATTTTCTGGCATGATGCATCGTAAGATATGAAAGCACTTAAGGATTTGATATGGTTTGGCTCTGTGTCTCCATTCAAATCTCATCTCAAATTGTAATCCCCATGTATTAAGAGAGGGACCTGGTGGAAGGTGATTGAATCATGGGAGTGGTTTCCCCTATGGTGTTCTCGTGATAGTGAAGTTCTCATGAGATCTGATGGTTTAAAAG
>NW_012121932.1:10341283-10343093 GCF_000951035.1 Colobus angolensis palliatus
CCAGGATGGTCTCGATCTCCTGACCTCGTGATCCACCCGTCTCGGCCTCCCAAAGTGCTGGGATTACAGGCTTGAGCCACCATGCCCGGCCCCAAATGATGCTTTCTCATCTCCTAAGTGTCCATGCATTAAAATTGTACATTTCTCTTTCTTGTCCCTTACCCTCTCTCCCAAAGGGAATCTGCTTCTCTCCTGTTAGCTAGTCTGAATTATCTGAGTTAATTCAGAATAAATAGTGATATGACTGATAGACCTAATTCCAAATTACATCAGGATGCAGAGAAAAGGGAACACTTATACACTGTTGGTGGAAATATAAATTAGTACAAACTCTATGGAAGACAGTATGGAGATTTCTCAGCAAATTAAAAGTAGAACTACCATTTGATTCAGCGGTTCCACTACTGAGTATGTACTCAAAGGAAAATTAATCATTATATCAAAAAGATACCTGCACTCAGTATGTTTATTGCAGCACTATTGACAATAGCAAAGATGCAGAATCAACCTAAACATCCATCATGGATGACTAGATAAAGAAAATGTGATGTACACACAACACACACACACACGAATACTATGCAGCTTAATAAAGAATGCAGTCATGTCTTTTGCAGCAACATAGATGGAACTGGAGGGCATTATCTTAAGTGAAAGAACTTAGAAAGTCAAATACTACATGTTCTCACTTATAAGTGCTAAATAACACATATACATGGAAGTAGAATGTGGAGTAATAGTCATTGAAGACTGGAAAAGGTGGGAGAGGGTGAGGGATGAGAAATTGCAAATGGGTACAACATACATTCTTTGGGTGATGGTTACACAAGAGGCCAGATTTCACCATTATCCATGTAACAAAACTGCACTTGGACGCCTTAAATTTATGCAAATAAATAAAAATAAATAAGTAAAAAGCAAAAAAAAGTGTATGTATTTTGAAGTGAAGCTTGTAAAACTGAAAAGTTCTGTTCACCTAAAGAATTAGCAAAGTGTTTTAATATATATAGATGGCTTCCTTGTTTACCTTGCTGCTTCAGATTTCTTTCTTTCCTTTTTTTTTTTTTTTTGACTCCCAGTATCTGAGAACATATTTCTTCCCTATAGGAGTTGAGAAGAGGAGGAAGAATAATGGGAGGAGACAGGACCTTTTTCAACTTGACAAATAGGTATAGCTACTTCTCATACGTTTTTTCCCTCTCCAGGTCCTCAGAATCTCATTACATTTTTTTGTTTGTTTATTTAAATGCTCCCTGATGAAATATTATATGCCTCTTAGTTGCAGTTTCCCATCTCCCAACTTGTTATAAGATAAATACTTCTAATTTATATATTAAGTTACATATTTATGAAACTTATTTTACCTTGTTTTTCAGAACAGTAATAAGTTTTATTGACATGATAAATTTTTTCCACCAAACAGGAAAATTCACCAGTAAATGTGTTGAAAATGCCTCTAATGATATTGGCCTCTATTTATTGATCATATATGCCAGACACTGCGCTGCAATGAGAAATGTAACTCATTTCTTACAACAACCCTTATATAAGGTAGATGTTTATATTTGACTTTTGGAGTGATTAATTTGTCTAAGCTTGTGCTACCTGTAAATGGTGGAGCTTATTTTAAAGCCTTTCTACTTTTGCTTATACACTGTTTTCTTCTACATTTCAAAAGCACCTTAAATGATTTGGTGCTGATACTTAAAGTACTTTTTAGAGAGAGTTAGCAGCATGTTAATTCTACTTTTTTTTTTGTATGTCTTCATACTCCTAAAAGTGTTTTATTTTCCTTTTGTTCCACTTTAAG
>NW_012121932.1:10345223-10381430 GCF_000951035.1 Colobus angolensis palliatus
TTTAATGATTTGTGGTTGTTTGGTATTGGCCTTTACATTATTATATATCTGCTGAATGCTGTGTGATGGGTATTAAGATTATCCACTCCTATCAGGGAGCTACTAACTAAAATGTAATTTCTTTAACCGTTGAATTTGGACAATCTGACTTCAGAGTTTTAGCTCTTAACTCTTTTACTATAAGGCTGATGCCTCCCATTTTATAAATAACATAGCCCCTATTTAAGATTTCTAAATATAACATTCCCCCATGTCATTTTCTATTAGAATATGTGTATATATGCAAGGTTTTCCATTTCCATTCTAATAAAACTTTCATCTTTAGTTTTAGTGGTTGCCAGTTGGTTTCTTGGAAGACGTTTTCTGCCTTTAGCATTTTTATTTCAGGTAAAAGGATTGTGTCGCCTTAATGGCTTCTTGGCATATATGCTCTAAAGTTAGTCTTCTGTACCAGTAGAGACAAACAGTTAAAGCATGTACAGTACTTCTTTTGGATTATGTTATAATTTGGGGGACAAATTTGCCATTTAAAGTTTGTCTTAGATACATAATTTTTATTCTGTAAATGTACAGATGGTGGAATTCTGGAAACATCCTGTGTTGAAGAGAAAAATTCCACTCAGAATTTAAAATTGGCCTTGGAGAATTATAAAAAGGGGTAGGGGCATAGATCATCCATATGTGCGTTATTGAATTAAATTTATCACTTTTTTTATTCTTAGAGTCAACTTTTATAATACTGTTACTGGGATTGCTTGACTTACTAAGCTTTTACTGGACACTTGAATTTTGGGAGTACAGTTTCTAAACTCGTGATATAATCTTCATGCAACAAGATGTTATTTTATCAAATTTTGGTATTACATGCTCATTCTTAACTTTGACAAATTTTAATTAACAGGTGAGTTATACATCTTTAAATTTATATAATTAATAATCATTCTTTTTTATTTCTAGAACTGAGATCAGGGGTAGTTAGCTATCTGAAAAGCAACAGCTGGGTTTTATTTTATATGCATTGTTAATCGTGGCATTTTGCTGTGGAAGGGGCATTTGCATTAGATTTAACTTAATCTTCCTTGTGAAAATCTAAACATATTTAAGCATAGTTTAGGAATAATAAACTTGAGGTACTACATATAATTTGATTTAGAAGCTTTTTAATCCTGAATAAGGAAGGAGTACATAGAAAGTCAAGGAAAAATTCTATTTAATAGTTGTGATACTCAAGCTGAAAATAGTCTGATCCAGCAGCCTAAAATAATGACCTCCTCACTAGTTGAGCATGCTTCAGTGTCATGAAATGAACAGGACGGGAAAAGGTATCTGTGTACAATCTTTGTTTCAGGACTGTACTAGGTATAGTGTACCTGCATGTTAACTCAAATACTAGGCTAAAAAGTTTGTATTATTATTCCTCTTTTAAAGATGAGGAAACTGAAATTTTAAAAGTAGGTGACTTGTCTGTGGTTAGAAGAAATATATGCAGAATTGTGATTTATGCCCAGAATATCTGACTCCCAAGACCTGAATTCTTTCTATCATATCATATACTTTCTTCTCATCTTTTGTGTGTTTTTTTCCCCCCTTGAACTGTGTTGGAAGTTTTCTATTTCTTCTTTTCTCTATGGTTACCACAGAACTGTTAATATGCATACTTAACAAAGTCTAAATGTAAATGCAATCTTTATCCTTCTCCTGAACCTCCTTCTGACGAGAACTATTTTTATCAGATATTATAGTTTTGGGACTTGATCTTTCAGCCCCAGAAATAACAGCATTTAGATTTACCCATATGCATTTACTCTTTTTTCCCCTGACCATTCCTTCATGTGTATCGATTGTAAGATTAACTGTTTTTTAATTTACCCCCCTTGGGAGCTTTGTGTGAGACGGTCTTTGCTCAGGCTCTCCATTTTGTACAGGCCCTCAAGTTTTGCTGCCTATTATCCTATTTTCTATAGCTCCCGTCCTCCATCAGGTTCGTTCCACCAGGGATATGTTGATTCCCCAGGGGAACATTGGCTTCAGCACTAACTCACCTCTCTAGAATTGTACTTTTTAAAAAATTATTTCTGCTCTTGAGCATTTCTCTTACTTTGTTGTTGGCTCTTCCATACATTAAAACAAAATTTTAAGCACTTAATACAACATTTTTAGATGATCTCCAGCCATGGGGCTACATTGCCAGATATAAAAGTCCACGTTGTCGTTGTGCTTCATGGGAGTATTTTGTATTGAACCTGTGGGCTGGGGGATGCGTAGAGGATTTTTAAAAATTTATTTAAAAATAAATTTCTAGTAACTGATAAAACTTTTTCATTTGGAGTCATAAGAAATGAACTATTTGTTTGATGAAGAAGCAACAGATGACTTCCAAAAAGCACTTTTGAAAACTCCCCTTACTGAAGGTTTATATTAACTGCCCTCTAGAGGAAGAAAAAAATCTGAGAAAGATCTTTTAATAGTACATTAAGTATGTTTTCCCTTGCATCTTTTTCTAGGATAAACAAGAGCCAAGAATTACTTGCTCTGTGCATGGGATGCCATGTTGTAAAGTTTAGGTAGCAGATGCTCTAAGAAAATTTGTAACATTAAGGCTGAAATTACCATGAAAATGCCAAAACATCTTTGTATTGGAATTTTACAAAATTTGTTCTTAGGACTTAACTTCTTAAAGCATATCAGTTTTCAAAGAGATGGTAACTTACTTCATCAGTTGTCTTTGATTTTTTTTTTTTTTTTCATGAGATAGAGTCTTATTCTGTTGCCCAGGCTGGAGTGCAGTGGCATGATCTCGGCTTACTGCAACCTTTGCTTTCCCAGGTTCAACCAATTCTTCTGCCTCCTGAGTAGCTAGGATTACAGGCATGCACCACCACGCCTGGCTAATTTTTTGTATTTTTAGTAGAGATGGGGTCTCACCATGTTGGCCAGCCTGGTCTTGAACTCTGGACCTCAGGTGATCCACCTACCTCAGCCTCCCAAAGTGCGGGATTACAGGCATTAGCTACTGTGCCCAGCCAAGAAATAGAAAATAACTTTAGAGCAGTATTTTCTATATTCTATGTTTTTTTCATATATTCTCATATGATTACCTACATAGGATATATGTGTTGTGTTTTGCTTTGCTTACCTGATAGAACACTGTTAAAAATAATATTTTAATTGAAAAGATGTTTAACTCACATTTTTTAATGGGTTAAGGTTAATGTTTTGAGTTTTTTTTAGCAGATGGTATTGATTTAGTGTTTTTGGCAATAATTTTGTTAGCACTGATAGAAAAGATGAGGATTTGAAAGGAAACAATTGCTTGCTTTGTAAGTCGTAATGTTCAGTAATGACTAAGTACATTCATTTGCACAGCCAGTATAAACTCCAGATGATTTTTTCGCTGCCTGTTCCTTAAGTGGGTCATGTGATTTGGTGTTTATCACTGATTTGAATATCTTCAAGTTTACAAACCACATAACTTGACCATGAAATCAAGCAGCTCTTTCAAAGGACTCTTTGAAAGTATATTTTATTTTTATTTTTGGGGTCATTTCAATGAAAATAAGATTGTGCAATTTGTGTATGGGTTTTGGAACTTTTCTCCCTTTCTTTCCTTCTTTTTATTTCATCTTTCTTTCCTGCCTTCTTTCTTCCTTCCATCCTTCCTTCAACCTTCCTTTGTTTTTGAGACAGCGTCTCGCTCTGTCACCCAGGTTGGAGTGCAGTGGTGCCATCTGGGCCCTCTGCAATCTCTACCTTCTAGGTTCAAGCGATTCTCCTGCCTCAGCCTCCTGATTAGCTGGGACGATAGGCACGTGTCACCATGCCCGGCTACTTTTTTGTATTTTTAGTAGAGACAAAGTTTAGTCATGTTGGCCAGGCTGGTGTCAAACTCCTGACCTCAAGTGATCCTCCCTCCTTGGCCTCCCAAAGTGCTGGGATTACAGGCATGAGCCACAGTGCCTGGCTCCTTCCACCCTCTTTAATCAGTTTGTGTATGTGGTATTTGGTGGCCGTCTTTCAGAGATGACAGTGACTCAAGTGTCTGTGTGACTGTAACTGCTGCATTTTATTTAGATCTGGTCCTTTTTGTTTTAGGCATAATGGGAAAGGAGCCTAATCCCTAAAGAATGGTATCTAAATTTGTGAAGAACCTGCCTAAATTGTTATGGTGGTACATGTGACTGATGGATCTTTTGGATTTGAATGCCTGTAATGTTTTAAATATATGTTTACTATTAAAATTGTTCCTGGATTCCTTCTTTCTTCTGTAGGATATGTGTATGGATTAGTTGTACAGAACCATTAATATGCTGACCTTTGTGCAAATGTGAAATACTTCTTTAATGGTTTTTTTAAAAACTGGGTTCTGTCAACATTGAGAATTTCAGCATTGTTATCTGATAAGAGTTACTACCCCATTTTAAGTATTGATTAGTTTGACATATGTATGCACACATACACGTGGAATCATAAATTAGACAATGATATGTAAAAAATGGGGAGATTATTTCAGAGGTAGTAGGTTTATTTTTGAATAATAAGTGTATCTTAAATTCAGTAAATTAAATATATAATAAATGCCCATGGTGTATAAAGAACTACGTATGATGCCAGGTAGATTTATAAATAGCTGTAAGTTCTTATTTCTTATAGAATAAGGAATTGTCCATAAAGATCCTATAGCTTAGAATTGCTGAATTTAATAAGCTCTATACTAGCTTTTTGTCATTACTTTTAATGGCAAAAACTGCAATTACTTTTGCACCAACCCAATAGTAGTTCACATGAGAGACATTATCACAAGACAAAGAGATTAGAGAAAACTTTATACATAATGACTTGGGACTGGTACTTGAAGATAGGATTTGTAGAGGCATAGAGGTGTAGGGGACAAGTACCCAGCAGAGGAAGCCTGGGACAAGATGGGAAGTTGCAGCATGTGTTTGAGGGACCAGTTTGGTTATAATATATGAGATACATTTTAGAGAGTAGGGGAAGATAAGATTGGGGCTAGGACATATAGGACCTTGAGTACCATCTTGAGAAAACTCTGAAGTTTGTGAAACACTGAGGTGATTGATCATCTATTCATTTTGTAACCAGTTGAGTATCAGTTGTGTGCCAGGTACCAATTAAGCAGAAAAGTAGAGTGGGTAAGAATCACATAGCAGCCGGGCGTGGTGGCTCACGCCTGTAATTCTAGCACTTTGGGAGGTTGAGGTGGGTGGATCACTTGAGGTCAGGAGTCAAAAACCAGCCTGGCCAACGTGATGAAACCCCGTCTCTACTAACAATTCAAAAAAAATGTGGTGGGCACCTGTAATCCCAGCTACTTGGTAGACTGAGGCGGGAGAATCACTTGAATGTGGGAGGCGGAGGTTGCAGTGAGCTGAGATTGCACCACCGCACGCCAGCCTGGGCAACAGAGTGAGACTTGTCTCACAGGCCCTGGGGCAACTAAACTTCCAAGTTTAAGTCCTGATTTACTACTTGTTGGCTTAATGACCTTGTGTAAGTTTCTTAACCCTCTCAGACAGGTCTAAGTCTATCTGTGATGATAAAGTTGTTAAATCATCAAGTCATTGATTTTTATAAAAATTTCTAATGTTAAGGTCTAAGAAATTTTTATATGAACTTTCATTTTTGGTTACTGGTCTAAGAGATAGAGAACTATTTTATCATTAATATCAAAAATTTTAGTATTTCACAGAGAAGTTTTTTAGTTGAGACCTTTTAAAATGCAGGATTACTTAGCTATTTTGACTTCTTTTGGATATTGTTGAATTTAATTTTAAGTCAAATTTAAAATTAAAATGAAGGCTGGGCACGGTGGCTCACACCTATAATCCCAGCGCTTTGGGAGGCCGAGGCGGGTGGATCACCTGAGGTCAGGAGTTCGAGACCAGCCTGGCCAACATGGCGAAACCCGTTTCTACCAAAAATACAAAAAATCAACCAAGTGTGGTGGTTCATGCCTGTAGTTCCAGCTACTTGGGAGGCAGAGACACGACACTCACTTGAACCCGGGAGGCGGAAGTTGCAGTGGGCCGAGGTTGCACTGCTGCACTCCAGCTTTTGTGACAGAGGGAAACTGTCTCAAAGAAATAAAAAATGAAAGTAAATGTAAGTTAAATTAGATTACACACGTTAAATTTAAATTTAAATAAGTTGAAAATTAAAACCCAAACACACCTTAATTAAATCACAACCCAAATAATCTTGTACCCATCTCTTCAACTGGAGGAAGGAATTGAGGACTTGGGGGTTCTGTGTTTGACTTCTGCGAACACAAGGTAGATGTTTATTTGTTGTTGCTGCTGATGTTTAAATCAGAAAAGAAGGTTAGAAACGCATACTGAGTAGGCAGAATTACAACTTCCACACTCTGTTATAGACAGTTTGGGATAGATATCTGATTGAGAATAGACTTTTAACAAAGTGATAAGAGTTGAGATAAGTCACAAATATAACTTCACTACTGTTCATATTAGTGTAGCAAAAGTGTGGGTATTATTAAGTAGGTTCTTCCATACACTCTACTTTTTGTCATTTCTATGGGTTCTGATCAGTGGTATTTAGTGGTATTTAATATTTGTATGCCCCACGACCACCCTCTAGTACCCTACATATTTATTACTATAAACTAACTTTTGATCTCTGATACTGTGGAATAGTTTAGTTATATATTCAAACTGTGTGGCAAGACTTGCAGTGGAGAGTATAGGACATGGGGTTTGGTCTGAGGAGAAGGGAAAGGCTTGGTGCTGTGCCTTGTTCTTTAGAATTTACATCCCTTTAATTGCTTTCCTCCTATGACCATTGCTTTGACATGACTGTGTAAAACTGTGGTATGATGTATGAGTTACGAGGTGTTCATTTCAGATGTTATGCACTGAGCTCTAATTAGCTGACAGAAGCCAGATTCATTTTTATGCAGAGACTTTTAGTATAGCAGATTTGGAGCTAGAAGACCTAGGCTTGAACCTTGGCTCTTTCTCTTACTATTTGTGCCACAAAATGTAGGTTTTCTTAATCTGTTTTCTTATTAGTAAAGAGGGAATAGCCATTACCATTGTAGGTTGTCGTGAGATTGTTGCAATAAGGCTTAAATGAGATGCCAAGAAAGCATTTTATAAAATTCTAAAGAGCTGTTTAAATGCCCAGTGTCCTTGGTACATGGTGAGTCTTTGGAGGCACGCAGTGTGTCTTAAGTATCATTTGGAGCAACTACAACACTAAGGCACAAATTTGTAAGTTGTAAGCTCTGTGAGTGCAGACTTTGTCTCTTTTGTACTGCTGCATCTGCAGCATCTTACAGAATGGTGTTTATTTATTTCTAAGTTTCAAAACTTTAAAACATTTTTCTTCTGCTTACTCCCTTTCCTTAGAAATTTGATGATTTCTTCATCTTCAAAAGAAAAAAAAAAAAGATATTAACAGAGCATAGCACCCTGTCCTGTAGTTGGATAGATAAGCTAACTCTTTGTGGGCTGGTCCTTAAAAGTAAAGAGGGAGGGTGGTTACAATGGGATTCTCTTTTAGTTCTATTTCTGCCACAAATAAAAAGAAACAAGATAGTAGATGGGAACCTGAAACGAAAAATGTTTCAGTAAAACTTAGAGAGATAGGCAGGAATTTAGGAATAGCAGTTGAATGAAGAAGCCAGAATAGAAGATGATCTAGACCATAAAGGCGTACACGAAGTCTTACTATTAAAACATTCTGTCACAGCCAGGTAGGGCACACTAAGCTTATACATGGAAATTCAGACTGCTTTAAAAAATGGTACCCTGTTTATATTTTTATGTATGTAAATCAGCATTCCTGTGGTGATAGATGATAGATAAGATTATATTTTCAGATATATCCCTATATTTTCAGATAGTATCCCTATAATTCTTTTTAGTAGGTTAAATATACCCTTCAAATTAGTTTTCTGAGAGTGAATTATTTGACTCATCCAGGCTCTGTTACACATAAGCTGTGCGATATTGGGCAAGTTATCCAACTTACTTGACTGTTTTTCCCATGCCTTAAAGTAGAATAATACTTCCCTTGCAGAGTTGTTGTTAGGATGTAAAACAATGCATGTGAAGTACCTAGTGCAGTACTAAGTGCACAGTAGGGATTCAGTTAATGGTGGGAATTATTATTTTTTGATCTAGGCTTAATGTATAATTATTTGCATATCATTTGACAGTAAGTACTATTGATATAGTATGAACATTCCAAATGTTGTTGGTCTTGTGGGTTTCGGTGTTTGTTTTTAGACTAAATATATATTATGTTTTCCTTTCATAGATTTCTGAGAGAACACACACCATCTTAGTTCTGTTGAATTATATTTAGTAACTCAAAAGGCATATACCAAGCTGTCAGAAGCAGCTTCATTTAAAAGGTAATTTCAAATTTTGAAAGGGTCATTTACTCTTTAATTTTACTTGGATTATATTTGTATACTTGGCATAGATAATTAAGGGTTCTCTTACACTAAATTTGATTCATTCAGACTATAGAACATCCCTATTATATCATATTCACTCCATATTGGAGTTTTTTTCTTTTTAAAAAAAATCTTTGGTAATACAGTTGATTTTCCAATCTCAATGAGCACTACCATGCTATATGGCATGAACAATGTAAGTAATTTGTTTCCTCGCAAATATTTAAAATTTTTTCCCAAATGATTTTAAATGTATTTTGTTTAAATGCAAAATACCAGGTGCATTTGGAATCATCTCAGTGGGGAGCTTGTTACTGAGTAGGAAGGAGATAAGCTGAAAAGAAGTTGTATGCAATGACAAATTTTTATACTACTTTTAGGCAACCTTGACATCTATTTAAAAATCGAGTGGCCGGACGTGGTGGCTCACGCCTGTAATCCCAGCACTTTGGGAGGCCGAGGCAGGCGGATTACCTGAGATCAGGAGTTTGAGACCAGCCTGGCCAACATGGTGAAACCCTGTCTCTACTAAAAATACAAAAATTAGCCAGGTGTGGTGGCACATGCCTTGTAATCCCAGCTACTTGGGAGGCTGAGGCAAGAGAATTGCTTGAACCTGGGAGGCAGAGGAGGTAGCAGTGAGCCGAGATCATGCCACTGCACCCCAGCCTGGTGGACAGAGTGAGACTCTTGTCTCAAAAAATAAATAAATAAAATAAATTTTTAAAAAATTTGAGCTTAATTCAGCAGTCTTCCTAGATCTCTATTTTGTATTTAAGATAGTAGTAGCAAATAGAGCTTTTAGTGGACTACAAATAATTTTGACTTTTGAGATAGGAGGAATAAGTTGTTTTATTTTCCGAGGGCACACTTGGTACCAGAATCTTTAAGTGACCATGAAATGAAGGTAAACATAATTGGGGGGAAAAAAACAGGCTTAAATTCTTTTACTCTCATGATGTTTGTAAGTAAGAATGCTAGGTTTTAGAGATACACAGAGAAACTACTGTGACTGTGAAGGTTTCTTCCTGTAGCTTTATGCTAGCCCAAAGATAACATTACTTCATGAATTCTCAGTAAATGTACAGAAGTGGTAATGTGTGACCAAACTTTAATATCTGCTTGGAACTAGTGCTTTCTTATCATTTGGAAGAAAAAAAAATATCATTTTAAACCATTTAACATCTGGGAATGACTATAATTATGACAGACAAACTTTATTTTCACTAGAAGATAGAATAGGATAGTGAAAAGAGCACTGGAATGAAAATCAGGAACCCAGGGTCTCTACTTGCCCTTTTTTTCAGTAACTGGCTATGGGACCTTAAACAACTCATTTAATCTCTGAGTTTTAGTTACTGTGTAAAATAAGAGCATTAGAATTAAATATCAAGGTTCTTTCCACCTAAGGGAAGGAAATTTTGTAATAAAACAAATGGTATTAAGGAGGACACCCAAGACTATTTGATTAGAATCATCCAGTTGAGCAAGAAATTAAAAAGAATATATATATATATATATATATATATATGGTTATTTAGCATGATTTAGCAGGGCGATAGTATGGGATCCAGAGACAGAAGAGGAGTTGAATCCTGGCTTAATCATCGCTGGCTATGTGGCCTTAGGCAAATAACTCTGATTTTCAATTTTCTTATCTTTAATAGGGATTATAATACCTAGCTATGACAGAGACTGCCAGATATACTCCAGTAGCCATTCTGTGTTTCTTCTTTTCAGAAATAAAATTTCTAGTCCTGCCTGAAGTTTAAGCTAGCCCATGACTACCCAAGTGTTTCCAACTGTGTTTCCCAGATAGATGCTGGTAGATTGGGCCCAATAAGTTTGGGCCATTGGGATGTACAAGGAAGAGATGCAGGCAACTTTTTGGGTCATCTTCTTAAAGAAAAACCCATGTGTCCTGGATGTCCTCTTTTCTTTTTTCTCTTTGGCTGGGAAATAACAAGAATTAAAGCAGCAGTCTTGGATCCAGAGATGGACGCCAATTGATGAAGACGGCAGAACTGACTGGCTAGTCTGGGTTCCCTGGAGCAGAGCTGACTCTCCACCCTAGGTTATCCATTTACTTTTGCACTGTTATGTGAGAGAGAAATAAACTTCTATCTTCTTTAAGCCCTTGGTTTTTTTTTGGTATTTCTTTGTTATAGCTGATTAGTCTACCTAGCGGCCTAAACAAAACGCTACCTTAAAGAGTTGTGAAGGCTAGAGATTACAAATTGCCTAGTTTAGTGGGCGACACATTATCAGTAGGTGCTCTAGCAGTGTTATCTATCATTTGTTAAATATTTACTTCCCATCTATTGTGGGTGGGGAGCAATGCTAAATGTAACGATCATGAAAATAGTTTCTATTATCAGTGGATTTAAGAACAATTAAAAACAAGGATTCTTAACAATTTAACAAAAGTATATAAAATCACTAGCAACAGCCAGTTAGAGAACAAAATTTTATAGTGTCATTCATAATGGTAACCAAAAATATAATTTATCTAGAATGAAAAAATAAGAAATGGGCAAGAAGACCTTTATGAGAAACAGTTTAATTAAGACCAAAAAACCATAAAATTTATGGAGAGCTATTTCTTGTTACTTAATGTTATAAAACATTGTTTCTCACAAAGGTTAGTTTATAGGTTTAATTAATGTTAAAAACTCAAATATGATATAATGCATATAATGAAAAACATTGGTTCCCTGGTCCACCCTTTCTCATCCCTGAATGGTTATCCCCAGAGGCAACTACTTATAATCCTCTTGATAGTTTCTCCTAGTATTTCTCAATATTGATTATGCTACCATTTAAAATTTTTTCCATTTTAATCATATATGTTGACTTACTAATAAGGCAAAGGAAGATTTAGCTTTTTTATACTTAAGTTTTTTCCCTTTCCCCCTCAACTTTCTTTCCCTAATGGAGTTATCACTATTTTTGGTTAGTGTCTTCACTGTTAAAATTATGTATTATTCATACTTGAGCCACTCAGTGATTATGATTACATTTACTGTTTTTCTAAAACTTGTTTTCTTGGAGTTTATGGCAAATTATCTTGTATTATATCCCTGATAAATTTTATTCCCATTTTTTCTTTTCTAGAATTTCTTTTGTCTAATATTTGAATTCCTGGATTTTGATTTTCTAATTTTTACTTTTCTAGTGTCTGGGAGATTTTCTAAGCCTTTTCCTCCAATGTTATTATTATATATTTTTAAATGTTCTGCTCTCATTTAAACTTTTCAGCTGGGCACAATGGCTTATGCCTTTAATCTCAGTACTTTGGGAGCCCCAGGTAGAAGGATCACTTGAGGCCAGAAGTTAAAAGACTAGCCTGGGCAACATAGTGAGACCCTATCTACAAAAAAAAAAAAAAAAAATTAGCATGGTGCATTGGTGCATGTCTGTAGTCTTATCCACTCAGGAAGCTGAGGCAGGAGGATTGCATGAGCTCAGAGTTAGAGGTTACAGTGAGCTATGATTGTGCCACTGTGCAGCAGAGTGAGACCGTGTCTCAAAAATATTCTAAGTAAACATTTCAAAGCCTTTTCTTCTTTTCTGAGCATTCATTTTTATAGTCTATTACTGTTTTGTTATAATTTCACCTCTGTCCAAATAATTTTAGTTTTTAAAAAATAATTTCTTTGTGTATTGTATTTTTGTTTGTTTTTCTATTTGATTTGGTTTCTTTATTTCATGATAGGAGCATTCCTTGGTTGTTTCTCAAACATTTAGCTAATACTAAAAATCTTGGAAACTCTGTGTGTATGGGTTTCACTGTAGGGCTGTTAGTTGAATATCAGATTTATTTTATTGAGACATTGCTGACTCTTAATATCTATAGCAGGGGTCCCCAACTCCCAGGCTGTAGACTGGTAACAGTCTGTGGCCCATTAGGAACTGGGCCACACAGCAGAAGGTGAGTGGCAGGCCTGAGCTCTGCCTCCTGTCAGATCAGCAGCGGCATTAGATTATCATAGAGTGTGAACTCTGTTGTGAACTGTGCATACAAGGGATCTAGGTTGCACGCTCCTTATGAGAATCTAATGCCTGATGATCTGAGGTGGAACAGTTTCCTACTGAAACCATCGCCCCTACCCATGTTGTCTGTGGAAAAATTGTTTTCCATGAAATCGCTTCCTAGTGCCAAAAAGGTTAGGGACCAATTATCTATAGCCTTTTCTCTTGGGCTGTTTTCTCTTTCCAAAGAAGAGTCTTTCTCCTGCCTGGGAGGTACAAGTTGCTACTAGTTTTTGACAGTTAAACAAAGGAAGAGAACTGAGAGGTAGAGAGTGATCTCACTGCTTACTATAGAAATGCTCTTTAATTTACAGTAGCATTATATCCTGATGAACCCATTGGAAGTTGAGATGATTAAGTCAAAAATGCACTTAGAGCCGGGCACGGTGGCTCATGCCTGTAATCTCAGCATTTTGGGAGGCTGAGGTGGGCGGATCACAAGGTCAAGAGATCAAGACCATCCTGGCCAACATGGTGAAACCCTGTCTCTACTAAAATACAAAAAATTAGCCAGGCGTGGTGGCGGGCGCGTGTAGTCCCAGCTACTCAGGAGGCTGAAGCAGGGGAATTGCTTGAACCCAGGAGGTGGAGGTTGCAGTGAGCTGAGATTGCACCACTGTACTCTAGCCTGGGTGACAGAGCGAGACTCTGTCTCAAAAAAAAAAAGCATTTAGTACACCTAACTTAATGAAGCCTAATCTAGCCTATCTTAAATGTGCTCAGAATACTTCCATTAGCCTACAATTTGGCAAAATCATCTAGCAGAAAGCCTATTTTATAATAAAGAGCTGAATACTTTATGTAATTTATCGAAAACTGTACTGAAAATAAAAACCAGAACGGTCATACCATACCCAAAGTACGGTTTCTACTGAATGCATATTCTTTTCCCACCATGGTAAAATCGAAGTATTATAAATCAGGGACCACTGTAAAAATTTTAATCTCCCTGTTTTCGGTACAGTATCTTGTTGTTTTTTTTTTTTGACTGAATCTCACTCTGTCATCCAGGCTGGAGTGCAGCGGCATGATCTCGGCTTACTGCAACCTCTGCCTCCCAGGTTCAAGCAATTCTTGTGCCTCAACCTCCCAAGTAGCTGGGATTATAGGTGTGCCCACCACCATGCCTGGCTAATTTTTGTATTTTTAGTAGAGATGGAGTTTCACCATGTTGGCCAGACTGGTTCTTGAACTCCTGACCCCAAGTGATCCACACACCTCAGCCTCCCAAAGTGCTAGGATTACAGGCGTGAGCCACCGTGCCTGGCCGTCAGTACGGTATCTTATCCTCACACTCAGTTGTGCTTGTAGTCCCAGAGTCTGGTATCTGTCTGATTCAGTTTTTTTTTTCTAGAGAGTAAACTGCTTTTCTCCTACCAGAGTGCAAGTCACCGAGTTGTAGAGGGACATCTAAAATCTCTTTTTTTTTTTTGAGACAGAGTCTCGCTCTGTTGCCCAGGCTGGAGTGCCGTGGCATAATCACAGTTTACTGCAGCCTTGACCTCCTGGGCTCAAGTGATCCTCCCACCTCATCCTCCTCAGTAGCTGGGACTATGGGCATGCGCCACCAAGCCTGGCTAATTTTTAAAATTTTTTGTAAAGACAGTCTCTCCATGTTGCCTAGGCTGTTCTTGAACTCCTGGGCTCAAGTGATCCTCTTGCCTTGGCCTTCCAAAGTGCTGGGATTACAGGCATGAGCCACCACACCCAACAGGGCATCTAAAATCTAATTGTTCCTTATGTGGACTTTCTGTCATCCTTCTGATTTTAGCCTTACCCAAAACTCTGCCCCATTTCTGGCCTCTTTATTGTGAATTATTTTTTTGTTGGTGTTACTTTTTTGTGTGCATGTGGAGATAGTGCCTTGTGCTTTTTCGCCCAGGCTGGAATGCAGTGGTGCTATCTTGGCTCACTGCAGCCCTGACCTTGTGGGATTAAGCCGTTCTTCCCAGCTCAGCCTCCCAAGTAGCTGGAACTACAGGCATGCACCACCACACCTGGCTAATTTTTGTATTTTTTGTGGAGATTGGGTTTTTCTGTTGCCCAGGCTGGTCTCAAAATCCTGGGCTCAAGCAATCCACCTGCTTTATTTAGCCTCTCGAAGTGCTGGGATTACAGGCATGAGCCACCATGGCTGGTTGGTGTCTCTCTCTTAACTACACATGTTATGTTTCAACTTTCTCTGTTCTCCTAAGTCAGAAGCTATACTTCTGCTTTGCATCTTCCAAGCTTTTGTTAACTTTTTTGTTTTCTTTTATCTCTTCCAGCCATTATCTTCAGTGTTTATAATTTTTAACATTTCTTTACTGTCATGTTAGTGGGGTTTTGGGAGCAAGTGAAGATAAATGCATGTATCCAGTCTTTGATTTTTAATTAGAAATCCTTCAATTTGTAAAAATTGAGACAATTTAAACAAAATAGCTTGAAAATAAAAAGACTTAAGAGTTTGGTGCTATATGGATTTCTCCAGAAGCAAACTTCATTTAAGAATGTCCTATTTTCCATTTGGCTGCAGCATCTTTGCCCCTTTCTGCACAATTTGTGTTAGCACATACAGGGCCTGTAATGTTGGGAAAGGTCAGTTTTCCTGGCACCTGGCAAATTACAGTTGTGTGTCTGCTGAAAATCTCCAATGTCAGGCAGAGTCTTGTTTTTCTTCCTAAGCCATTTCTGAAATACAACATGTATTTATTAACATAATAAATTTCTACTTCATAGCTCAATATTGAGTCTAAATCAGAGGAAATTTTTGTGATCAATCAGATAGAGCTTTAGCCTTGTGCCATGTGTATCCAATAGAATGCTTTTAGTTGCAAAATAATAGTAAATATACCTAGCTAAAACAAGAAAGGGGATTTATTAATTAACTGGAAAGTTTAGAGAGAGGTCAGTCTTCAGATGTTGTTTGGTCAAGTCTGTGGCTCTGTTGCTCTGCAGTTCTCTCAGCTCTGCTCTAATCTTTGTTTTTAGTCTGACTTCCCTTACAGTTGTAAAATGGCTACAGGAGTTCCAGGTATCATATTTCATATCACATCATTCAGTAGAAGAGAGAGTTTCTTTCCGAGAAATTTCTAGAAAACATGTCTAGACCTACTGGCTTGAATTAAGTCCATGCTGACCCTTGAACCAGTAAGGTGGAGCATTTGCACTGAGTAACTTGTATCTGAGTCTCATGTCCCATTTCTAGAGCAAGGGTAGTAATATTTCCCCAAAATTTATAGAGTGTGTGGCAGGAGTGATACTCAGAAATTAAAATAGGGAACATGGATGTTGGGGAGGTAACCACAATATCCTTTAGTTGTGATTGTTTTTTGCTTCTAATTTTCTTTTTTTTTTTTTTTTTCTTTTTTTGAGATGGAGGCTTGCTCATCACCCAGGCTGGAGTGCAGTGGCGCGATCTCGGCTCACTGCAAGCTCCGCCTCCCGGGTTCACGCCATTCTCCTGTCTCAGCCTCCCGAGTAGCGGGGACTACAGGCGCCTGCCAACGCGCCTGGCTAATTTTTTGTATTTTTAGCAGAGACGGGGTTTCACCGTCTTAGCCAGAATGGTCTCGATCTCCTGACCTTGTGATCCGCCCGCCTCGGCCTCCCAAAGTGCTGGGATTACAGGCGTGAGCCACCGCGCCCGGCCTGCTTCTAATTGTCTTGTTGTTTTTTCTTTATTTGAGACAGGGTCTTGCTCTGTCGCCCAGGTGCGAACAGGGCTCACTGCAGCCTTTGAACTCTTGGGCTCAAGTGGTCCTCTTACCTCACCTCCTGAGTAGCTGGGACTATAGGCTCATACCACCGTGCCTGGCTAATTTTTATTATTTTTATTTTTGTAGAGACAGGTGTCGCCGTGTTTTCTACGCTGGTCTCGAACTATTGGGCTCAAGGGATCCTCCTGCTTCCGCCTCCCAAAGTTCTGAGATTACAGGTCTGAGCCACTGTGCCCAGCCTTTTTTTGGTTCTTTCTTTTTTTTTTTTTTTTTTTTTGCCTTTAGAGACTTTTAATTCTACCTTTTGATAGTCCCTCCTAAAGAAACTTTTCTTCTCTGTTTCTCTTTCATCCTTCCTTACCTCCTTTCTCTTGTCTTAATGAATCCTGAGGAAAAAAAAATTGTATTCCTGGTTGCCTGACAAGATGCCTCTTTCTCAGAGGAAGGGTTCTATGTTTTCTTCCTTCATATACTGTTTCATCTGATTTCCCTTTTCCACATATGCTTATTGAATGACAATAATAGAAGCATAGAGTCTTCTCCTTAATGTGCTATTATTATGTTTGTTTAATTTTTGTTTTTAGTGTACCTTGTAGTTTCTTCATCTTGAGACAGTGTTGTCTGGTCTTTTGAGATATCTTGTTAGTCACTGGTGTTTTGTAATTTCTTTGTGTCTTAGTTGGGATATGTTATGCTGGTGATTCCTCAATCTGATGATTAATGGCTTTCATCATTTTTGGAAAATTCTCAACTATTATCTGTTCAAACATTGCTTTTTTTCCCCTTTGTATTCTCTTCTTGAGTTGATAGAAGATGTTGCTAGACATTTTCATCCTCTCCTGTGTATTTCTTAGTCCCATTTGCTTATTTTCTGTCTCCTATCTCTGTTCTGCATTCTAAGTAATTTCCTAAACTCTATTTTCCTTTTAAAAACTAATTATTTCTTTATCTGTATCTAATCTGCAGTTTAACCCAGTGTGTATTTTTTTTATTTCAATGCTCATAGAATTCTGTTTGTTTTTTCCTTTCCCTCAGATCTGCCTGGTCTTTTGATATTGTCTTTATTTTATTTTATTTTTATTTTCTATTGTCTTTCTTTTTCTCTCATATTTTATAATGTCTCTTATGTGTTTAATAATTTTAAATATACTTATTTTATAATTTCCATCTGCACTATCAGCTGAAATTTTTTGATGTCCAATCCTACTAATTTTTGTGTCTGCTGTCCCCTTATGGTGAATTATTTCTTTTTGTGCTTTACAGCTTTAGATTATGAGCTTATCTTTAGTGAGGCTTTTTTTAAATATGGGAATTCTGTAGGTCCGGAATAGTTTTACATTTGCTTCTGCTAATTATCTCAGGAATATTATCAGCTTGGGATCACCCTTTTTATACATTTCTGAGCCTTGAATTTCTTGGATCATGCAGGTAGTATAAACTTGAACTTCAAACCATTGTGAAGGCTGGCCCAGGATTTAAGTTATTGGTGTAGATTTTTTTTGTTCACCTAGAACCTAGACCAAGATAGTTATGTTTACTTGGGGAATTTGGTTTTATGAGGGTCTTTTAGTTCTAACTTTCTGTGTCCCAGGGTTGGTGCTCATTCCAGCCAGTTAATAGGTATTAAAATTCAAATGTCTTGGTTATTGAGGCTGGTAAATCTCCCCTGAGTAACTATAATCTACTATGCATTTAAAGGAATGTTTGTTTGATTTAATCCAGCATTTTGAGATATTTGAGAATGCCCTAGGTCTGGTTCTGCACGGAATACACAGATTTGAGGCAGAAATGTGCATGCAGGAGATTTTTTCGGCAGTCCTCTTGGCAACCAACCTCTGTGGGGAAGTGAAGGACTGTGAAGCAGATTCAACAGAAGGAGAAGCTAATCCATAGTGCAGCTGCATCCAAGACACCAGTCGATCCTGTGGGGAGCTCCAGACCTGGGATTAACCTGCAAAGAAGTCCCAAATCTAGGTACGGGGGCCAGGTCTTTGTACTTCAAGGAGCCCAGCTTCTCATAGTGTCTCCTATTAATATGAGGACAGCCACCACTGAGCTCAGGAATATGGTTGCCCTTTTCATCAGTGTATTGCTTATGCTTTGGGAAATGTAATGCCCTTTGAGCCCTCTCATAGAGCATAGTCAGTAGGCAGTTTTCAGCCTTCCTTCATATATACTCTCTAGCATGTCCACTTCTTTGGAACCTTTCATTCCCTAAATTTACTATCTGCCACAGCAGTTCTGCCATTTCTCCTTCACTTACTGTGTGCCTCCACTTTTTCTAAACTTTCAAGAGCCATCTTAATATTGTAGTGTCATTTCCAGGGGCCTTGTCAGGGTGTTAAATTCAGTATAATGGGAGAGTGGTCTCAGGTAAGTCTTCTTTTATCCAACTTCGTATTCTATTTCCCTTGGTCCAGTGTCTTCGGAATCCAGCCTTATGTCTGTTCTTCCAGCTCTTGCTTTACATGTTGACTAAGTTGTGCAGCTCTTTCAGCCATATAGTCCTTTTCCTCCTCAGCAGATTCAGCACTTCCCAAACATGGTTATTTGTGATTGGTCTGGAGGTCAAGAACCAGAGGTGGAAGTAGATCTGGGAAGACATAGGTTATCTTGTAAGGAAGAGGCATGTGCTTCATCTTGAGCAAAGGAAAGGCTAATTTCTGCAGGATTAGATAGTTCCTGGGACTCTGGGACTCCAGAGATTCAAGATTTTTAAAGGTATCATCCAACTCTCAGGGTTCTGTGCCTTCCCAATCAGAATGCTGACCCTGGTGTCATACAGTTCAATATTCATGTATGACTGTCTGTTTCTTGATTATTCTTTTATATTCTATAATATTAGTGTTAACTTCTATATTGTGAACAAGGCTTCTGTGTAATGAGTTGGTCATCATTCAAATGATACCTTCATGGAAACCAATGGGGCTGTGTACCTGCATGCCCTGTGGCTCAAGAGCAGTGTTCCTACCTAGTAGAGCAATTGAGGAGCTATAAGGGCCCAACTTAGTGCCACATATTGATACATCTATCTTTTTGTCTTTAACATTTATTGGGTGTTTATTGGGTACCAGTCTCTGTGCTAGAGGCATTATCTCATTTGATCACAACCTGTATGATAATGACTTTTAGTATCTTCATTTTCCTGATAAAGTAGCTGAGTCTTTGACAAGTTAAGTTACTTGTCTTGTTATATAACTAAGAAAAGACAGAGCTGGCATTTAAACCCATGCATTCTGTTTCTTGAGTCACATTCTTAAAACACTATGCTATACTGGATCTCTCTCCTTGAATATTGATAATAGTTATTTTTACTTTTCTTTGGTGAACTTGGTCTTTTCTTCCATTCCTATGATGTTTCTACTTGATGACGATTTTATCTTCTTGCCATAGTCTTGTCTTTTTCACTTTTGATGGAATGGCAAATTAATTGTATTTAAATAAGAAAATTGGAAAAGTGTCAAATGCTTAATCAAGCTAGTTATTATAAAGGTTTTCCCATTGCAGAAGTACTATTTACTATAAACAAAGTAGAAAATACTGTTAAAAACTATTGATACATCAAAAAGTTATAATATTTGACATGTTCTCTATTTTTTTCTGAAATAGGTATTGCATATTTTAGATAGTAGGGTTTTACAGTACAATCATTAATGAGCAATTTGGGAGTATTTATCAAAACCTTTAGGAACTCTTCTCTGAACTCTCTTATGTACAATATAGAGTATCCTCAAATTTTAGAAGGGTGATTAGAATTGAGTATGTCTTTTTGGTCCTTAAGATATAGAAACGAGATTGCAATTTAGTTTATGGAGGGATTGGCTATTCATAATAATACAAAATATATCTATGATATTAAAATTTTTTAAATGTTTTATTATTATTTTTCTAAATGAGGAGAAACTCAGGTATTAAAACTTTATGGGAGAACATGATAGAGAAAAAAAGGTCAAAAAAGGACCTTAATCTGGGTGGAATGGCATGGGCCTGCAGTCTCATTTTACTGGGGAGGCTGAGGTGGGAGGATTGCTTGAGCTTAGGAGTTCGTGACCAGCCTGAGCAACATAGTGAGACCCTGTCTCAAAAGGCATTTTAGGGAAAAAAAGTGAGAAATGATCCTTGTAGTGCAGTATCTGGTATATAGAGGTAAAAGCGGGACCCACCTGCATAGGATATCTCTTAGTTGGTATATACTATGCATTTTAATATTCTGGATACCAACCTACTTTAAATGGCAAAATATGTGCTCTCATTGAATGAAAGCCCAGCAATTAGATAGTATGTATTGATTTCATTTCCTGAATCTGAACATTGTATGATTATTTAGAGGTTTTAAAAAATGTATTATTAGGCCGGGTGCGGTGGCTCAAGCCTGTAATCCCAGCACTTTGGGAGGCCGAGACGGGCGGATCACGAGGTCAGGAGATTGAGACCATCCTGGCTAACCCGGTGAAACCCCGTCTCTACTAAAAAATACAAAAAACTAGCCGGGCGAGGTAGCAGCGCCTATAGTCCCAGCTACTTGGGAGGCTGAGGCAGGAGAATGGCGTGAACCCGGGAGGCGGAGCTTGCAGTGAGCTGAGATCCGGCCACTGCACTCCAGCCTGGGCGACAGAGCAAGACTCCGTCTCAAAAAAAAAAAAAAAAAAAAGTATTATTATTATTATTTTGTGTGTGTGTGTGTGTGTGTGTGAGACAGGATCTCTCTCTGTCACCCAGGCTGGCGTGTAGTGGCATCATTGGCTCACTGCAACCTCTGCCTCCCAGGCTCAAGCCATCCTCCAACTTCAGCCTCCCAAACAGCTGGAACTACAGGCATATACCACCACGCCTGCCTAATATTTGTATTTTTAGTAGAGACAGAGTTTTGCCATGTTGCCCAGTATGGTCTTGAACTCTGAACTCAAGTGATCCACCCACCTCGACCTCCCAAAGTGCTGGGATTACAGGCGTAAGTCACTGTGCCTGGCCAAGAGTTCTTAACATTAAAAAATTTTATTTCCCATATTATGAGAGAGATATTTCTTATACTTGTCATTGAAAAATATAGCTACACTTTTCTTTCATTTTTATTAATCAGTAGACTATTTTTAGACCAGTTTTAGGCTGATAGAAAAATTGAGTGAAAGTACTGAGCTTTCCTATACCCCCTAATTCCTTCCCTTCCAGTTTCCCTCTATTATTAACATCCTCATCAATGTGATACATTTGTTACAATTGATGAATAAACATTGATACATTAACTAAAGGCCATAAGTTTACCTTAAGATTCATTCTTTTATTGTACTATTCTATGGGTTTTGACAAATGTTATCTTTTTTATGTGTATCCAGCATCACAGTTCATATAGAATAGTTTCACTGCCTTAAAAATCCCCTATGGGGTTTTGAAGCGAAAAGAACAGGTCTTTTTCTACTAACCTTCCCATTCGAACCCCTCTGAGAAACTTGCGTGTCTTTTTAGAATTGTCTTGGCAGTTTGGCTTTTTAATGAACAATGAATTTTAGATTTCTTTCCATATAAGTACATGTAGATACTTCATATTTTTTTTCCAGTGGCAGCATAGTAAACAATCTTGAAACTTCTTAAAGGAAGGAATTATTTTTTTTCCAGTGGCAGCATAGTAAACAATCTTGAAACTTCTTAAAGGAAGGAATTACTATGAGGACCAATAGTGCATTTATTGTTGAGTAGTGCTCGGAGAAGAATGCTATGAGGTAGCATATCTAATGCTATACAATAGCACCAGTTTGGTATGGAAATTAAATGGTATAATTTAAGCATTTAGGATTATTGAACACAGAATAACATGTTATTAACTAGAAGATGAAGTGCTCTGACATATGTATATATGTATTATGTCCATTTCATAAGCACATTTGTCTAATAGAAAAGCTTTTGCTTAGTATTGTACAAGACTTAATAATTTCTCATCCTTGATATTTTAAGCCTTTAAGCAGCTTTCATTGATTATGTGATTAAATGCTTCTTAAAATAACAGATATCTTAGGTTTTCTCTTTGAAATATGGAGCTTGAAAAAATGTGAATTAGTGAAGTTTTAAGGGTGTTTAATGAAAGTACCAGGCATTGTTTTAAGCCTTCTCATAAAATTGTAAGAGTATTTGCTGGGTTTGGTGCAGTGGCTCACGCCTATAATCCCAGCACTTTGGAAGGTGGAGGTGGGTGGATCACATGAGACCCAGGAGTTCCAAGACTAGCCTGGGCAACATAGTGGGACCCCATCTCTACAGAAAAATAAATTAGCCGGGGATGGTGGCATACAGTTGTAGTCCCAGCTACTCTGGAGGCTAAAATAGAAGGATTGCTTGAACCTGGGACATCAATGTTGTAGTGAAGTGTGATTGTGCCACCGCACTCTAACCTGGGTGACAGAGCAAGACCCTGACTTAAAAAGAAAAAAGAGTGTTTGGTATATGTTTATGTTAGAAATAAAAATTAATTACCATTTGGTATGGTTTGAATGTGTTCCCCAAAAGTTTATGTGTTGGAAGTTTAATTGCCAGTATAACAGTATTAAGAGGTGGGAACTTTAAGAGGTGACTCGGTCATAGGGCAGAACCATCATAAAAGGATTCATGCCATTATATAGAGAATTAGTTCTCTAGGAAGTGAGTTGTCAAGAGAATGTGTTATTATAAAAATGAGCTCAGCTTACTCTTGTGGTCTCTCTCTCTTGCATGCCTGCTTGCCCTTGTACCATGTTATGATGCAGCAAGAAGGCCCTCACCAGAATGGGCCTCTTGACCTTTTACTTGCCAGCCTCAGAATGGTAAGAAGTACATTTCTGACCAGGTGCAGTGGCTCATGCCTGTAATCCCAGCACTTTGGGAGACCGAGGCAGGCGGATCATGAGGTCAGGAGATCGAGACCATCCAGGCTAACATTGGTGAAACCCTGTCTCTACTAAAAATACAAAAAATTAGCCGTGCATGGTGGCAGGCGCCTGTAGTCGCAGCTACTCGGGAGGTTGAGGCAGGAGAATGGCGTGAACCCAGGAGGCGGAGCTTACAGTGAGCAAAGATCGCACCACTGCACTCCAGCCTGGGTGACAGAGACTCTGTCTCAAAAAAATAATAATAATAAAAATAAATAAGTTTATTTTCTTTATAAATTACCGAGTCTATGGCATTTTGTTATAGTAACACAAGGTGGACTAAGATACCATTTAATTGACCTGATATACTTTTAAACTTAATTGTGAAAGAAATAGAACTTCGTGACAATTCAAATAAAAAAATGGACTATCTTTTGGTTATTTTCTTTTTTTATGTTATTCCATGGAAGGGAACATGCTTTTAAAAAAAAAAAAATATGATAGGCCAGGCACGGTGGGCTCACGGCTGTAGTCCCAACACTTTGGGAGGCTGAGGTGGGCGATGACGAGGTCAAGAGATTGAGACCATCCTGGCCAACATGGTGAAACCTGTCTCTACTAAAAATACAAAAATTCACTGGGCGTGGTGGTGCACACCTGTAATCCCAGCTACTCCAGAGGCTGAGGCAAAGGAATTGCTTGAACCCAGGAGGCAGAGGTTGTAGTGAGCTGAGATTGCACCACTGCACTCCAGCCTGGGTGACAGAGCAAGACTATGTCTCAAAAAAAAAAAAAAAAAAAAAGTAAAACCATATGATAAATCTATTTTGTATTTTTCTTGCCTTTCATATGTACCATTCAATAATGCTGACAGTATCAACTTTGATGAATCAATTAAAAATCAGTTTATACTCGTATCTGTAGCAGCATTATTCATAATAGCCAAAAGGTGGAAGCAACCCAAGTATTCCTAGATGACTGGATAAACAACATGTGACATTACATACAATGGAATAGTATTTAACCTTGAAGAGGAAGGAAATTCTGACACATGCTACAACATGGATGAACCTTGAGGACATTGTGCTGTGTGAAATATGCCAGGTACAAAAAGGCAAATACTGTGTGATTCTCCCTATATGAGGTACTTGGAGTGGTCATAGTCACAGAAACAAAGTAGAATGGTGGTTGCCAGTGACTGGGGGAAGGCAGAAATGGAGAGCTGTGTAATGGATATAGAGTTTCAGTTTTGCAAGATGAAAAACTTCTGGAGACTGTTTGCATGACAGTGTGAATGTTGGTCCACTACTGAACTGTACACTTAAATTGCCATTTAAGATGGAAAATTTTATGTTAATATGTATTTTATCACAATTAAAAACTAAGAAAAATCAATTTACTTAAAGATAAACAGAGGCAAGTAATTTTCTCTAGGGGGATATTCTAGCAAGGCATGGAGAAATCTGAAAGTTTAAGTGACTATTCTTAAAAATGTATTATCACATTTCCTAAATATTTAAGTTTAGGAATATGCTGCTAATGTCAACTACCAAGAGCACGAAGAGGGAGATGATCATTTTGGTCATTACTGTCTGCTCTTAAAAGGACTATAGACAATACTTTTTATATATTTATAAAAGTTTTCTTTCAAATACCACTTGAACATTTATTTGTATTGATTGAAGTTTTGTGTATATGGTGTATACTTAAGTAACCTAATCTAGAGTTGTAAGATGTAACTGGCCTAGTTAAAAAGAAGATACCTATGTCATAGCGCTGCAATGCAGGTTGAAAAGTGTCAGTCTACCCATAACAGAAGTTCGAGGATGTGAGGAAAACCACCAATTTGCCTAAGAGGAAAGAAGCAAACTACATGCTTAAAATTACTCTTTGTTTTTCTCAGAATGAGGAAATTATTTGATAACCAAAAATAGTATTAGTTTAAGATTAGCTACCAAAGCTAGGTTATTATTTCCAACATTCTTTAGCAACTGAGTTCTGAGACAAGAGTTAATAAAAAACGTGATTAGATATGTTTATTCTCCCTCTGTATCACTAGTGGTCAGCTTTTGTTTGTAGTATATGTAGAAGGGTTCTTAAAAAAATAAAAATAATTACAAAACCACAATTTTGTGCATAGTTATACCATTTAGTTACATACTATATATGTACAACTGTCATCAAATTATTATAATAATAAATGCAAAGGTGAGTAGAGCACCTGATTAATCTTGGACAGAGATTTTATCTTATTTATCATTGTGATTCCATTACATAGCACAGTGCCAGACATATAAAACGCTATTAATATATGTTTGAAAGAATGAATTAATTAATGACTAAATCTGTGTGTATATGCCAATTAGTGTAGTGGGATACATACCTTTTTCATCTGTAAATTCTTCTTTTGTTAGCATATTTTATTTTCTTTCTCTGCATATTTGACTTCTTTTAAAAGCTCATTATACATTATTTTAAGTAGTTTTATTTTTTAGTAGGCTCTCATAACACATAAACAAAGATGTATTTATCAAACATTTATACATTGTTTACTGTGTACCTGGTGCTGTTCTCAAACCATTTAATCCTCATAAAAACCCTATAAGGTGGTTACTGCTAATATTCCATTTACAAGAGGAAACTGAGGCACAGAGAAGTTAGGTACTTACTCAAGGTTATCCCGCTAGTAAGTGTCACAGCTGGGATTTGAACTCATGTCTGAGTTCCAAAGTTTATGTGTTTAACCACTACACTAGACAGACTCCTATTTTTAAAAAGTACCAGCTCTAAAAATTATTTCCATCTCCAGAAGACTGCCCTTACTAGTGGGGCTTTTGTTGTTATTTACAGTAAATTTTATTAAAATTGAAATTTTCAAATGGTAATATTCACTGTGCTTGTCTTTTATCATCAAGCTCTTTAGTGAGTATACTGTTTTATTTTAAAAAGTGATATTTATTATAAACAAATTTGATGTCTGTGTGCTAATAATTATATTAATAAAATGTTGATATTGGTAAAATTTGGCATTATTTCAAAATATGATGGAATATGTATGTGTGACTGTTGGAGTGCTTTTCTTTCTGTTGGTATTGGTAAAGTATTCTTTCTGGCTGAAGCATCTCTGAAATATCAGAGGAAAAATGGGAGGTGGAATCCAGAGGAATTGGAATTTTAGACATCTTTCAATTGTTTTTGTCATTTGTGTTAAGTACCTAATGAATTTTGAACCTGGTAATGCCCATATCTGCTATTTTGGTACCTGAGGAACTGGAGTGTTTCTATTCTTTGCCTTGTTTAGTGGTCTAGGAAAGAGGTCTGAAGATTCAAACTCTAGTCTAGTTTAAGTTTGTGTTTGCTAGTTTACAAATCAAGGTGCTTAAATTCACATTTTATTTACTGCTATATGCAGCTCTTTTTAAAAGCCTTTTGCGATAATTTTTGGTATTTTGATTGTTTAAAGCCCTCAGATAGCCTAATTAAAAATGAGATGTCCAAATTCACTGAGGCATCTGTTAAATAAAACCTGTCATTTAAAAAAAAAAAAAAAGGAATTGTCTGTTCTATTCTATAGCCACAGCAGAAGGGTTAAATATGGACAGAACACTATTTGTCCTTTTAGATATTACTGTTTTAGAAGGAGATAATAGCGACACTTTCTTTTTATGCCTTCCCTCTTTCCCTAAATAATTAGTACTTTTATAAATATAGTATCTGGCAGAAATTGATTTATGTTAAATATCAAAAACAGCAATCAATAGTGACAGTGGTCCATGTATATTAGTATTTTCCAAAGTATGTTCCATGGGAGATGGCTTGCTGTAATATGGTTTTATAATCATACATAGAGGAACAATTGCATAAATACTGCCCCTTCCAACATACAAACATGCATCTGTTAACACACAGGCTTTGGAGAGTCACAGTATACATAATTTATTAATGGTACTAAGAAGTCCCGTGGTAATAAAAATAGATTTAATTTTGTTTAGCTCAACATTTCCCACATTGTTTGATCTCAGAACTTTTTCTTTCCTAATCTTGTGGTTGTCTGATGCACTTTGTGCTCCACAGACGACTCTTTGGTATATAATGCTATATTCTGTGACAGTATAACAGTAGATCTGTTATTTTGATGAGGTTTCAGAAAAGTAGCCCATCAAAAATATGCCATTATTAGTTCATTCATAGTTAATAAATGGATTTTAGGAATGACATTTAAAAGTTACTAGAAATTTGAGGTACAATGCATCTTCCTTGAATTTATATAACATTGGACCTTGCATTTATAGACCTATTACTTACCGAGGACTTTAATCTCTCACTTGATATATAATGAGAGAATGGTAAACCTCATTATTTTTGACTAATCAGGGAAGCTAGGCAAATCCAAGATAGTATTTAAAAAAAAAATAGTTTTTAAAGAAATGCAGTGTTATCACTGCAAATACTGTATCTAAAATTATGCCAACAAAATAGTCCAAAGTAGAAGATTCTGAGTGGAAATCCTTTAAAGAATAAATAACAGTGACTTGTAATTAGTTCAGTTGGAAATATATAGGTACTTCTGAAATAAATGACATTATTTAAAATTTTTTTCAAAAGTTTTAGCTTTTATTACATGTATCTTATTTACAGTATTTACTTGCTAAACCATTTCTTTATAGAGTAGTCTATTTCAAATTTCTAATATGGTATGGCTCGTAAAAATTTACTGAGTGATCTGTATCCTAATTGAGAATAGAATGAAACATGGAAATAAGGCAGGGGAGAGATCTCTAATGAAGGAAGGGGAAGAAATTTCTTTTGAGCAGTGATAAAAATAGCAAACAAGAACAAACATTTGACTATTATTGCTGAAAGGAGTGATTAATAATTAACTAAAGGGAAAAGCATCTGCTTCTTGAGTTCTGTAAAAGTCCAGATTGAGGGCAAACTATTAAATCACAATAGCAATCAAAAGACAAGAAAGAAAAATGAAAACATGGTGGAAGAGAAAGATGAAATTGTAGCAACCAGGATGGTTAGATATCGGGGAAGCCCCAAACAGATAACATTCCACAGAAGAGTCAGCATTAAAAGATGCAAATCCCCAGAAAAAGTAGATAAATCATGTCATTCTTGTTTTTACACTGAAGATATAGATACATTACACCCCGGTTGAAGTGTGGTGTTGGGGCTAGGAAAGGCACTCGTGGAATTGCGATAGTCCTTAAAGTACTACCTTTTTACATGCCAAATGTTTATCTCTAGAATATATCCAGAGTAGCTCATTGTCCAGTCTTTGTTTTTGTATTTTTAAAACAGCATTTACACATTTGTTTCCTAAAATCCCATCATATCAGTTGGGTTTACCAGGCTTTAATAGACCTGATGTGTTGAGATTCCCTCAATTCCCTTTTTGCTTCCTTTGTTTCTTTTTATTCCTTTGTGATGTAAGACAGCATAGTAGCATCACCTCATCTTATAGGAATGGGGAAATCAGGTTGAAGGTTAAGTGGCTTGTGTACAGAGTGAAAGGAAGGCTTTCAAGTGTAGCTTAGAAAACAGGAGTTTGGTATTTTTATAGGGAAAAAATATGATGGCTAATTTAGCAGGTTTTCTGAATTAAACTTCTTATGCTTGATTGTACGCTAAGTATTAAATCTTTCAAGTATTCTCTATGTCAGTACTGACTAATCTGCCTTCAGTAATATAATGGATAGCCGATCCAGCCTTTCCTTTTAAGAAAATCCTTGATGTATTACACCATTAGAACAAATTCTAACATTTGGTGTTCATTAGTGTTGTAACCGAAACAAAAACATTTTAATGGTTAATCCCAGAGTATTTTGAAGTTAGTGTAATTTTGCAGGAAAGGTATTTAAGCCTTAGTATCATTTGCAAATAGGCCACGAGCCAATTTTCAAAGCTGTTTCTTAGTGAGACATTTGAGTTTTTCTGAATGCAAAAAAAGGATTATGTAGCATTATGCCTTGTGACAAGGAAACAGGATGGAACAATTACAATGAGATTTGTATTGATAATTGTATTTCTGTGTGAGTCGTTTAAGTTACTAGGAAGCAAAGTGAGATTTAGAATAACCCCCCAGCAGCTTCAACAATTGCTTAAATTTAGTTGTAGACCACGAAAGAAGTATTTTTAGTATAAAAAAGGATGGGAATTGCTGGGCAGCAATTAAAACTTCAAACTCAACATTTAGAGTTTAGCCAACTGAATTTACTAAAAGGGAATGCTTTAACTTTTTGACTCTATATTTCAGGAAAATTGCTAATTGTAATTTATTAAGGTAAAATGACTTTTTGTGATGTAGTGTTAAAAAGGTCAAATCTCCACTTAAAATACTAGGTTGGTGCAAACGTAATTGCAGTTTTTGCCATTGCTAGCTTTTGGTAGTGCTAAAGAGCTTTGCAAAAATGATTTTTCTTTTAAAGAATATTTAAATTAATTTACTTTGCTTTTGGTAAATACCAAAGAAAGGCACAGTGAAGTATTGTAAGTGCATTCAAAATCTATTCTTCAGTTCATTTGTCATCCTAAAGCAAAAAAAAAAAAAAAAAGTGGAAGACAATTATTAGATGGATAGTAAATATAATCTAATGATTTATATGTTGTTTTGACATTTAACCATGGATACTGTTGCTTAAAAGGACTCTTTAAAGAAAATCTCAGCATGTTTTTTATTCAGAGTTGTTTTGACTTAGGTATTTTTTCCATGTAAGAGACAAAAATCCCACAAATATTAAATCAGTTTCAACAAGTGTTTTGGAAACATTATGTAGATTTTTAATGCAGTTTACATTAGCACAATACATATTTCTTAATGCTGTGCTTTGTGAGTTTCTGGAGTTTTGAACAATATGTTTAGGTCATTTTGAATTGTTTTTGTTATGACTGTGAACTGATTTGTTTATGTGTGTGTATTTGTATGTTTTGGCTCTATCTGTATCTCAACAAGACCGTTTAATGTCAGCTCTATCACAAGATAATTTACTTTTTTCTCCCTCTATGATATATAACTTTGGGGGTAGAAATTTGTTTTGCAGTGTAATTTTTGGAAATGTATTAGCCACTTGACATGCTTTAATATTCAAAACAATTCACAGTGAATCTGGATTTTTAGTGACTAGTCAATGTCCTTGGCAGACATTTTTGTTTTGATTGATGAAGTTCATTTTATCAGTTATTCTTACAAGGCTTGTATTTTTTGTGTGCGGTCTAAAAAAATCTTTGCCTAGCCTAAGGTCTTGAAGATTTCTTTCTATTTTTCTTCTAGAAATTTTGTAATTTTTGGCTTTTTCGTTTAGGTCTATAATCCATTTTGAGTTAATTTTTATGTATGTTGACTATAGATTTTTTTCTGTTTTCAAAATGTTTGTACAGAGAGACAACTTTGGTGACAGTGTGGAGGTAGCAATGAAAAGAGTGAAAAGGCCGGGTTTGGTAGCTCATGCCTGTAATCCCAGCACTTTGGGAGGCCAAGGCGGGCGGATCACCTGAGTTCAGGAGTTCGAGACCAGCCTGGCCAACACGGCAAAACCCCGTCTATACTAAAAATACAAAATTAGCTGGGTGTGGTGGCACATGTCTGTAATCCCAGCTACTCGCGAGGCTGAGGCAGGAGAATCACTTGAACCTGGGAGGCAGAGGTTGCGGTGAGCCGAGATCATGCCATTGCACTCTAGCCTGGGCAACAAGAGCGAAACTCCGTCTCAAAAAATGAAAGAGTGAAAAGACAGGGAATGTGAGTTCATAATGACTAGAACTAGGATAGCAGTTCTGCATATCAAAAAAGCAGGGAAGAGGAGAGATTTGATGACATTTTAGAGACAGAATGAATTGGATGGGGAGTGAGCATGGAGGTAGAAGTAAAGATGAATCTAAGGCTTATGGTTCCAGAAAGTAGTATGGCCTGTGGCAAAAACTGGAATACAGGGCAAACGGAAGTTTTATGATTCTCCATTGTGATGAATGGAGAAGAGTTCTGTTTTCAAACTGTTGAGTTTATGTGATAGCAGGACATTCTGTCCTTGTCCACATGTATACATGTTGAGGAACAGCCAGATTCTTAGTGAAAACATTTTTTCTTTAATTCACGGTGACTAATTTTTTATGTTATTACATAATTTCCATTGTGATAATTTTTGTAGCTTTTCATCAGTATTTAAATTTTGTTGTGAAACTATTATATCTACTATATAAAAAAAGAATAAAAAAAATGCCACTAAAGTGGTTTCCACTGTATTTCCCTCCTCTGTTTTCAATACAACTTGACCACTAATAAGGATATTCCGTCAGTATTTGTCTAGATATGCAGACATCTCATATTATTCTTTCCACAGAGGTAAAATTGTATTATCTTTATTTATTTTGATGCTCATATTATCCCAGGCATGGCCAGTGGAAATGACATACGTTAAGCTAACTATTGGGTCCTTTTGACATGTCCTCATGGTTATTTGAGAACTTTCTTAAATTCTGTCATAATAAGATATTCTAGGCTCATGTTATACTTTCCCTGGGCTAGCCCTGTACTCAGCCATTTCACTCAAGGTTCCTGGTTATTTTTAGTGGAGAATGGTATTTAGAAACAAAGATCTGAACACTGGGTGTGCTCATTGCTATGAAGACATCATTTCTTTTAGGTTTTGTCAGTGAACAGACCTTATAAATTGTATTTACACATATAAAAATGTGTATGTGCATATACACACAGGAATATAGATGTACACATATATCCATATTTATTTTCTATATCAAACCATCTTTAAAAATAACTACAAGTTTACACCTATACCTCCAATTCCAATCCAGTCCAATTTTTTTTTTTTTTTCTGGCCTTTTCCTTTTCCATGTTTGCAATTCCCTCCACTTGCAGTGGAAACCTGGCTCCTATTAAGTCAATATATTTTGCTGTAAGACACACCAACCCCCACCCCCAATAGCCATGTGCAACCCAGGGGGAAGGGAGAAGGATGAAAGTGAAGGAAGAGGGAAGGAAGTTCCTCCCAGTGAATTTTTTTTTGAATTAGCCCCATGGTTAAAAATAATAGAAGAAAGGAAGGAGCCGTGTAATTTTAAACTTGCGAATCGTCAGTTTTGTCCATCTTTCTCTTTTTTAATGTCTTTTTTCTGGCTTTTATGTCACAAATAAAGCTTATGAAAATAAACTTCATCCTACTTTTTATGCCTTTTTTTTTTCTTGGTTTCTGTGAACCTATTGGTTTTTTTACATTTTAATTTTTAGTACACCTGAGATTTATTTGGGGAATATTTTATATTTTATTTTTCTGAATGGGTAGCTAGTTATTTCGACATTAATATTGATTGATTTATCTTTTCTCTATTGATTTGAAATGCCATCTCCATTGTATCCTGTTCTACATTGTTCTGTTACTGTATTCTTCTGTTCTTCTTATCTGTTTGTTTTTTAAATTGCATGCCTGATAGTGGGACAGTGTAGTATTTGTCGCCTAGAGTGACTGTGAACATTAAATGAGAATGCACATAAAATGGTCAGTGTGGTACCAGTTATGTAGTATAAAATGGTCAACACATATTAGCAACCATTAGCATTTCAATATAAAAGGAATAAACTTTACAAACAATAGGAGAGTAAATTACAAAAAAAGTAAAAATTAAAGTAAGTAGTGACTTTTTTAAAAACATAAAAACTTGTGGGATTCTTAATTTTTATACTTTGTGTATGGAATGGCAAAAGTTCATGTTCTTTATATACAGATAAATTATGTTTAAAAATGTGTCGAATATTAGATAAAGTTAAGCTATTTAGACTTACAGATGTCCTGGATTGCAGGCTCTTTGAGGGCAGAGACTATGTCTCATTTCATTTAACAAATACCTATTTAGCACCTCACCGCGTCAGGGTCTGAGCATAGAATGGGATATGATATCTACCGAGAGCAGCTCACAGGCTAGTTGGGGACAGACATATAAATAACTTGCAGAGGGCTAATATATGTATAGCAATGTACTTAGTTGTCTTCCATTAATGTGAAAATATTTATATCAGAGCTCTATACATTCACTGAGGCATTTTTCTAAATATGGGGATGGGATGAGAATATTTAAATAGTATTTTTATGCTGACTTCCCATGAACTATGTCCCAAACTGCTTGATTGTACCTCACCAAATCTTTATATAATACTAACCACAAAGAAGGCAAAAAGTCACATTTTTGGAGTGTCTTTTGTATTTTCTGGTTTTAATATGTATTCCATGTGTAGTCCTCAATAGTGAATGTGTGTATACCGCATATTAATAAAATGGTAATTTCAGCACTAATATTCTAGTATTATTTTCTCTGAATGCTTCTTTCAGTTATTTGACTACTATCAGGTAATGAATTTGTATTTTTATAAGATCAAATTAATGCATTTTTAATCCAAGCATCTGTTCTCTATTTGCTCCACACCTGTGACAAGATTATTTCAAAGACTCACTTATAAAAGAGAAACACATTGTCAAGGGGCAACCCCGCTTTGAAGCATACATTCTATTTTTTGCACAAATAACCATGTGAAAAATACCAATTACTGAAACTGAGAAGAATGAAGTTACTTCTAAACCTAGTATTTATACAAAAAAAGGCTGTCTAAATGAAAACCACACTGAGATGTAATAGACCAAATCTGTGTAACATAAACCTTTCGAGATCAATGTAGCTAAAAAAAATGTATCCATGATTTGGGAAGGCAGCTTTAACAAAACAGTATTGTACAAAAATAACTAAAATGAAACAGCTGGCCACCAATCTGACAAACATGTACCTTAGCAGGAGGCTGTGAAATTTGAAGCACCTTAGTGAGTATTAGCACATACTAGTAGACTGTTACAGGCCATATTTCTATGTACACTTTTGAAAATATTCTAATGTACATGAAGTATATTGACAAGTGAAATTATGAAATTTCTAAAAAATTAAAAACCCAAATAAAGGTACCATTTTGGTTGAAATGAAAATCATACCAGTTTTAGATCTCAGTGAGAGTGTAATTTAGATTCTGGTACCGTATCTATTAAGAAATACAATTTATTCTAGTGTCACCTTCCTTATTAGCAAATTGTCTTCAGAAGGAACACAAACAGGAGAAGTCTAGAGATGCCTTTTAGAGTGTTAGAAAGACAGGTTTTATGTGGACATGGCTAATAAAGATTGAGAGGCTGGCTTTGTTTAAATCCTAACTCTGTCACTTTCTAGGCTATTGAACAGTATTCTAAACATTTCTCTGCCTCAGTTTCTTGAGCTGTAAAATGTATAAGATAGACCCCATAGGGTTTCTGTGAAATTTAAATGAGTGACATTAAAAAAAATGCTTAGCATGTTATCAGCACATGAGAAATCCTTAATAAATGCTGGCAGTAAAGTTCAACATAAGTAGACATTTTTTCCTTGTGCATTTTCCCTCCATTTTTCTCTCTTCTGCTAACCCTCTTGATTATGATTATTATTGTTTTTGCCTTTCTCTTTAGTTTTGTAACCATTCCATTTTTTTTTTTGTTTCACTAGCTCCCTTGTTCTCTCTTTTTAAACCCTCTGTTTTCTCCACTTTACCCCATGTTTTTATTATTCTTTAAAAATGTTCCATCCTCCAACTGCTATACTTTTTTTTTTCCACTGTATTTTACTTTTTTTAAATTTTAGATTTGGGGGTACATGTGATTTGTTACATAGGTAAACACGTATCATGGGGGTTTTTTGTACATATTATTTCATCACCCAGTTATTAAGCCTAGTCCCCAATAGTGATCTTTTCTGCCCCTCTCCCTCCTCCCACTCTCCCCTGTCAAGTAGACCCCAGTGTCTATTGTTTCCTTCTTTGTGTTCATAAGTTCTCATCATTTAGCTCCCTCTTATAAGTGAGAACATGCAATGTTTGTTTTTTTTGTTCCTGCAATAGTTTGCTAAGGATAATGGCCTCCAGTTCCATCCATGTTCCTGCAAAAGACATGATCTCATTCTTTTTTATGGCTGTATAATAACTGTACATTTACTGTGTACCACATTTTCTTTATCCGATCTGTCATTGATGGGCATTTAGGTTGATTTCATGTTTCTGCTATTGTGAATAGTGCCAACTCCTATTCTTTTATCTGACAGGCCCAATGGCCACTCTTTCCTTCATAGGCCTGTATCTCTGTATTTCTGCCACAGGGGCTGTTAACCTGAGATCTTGGAATGTCCTTCAGATGACCTACAAACTTCTGAAATTATTCAACATTTTATGAATATGCATTTTTATTTATTTATTTATTTGAAACAGAGTTGCCACTCTTGTTGCCCAGGCTGGAGTGCAATGGTGCAATCTCAGCTCATTGCAACCTCCTCTTCCCAGGTTCCAGTGATTCTCTTGCCTCAGTCTCCCAAGTAGCTGGGATCACAGGCATGCGGCACCACACCCAGCTAATTTTGTATTTTTAGTAGAGTTGGGGTTTTGCCATGTTGGCCAGGCTGGTCTTGAACTCCTGACTTCAAGTGATCCACCCGCCTCTGCCTCCCAAAGTGCTAGGATTACAGGCATGAGCCTCTGCACCCAGCCAAATATGCATTTTGTAAAGGAGAGGTTTCATAGTTCTTTACAGGGTTTCAGAGGACTTCACTAATTTCATGAATTTAAGAACCATTGCTTGATAAGATGTAGCAACCCTTCCCTCCCACCTGATTTGTTGAGCCTCTCTGCCATTTGCCTCATTGGTATCAGGGAAACTTTCTACACAGGAAAAAGTGTTACTCAGCGTATGTACTGGATTTGCATCATAGTATTAGAAAGGAACTTCATCCCCAGGTAATTCATTAATTGTGGCATCACTGTGTTTTGTTGTAATATTTATAAGTAACAACTTTGTTTTTAAAACTTTTTTGCATTGTGCATTCCCTAAAAGTTCTTTTTCCCAGTTTCAAATATTCATAACAAATGGTCAGCTCAATTTAAAACAAGGTAAATATTTTTCATTTTATTTTATTTTTCCATTTCTATGTAAAATACCCAAGCCAACTTGGAACCAAAGCATTCAGCATTTTACAAGCTAATTGTCCAGTAGAAAAATAATGTTTTAAAATTAGTTATAAATTTGCTACAGGCCAGGCGTGGTGGCTCATGCCTGTAATCCCAGCACTTTGGGAGGCTGAGGCGGGCGAATCACTTGAGGTTGAGAATTCGAGACCAGCCTGACCAACA
>NW_012121932.1:10381625-10400123 GCF_000951035.1 Colobus angolensis palliatus
AAAAAAGCCTTCTATAACAAAACAGTCATGTAGGCTTTTAGTACATTTTTTTTCTAGTTGGTCAAATAGCCAAAGTTGTTTTTTTGTTTGTTTTTCAGTGGTTTTTTTTTTTTTTTTTTGTGGTAGAGGCTGATTTTCACCATGTTGCCCAGGCTGGTCTTGAACTGCTGGACTCAAGTGATCCACTCATCTTGGCCTCCCAATGTGCTGGGATTACAGGCATGAGCCACCGTGCCCGGCACCAAAGTTGTTTTCTTAACTAAAATCATCATTCACATGAATCATCATGACAGCCTGAAAAATGTAGAACTCATCTAAGCAAAGGAGATAACCCAGTAAGTCATTCTTTACACATCTTGTTCATGTTTAAATGTCTAAAAAAGGAAGCTATTCCTTTGAAAATAGCACTGCTTTAATCTTTGCACTGATAATTCTGACCTCAAAAATAAAATACCCATTTTTAAGACCTTGGCTCTACTGGGGAATAAGCAAACCAAATGAACAAACACAAACCTTGTGTATCCCCCCTTCCTTTTTTTAACCACTGATGATGAACCTTGGGTTAGCATGTAGAGCATAGATAATACAATGCCAAATAAATATTTAACAAAAGTGAACTGAGTGCCTGGCATATGCAGGGCTCTGGGTGTACAATAGTGAGTAGTGAGTATTTGAGAAAAACAAATATATATGTGTATATAAACCAAATGTATTCATATACAAATAGTAGTAAGTGCAATGAAGAAATGAATGGGGTCTGAGGAGAGAGTAAATGTGGCTTTAGAATGCCATTAATTATCTCATAGAAAAATTAGTTATTTCCTAGAAAAAAGAGAGTCATCTAGTCTCTGTTAGTTTGTTTTCTGTGTTTTAAAAATGAAGTTGGTGGCAGGCCATGATATTTGGCTGTTCAGAAAAGAACTACCAAGCTCACTTTGGAGGTATCATCCCACCGTTAGGATGACTGTTACAAAAAGGATAAAAAATAACAAATGCAGGTGGAGATGTGGATAAAAGGGAACTTACATGTTACTGGGAATGTAAATGAGTACAGCTATGATGGAGAACAGTATGGAGTTTCCTCAGAAAACTACAAATAGTACTACCATCTGATCCAGTGATTGTACTACTGGGGATTTATCCAAAGGAAAGGAAATAATGTATCAATGAGGTATCTGCACCCCCATGTTTACTGCAGCATTATTCACAATAGCCAAAATATGGAATCAACCTAGGTGTCCAACAGCAGATGAATGGATAAAGAAAATGTATATATACACCACGGAACACTATTTGGCCATAAAAAACAATGAAATCCTGTCATTCACAGCAACACGGATGGAGCTGGAGGACATTATGTTAAGTGAAATAAGCCAGGAACAATAAATTAAACACTGCATGTTCTCATTCATTTGTGAAAACTAAAAAAGTTGATTTCGTAGAAGTAAAAAATAGAACAGAGAAGGATAGGGGAAAGGGAGGGATAGGGAAAGGTTTGTTAAGGGATACAAAATTACAGCTAGATAGGGAAAATAAGGTCTAGTGTTCTGTATCACTGCAGATAATTATGGTTAACAAGAATATATTGTGTAGTTTCAAATAGCTAGAAGGAAGATATTGAGCATTCCCAACACAAAGAAATGATAAATGTTAGAGATGATGAATATGCTAACTACCCTCATCTGATCACTACATGTATCAAAACATTACTGTGTGCCCCATGAATATTTACAATTATTTTTTGTCAATTAATAAAAAAAGAAGCTCTCATTGAGATTTTTGTGCCTTGAAACATATAAAATTTGCTCGGGAAAGAAAACACCATGGCAAGATGTTGGCCACAGACTATAAATATAGGGGAAAGAAAACTGAAACAGCTTTATTTTTTATAACTCTGTTTCCTTGATTCATAGATCTCTTAACAAGACTGAATCATAGAAGCTAGGCGTATTAGTCTGTTCTCATGCTGCTGTAAAGAACTGCCCAAGACTAGGTAATTTATAAAGAAAAGAGGTTTAATTGACTCACAGTTCTGCATGGCTGGGGAGGCCTCAGGAAACCTACAATCATGGCGGAAGGCGTCTCTTCACAGGGTGGCAGGAGAGGGAATGAGTGCAAGCAGGGGAAATGCCACATGCTTATAAAACCATCAGGTCCTGTGAGACTCACTCTTTATCACGAGAACATCATGGGGGGAACTGCCCCCATGATCCAATTCTACCTGGTCCCACCCTTGAAATGTGGGGATTATTACAATTCAAGGTGAGATTTGGGTGGGGACGCATAGCCAAACCATATCACTAGGACCCTTGAATCACTATTTTGGAGATAGTTCTGAATTCTGGGCACTAAGGAGTACCATTTGGACACTGATCCTTTTATGTTAAAGATGGTGAACTGGTGGGTTTCAGTGTCCTCCTTTCAGTTGGTTAATTGGGAATCCTATAGTTGAGCCTAAATTTTCAGTGTTTTGCTTTTTTTTTTCCATCATAAATGGCAGATATTGTGCCTACCTAGAATATGGTGCTTTGAAACCCAAATGTTAAGGAGATAAATGGCTATACCTAACTGCTTGGGATGAACAAGATTTTGGGGAATAGGATAAAGGCTTCTTTAGAGACCTAATAGTTATTTATGTGGCCTGGGGAAGTGGGATAGTTCATTCTGAATCATTTTCAAACTTGTCCAGGGAGCTCTGGGGCTCCTCAGAGGAACCTCAGTACTACTAGTGGGAATACAGTTGCCAAGAAGGGCAGGGGTCTCATCCCTACAGCCTTTAATTAAGGAACTTCTACTAGACAAAAAGGAAAACAAATAACTTTGAAGATAATAAATTAGCTTTTGCTTCTTTGTCATAGAATCTTCCTGAGTTACTGTTTGTATACCAACTCTTGAGACTTTCATCATGTATGACGAGGAGCCACATCAAGACCTTTCACCTGTGTTCTCTTATTCTTTTCTGCCATTTCCTCTACCCCTCTCCTCACACAAACACTTAAGTACCAGGCCTTGGGAACTAGTTAAGATCTGTTAGAAAAGAAAGATTTAAACAATATTTGAAAGCCCTGAAAATTATGTTCCTAAATCTTCTACCTAAATGGAAATATGTGTTATCTTCATTAGGAAGAATATTAATGAAAGTAATCAACAAACTGAACTAGTTAGAAAGCAGCGTATTTTAGCCAATAATGAGCCTTAACCTTTGCAGGGTTAGCACATGGAAATCGTTATTATATACTAGCAGATACAGCTATGCCACCATACTTATTATGCCAAGGACCAATTCTTCATTATACTAGTGCATTCTGATTTTCACAGTTAATCTTACTTGATTGCTAAATGCCTTACATGCCTAATGAAATGAAATTTGAAGAATTGACTAGCTTAATTTTGCAGTGTGAAATGGTTCCCTCCTCTTTATTTTAAAACATTTTTTCTCCCCAAATTTTGAAGATATTTTGACTAATTCAAATTTCACATAATTTTAAGAGTACTATAATTTATAAGCCATAGAGGTATGTGATTTGAATGCTTCCTATCTAATGCAACTGGAATTTTTCTCCAATTATAAGAGAGACAAGACCATCATTCTCCAGTTTCAAAAAAAAAAAAAAAATGCAGCTGCTTGCAAGAGGAGAGCTAAACTAACAGAACATTTAATATTTTGAAAAATATGTCCTGGGGGAAAAGATTCTTCTGTTTAAAAAGATATTAAACTATTTAGCTTGGCAGCTCCAGGGTGCGAATATTTTGAACTCCATCACTGTCATTTATTTTTTATCAAGTTCAAATGGAAAAATTGAGAACTTTATTTTTGACATGTAGTCCTTTATTAGATATATAAACCTTTAGCTGCAAGGGACTACATATTACTGTGAATTACAAAGGCACATTCCACTTTCAGTGGATCAGTGTTTAATTTTCAAAATTCTCAGCAAATAGCACAGCTGCAGCCAAAAATCCTGTTTTGAGACTCTTTCCAGCCCAGATGAAACTAATAGTTCCAGGCTGTGTTGCTGTCATTCATTACTAATCCAGGTATGGGTGCTTACTGTTTTTAATTTTCCTTTTCTGAACTTGAAGGCAGCATTTGTCTTTTCCCACAAGAAGTCAGAGATAATGTTCTTAGATTCCAGCAACTGGAGATAGTTGACCTTTTCCACACTGACACAACTAGACTTTCTTTTAGGGCTAGTACAGATAGGAGTTTGATGATAAACATAAAGCAGTGGGAGACAGGCACATGGTAGGGTATTAAGGAAAAACAAGAATGTATTAGGGATTTGCCCCTAATTTTTGGAAGCTGGTGTCATGGAAAGCACCTGTTCCCTACCATACAATATCCATTGATGGCACTTGACATTTGAGCAAGAATATTGAATTAAGTGGACAATATGTTTTTATGTTTATTATAAATCTTTTTTTTTTTTTTTTTTGAGATGGAGTCTCACTCTGTTGCTCAGGCTGGAGTGCAGTGGTTCAATCTTGGCTCACTGCAACCTCTGCCTCCTGTTTCAAGCAGTCCTCCTGCCTCAGCCTCCTGAGTAGCTGGGATTACAGGTGCATGCCACCATGCCTGACTACTTTTTGTATTTTAAGTAGAGATGGGATTTCACCATGTTAGACAGGCTGGTCTTGAACTCCTGACCTCATGTGATCCGCCTGCCTTGGCCTCCCAAAGTGCTGGGATTACAGGTGTGAGCCACTGTGCCCAGCCTATTACAATTGTTATTAGTAATAGAATTTTCAGAAACATTCAAAATGTCATCACCAATTATTCTATTAAAATCAGACCAGAATGGATTCATTTTGCATTTTAAACTGTCTTAATTGACACTTAAAAACAGCATGACTTTTGGCTAGTCAGGAGGCTGAGGTGGGAGGATGCCTTAAGCCTGGAGTTTGAGGCTGTAGTATATACCATGATCACATCTGTAAATAGCTACTGCATTGCAGCCTGGGCAA
The DNA here is from genome assembly GCF_000951035.1 of Colobus angolensis palliatus. Taxonomy (NCBI): domain Eukaryota; kingdom Metazoa; phylum Chordata; class Mammalia; order Primates; family Cercopithecidae; genus Colobus; species Colobus angolensis. The sequence continues at coordinate 10,386,591 of NW_012121932.1, forward strand.
CATAGTGAGACTGCATATCTAAAAAAAAGAAAAAAACAGTGTGATATAGAATGAAGAATAAAGATTGCAGACTTTGGAACTGGACAAAAGTTGGAAGCATACCCCTTGAAATCTGGCACAAGACAAGGATGCTGTCTCTCACCATTCCTATTCAACATAGTATTGGAAGTTCTGACCAGGACAATCAAGCAAGAGAAAGAAATAAAGCATATTCAAATAGGAAGAGAGGAAATCAAACTGTCTCTGTTTGCAGATGACATGATCCTATATCTAGAAAACCCCATTGTCTCAGCCCAACAGCTTCTTAAGCTGATAAGCAACTTCAGCAAAGTCTTAAGATACAAAAATCAGTGTGCAAAAATCACAAGCATTTCTACACACCAACAATAGACAAGCAGAGAGCCAAGTCATGAACTCCCATTCACAATTGCTACAAAGAGAATAAAATACCTAGGAATACAGCTAACAAGGGAAGTAAAGGACCTCTTCAAGGAGAACTACAAACCACTACTCAAGGAAATCAGACGGCACAAACAAATGGAAAAACATTCCATGCATATGGATAGGAAGAATCAGTATCATGAAAATGGCCATACTGCCTAAAATGATTTATAGATTGAATGCTATTCCCATTAAACAACATTCTTCACAGAATTAGAAGAAACTATTTAAAAATTTGTATGGAACCAAAAAAGAGCTCGTGTAGCCACAACAGACCTAAGCAAAAAGAACAAAGCTGGATGCATCTGTTACCAGACTTCAGACTTCAAACTATACTATAAGGCTACAGAAACCAACACAGCGTGGCACTAGTACAAAAACAGACACGTAGACTAGTGGAACAGAATAGAGAACTCAGAAATAAGACTGCACATCTCCAACCATCTGATCTTTGACAGACTTGACAAAAACAAGCAATAGGGAAAGGATTCCCTATTTAATAAATGGTGCTGGGATTACTATTTTGTATAATATCTATACTAGCCCTAAAAGAAAGTCTAGTTGTGTTTCATATGCAGAAAATTGAAAGTGGACCCCTTCCTTATACCTTATACAAAAAATTAACTCAAGATGGATTAAAGACTTAAATATAAAACCAAAAACCATAAAAATCCTAGAAGAAAATCTAGGCAATACCATTCAGGACATAGGCACAGGGAAAGATATCATGATGAAATCACCAAAAGTAATTGCAACAAAAGCAAAAATTGACAAATGGGATCTAATTAAACTTAAGCTACTCTGGGGGCTGAGAAAGGAGAATCACTTGAACCCAGGAGGTGGAGGTTGCAGTGAGCCGAGATCATGCCACTGCACCCCAGCCTGGGGGACAGAGTGAGACTCTGTCTCAAAAAAAAGAAAGAAAGAAAGAAAGAAAGTGATTGCTAGAAAAAAGTGGGGCAGGGGACCACTTTCTGTCCCCATTATATGTCATCAGAGTGAACTGCCAACCTATAGAGTAGGAAAATTTTTTTTTGCAATCTATCCATCTGATAAAGGTCTAATATCCAGAATCTACCAGGAACTTAAACAAATTTACAGGAAAAAAAGAAACAACCCCATTAAAAAGCAGACAAAGGACATGAACAGATACCTCTCAAAAGGTGACATTCATGCAGCCAACAAACTTTTGAAAAAAAGCTTAATATCACTGATCATTAGAGGAATGCAAATCAAAACCACAATGAGATACCATCTCACACCACTCAGAATGGTGATTATTAAAAAGTCCAGAAACAGCAGATGCTGGCGAGGTTGCAGAGAAATAGGAACAGTTTTACACTGTTGGTGGGAATGTAAATTAATTTAACCATTGTGGAAAACGGTGTGGTGATTCCTCAGAGATCTAGAACCAAAATACCATTTCACCCAGTAATCCCATTACTGGATATATACCCAAAGGAATATAAATTATTCTATTACAAAGTTACATGCACACATATGTTCATTGCAGCACTATTAACAATAGCAAAGACATGGAATCAACCCAAATGTCCACCAATGATAGACTGGATAAAGAAAATGTGATACATGTACACCATGGAATACTATGCAGCCATAAAAAGGAATGAAATCATGTCTTTTGCAGAGACATGGTTGGAGCTGGAAGCCATTATCCTCAGCAAACTAACACAGGAATAGAAAACCAAACACCGCATGTTCTTACTTTTAAGTGGGAGCTGAACAATGAGAACACACAGACACAGGGAGGGGAACAGCACACACTGGGGCCTGTCGGGAGGTGGGGTTGGGGGAGGGAGAGTATGAGGAAAAATAGCTAATGCATGCTGGGCTTAATACCTAGGTGATGGGTTGATAGGTGCAACAAACCACCATGGCACATGTTTACCTGTGTAACAAACCTGCATGTCCTGTGCATGTACCCCAGAACTTAAAAAAGTGGTAATTAAAATTCTCAGAGATAAGAGAAGATATTGTATCTACAAACAAATAACAGGATAATTTAGATGGGATCATTTAAAGAATAAATAAAGGCTCTTGGGTATTTCAAAAATTGTTAATTCAGTAGAAGGGTTGGGAGATAGATTTGAGACTATCTTCCCAAAAGCAGATTTAAAAAGACCAAGAGATAGAAAATAAAGTGGCGATGTAAGATAAAAGAAAATACAATTAGAGGAAAACTATGCTCTCCAATGTTTGACTAGTAGAAGGAGTTCCAGATAAGAGTTTGGGATGAATTAGTTCTCCTAGTTCATTCTATAACCTAGACTGTAAATTCTGGAATGTTGGGGAATATGTTGTTGGTCTTGTTCACTATTTATTCATTGTCACAGTCTGTGCACATAGTAGGTCTTCAGATATTTTGAGTGAAATTATTCTTGTATCTTGTTGAGAAGAGGCATAGAAAAGCTAAGCAAATTTTTAAAAAGAGGCAGCTAATCAGAAGGAAACTTTTTTTTTCAATAAAGGAAATTCATTTGTTGTTTTGTTTTGTTTTGTTTTGTTTTGTTGAGATGGAGTTTCACTCTTGTTGCCCAGGCTGGAGTGCAATGGTGTGATCTGGGCTCACCACAAACTCTGCCTCCCAGATTCAAGTGAATCTCCTGCCTCAGCCTCTCAAGTACTGGGATTAAGGCATGGGCCGCCAGGCCTGGCTAATTTTGTATCTTTAGTAGAGACGGGGTTTCTCCATGTTGGTCAGGCTGGTCTTGAACCAACAGGTGAGCTGCCTGCCTCAGCCTCCCAAAGTGCTGGGATTACAGGCATGAGCCCGGCCCCATTTATTCTTTAAGTGATTCACTTAGGAATAATATTTAGATAGTCATAATAATGTAAAACACTAAATATTGATTTAACCAACAATCGTGGTGTGACAGTATTGAGAAAGCAGGGAAGAGGAATGCTACAGGAGAGCGAATTCCGCATCATCTATAGTAAGTAGAAAGCCAATATGTAATGCCTGAGATATTAAATTTTTAAAAGCAGTTACGGGCATGTTAGAGATAGCTGAAATAGTTGAAAGTAATTGCTAGGGCCGGGCACAGTCGCTCATGACTGTAATCCCAGCACTTTGGCAGGCCGAGGCAGGCAGATCATGAGGTCAGGAGTTTGAGACCAGCCTGGCCAATATGGTGAAACCCTGTCTCTACTAAAAATAGAAAAATTAGCCGGGCATGGTGGCGTGAGACTGTAGTCCCAGCTACTCTGGGGGCTGAGGAAGGAGAATCACTTGAACCCAGGAGGTGGAGGTTGCAGTGAGCCGAGATCATGCCACTGCACTCCAGCCTGGGGGACAGAGCGAGACTCCATCTCAAAAAAAAAAAAGAAAAAAAAGAAAGAAAGAAAGAAAGAAAGTGATTGCTAGAAAAAAGTGGGGCAGGGGAACACTTTCTGTCCCCATTATATGCCTTGTAGAACTAATTTTAAAACTAAATGAATTGTTTTGATAAAATAGAAATTTAAGATATTTAATGGCACCAGGTCACATCATTTTCCATATTAAGGCCATACTTATCAATGAACCAGAATATGGCTATCCTAGGGCCAGGGTATCTTCTCTTTGGGATGGTCCTTCTCTTTTTCTCTATTTCCTTTGCCGACTCACCTCTCTTTGGAATTGATGTGTTCTTCAGACATAACCATGTGGCTTGAAATACTTAGCCTGTAAGTTTTCTTGTCTATTTTGTGGTGACTTCCTGTCTTAACTCTGAGTTCCTTTCTATGAGATTTTTAAGTCACTTGTGGTTACAGTTACTTTATTGCAACCTCCACGATAAGGCTATTAATGCTTCAGTGTCGTTCCAGTCCGTTACATATTCTAGACTCTAAATTCTGTGAAGTCGGGGATTGCTGGTTTTGTTCACTGTTTATTCAGTGGCTATCTATTAGTATGTGCATATGATTGAAATTATCCTCATATTTCTTTGAGAAGGAAATTATGTAAATTTAAGAACATGGCTTTTAGGTTTGACAAACCTGGATTTGAATCCCATCGCTATCACTTGCTAGCCATGTCACTTAACCTCTTTTCTGAAACCCTCTTTTCTAAGTATTATCATTCTCTGTTTCAAATTAACACCTAAAGGCCCTCTACCTCACAAACGTTTTCACCATTTATCATTTGTTATTTCTGATTATTAGCATATTTCAAAACACCACAATAAGTGATTAAACTTGCATTTAAAAATAATATGTAACGTTAATAAAGCAAGTTATACTTTTTTTTCTGAATTCTCGAGTAATGTAATTACACTATAGGTCATATTAACAACTCATTTTTTAAAGCAAAAACATGTTTCTCAGAGGATAGATTCATTTATTTTTAGGAATGTTTATTATATAACTTCTGGTACAGTGGGGAAAATGTTTACTACTTCATGAGAAATATGTGTTTCTTATAGTACATTTTTCTCATGGAGACATTGGCTGCATTAAGGGAGTAGTAATAAGATAATTTTGCGACCTGTTTTTTTGAAAGGCTGAGCAACCCTTTTAAGACTGGGATGTCATCAAGGGTAGGAATCTGTGTTGTGCTCATCACCTCCTTGTCTATTGTCTGGCATATAGTAAAATCTTAACTGTTGACTGAATGACTGCATGCATGAATGAATTAACCGTCGTGTTGCTTTATTTGTTTGTAACTTTTTATTTTGATGTAGTTTAAAACTTAATGAAGACTTACAAGATTAGTACAAGGAAATCCCATATACTGTTAACCCAGATTTATCAATTGTTAACTAAGTTTAAAGGTTTTATATTCATATATTGTTTTTCGGAGTCATTTGAGAATCAGTTGTTGCCATTACACCCTTTTACCCCTAAATACTTTAGTATTTAGTTCCTAAGAACGAGAACATTCTCTTTTATAATAAAACACTGTAAATTTATCAAAATCTAGTAATTTCACATTGATACAATATTTTCTAATCCAGTTTGTTTTCAAATTCATCAGTTGTCTCAATAGTTTGTTTTTGTTTTTTGAGACAGGACTTCACTCTGTTGCCCAGGCTGGAGTACAGCGGTGCTATCATGACTCACTGCAGCCTTCACCTCCCAGGCTCAAGTGATCCTCCCACCTCAGCCTCCTACATAGCTGAGACTACAAGTGTGTGCCACCACGCTTGACTCATTTTTAAATTTTTTGTAGAAATAGAGTCTCTCTATGTTGCCTAGGCTGGTCTTCAACTCATGGGCTCAAGCAGTCCCCCACCTTGGCCTCCCAAAGTGCAGGGATTATAGTGTGAGCCACTGCGCTCAGCGTCAATCGTATCTTTTGCAGCTATTTTTTCTCAGTCTGGTACCCAATCCAGGAGCCCACATTCCATGTAAGTTTCATGTCTCTTTAGCCTTCTTTAATCTGGAACAGTACTCTAGTATTTCTCTTTCTTTCTTGACTTTAACATTTTTTTAGAAGAGTTTAAAAAATAATTTTGAAGAATATTCCTGGTTTGGGTTTGTATCATGTATCCTCCTGATTAGATTGAGGTTTTGCAGTTTTGGCTGGAAAATCACAGAAGAGATGCTGTGCTGTTCTCAGTACATCATATCTTTAGGCACATGAGGCCACTTTGCAAAAATATTAGCAACTCATCACTTGCTTAAGTTGTATCCACAGGGTATTTCCACTGTAAAGTTGCCATATTTTCCTTGGTGTAATTTGTGGGGAGAGGGCTGAACGCGGTGGCTCATACCTGTAATCTCAGCACTTTAGGAGGCTGAGGTGGGCGGATTGCTTCAGCTCAGGAGTTCAAGAACAGCCTGGCAATATGGTGAAACCTTGTCTCTACAAAAAATACAAAAATTAGCTGGGCATAGTGGCATGTGCCTGTGGTCCCAGCTATTTGGGAGGGGGGCTGAGGAGAGAGGACCACCCGAGCACGGGGGTGGGGTGGGGGAGCTCAAGGCTGCGGTGAGCCATGATTCCACCATTGTACTCCAGCATGGGTGACAGAGTGAGACCCTATCTCAAAAAAAAAAAAAAAAAAAACTGTGGGGAGATACTTTGAAACTGTAAATATCTCATCCTTCATTTATGAAACTTACACTCAATAATTTTAGCATCCATCATTTGATTCTTCCACATTCATTAGTTGGCATTTTACTATAAGAAAGACCTTCCCTTTATTTTTTATTTATATTAGTTTGAATTCATAGATTCTTATTTTATTCAATTAGTTGTAATCCATTACTGTCATTAATTATTTTGATGCTTAAGGCATTCCAGATTTGGTCAGTGGGAGTCCCTGCAAACTATTCCTTTGTTGTTTTGCTTTGTCTTCAACGTTCCTTGAGAATTTTTATCTTTTTTGGTGTAATAAGATATTCTAGGTCCTTCCTGTACTTTTCCTTGTCCAAGCCCTGGAGTCAACTTTTTTTCTGGGTTGTCCTGGTTCCTTTTAATGGAGAGTGGTATTTTAAAACCAAGATCTAGGTGCTGATTGTGCTCATTGCTACTAATAGCATTGGCTCTAGACTCAGATCTCTCAGGGACCAAGCTCAGAAATGTATGTACATCTAAATTAAAGTTTTGTAGCTAAACTACGAGTTCATATTGACTCTTTTAGTTCAAATACAGCACTCCAGGGTTCAGTCTAGTTTCTCTCCATATTCGTAATTCCCATTTCCAACAGTGAGAAACCTGGCTCCATGGTATTGTTTTGTATCCCAAGTATCTTGTTCAAGCCTTGGCATTAAGTAATTGATATATGTTGTAAGCATTTGAATGAATGAGTGAATACATAGTTATGGCATTATCTCAGTATGTATTCTCACTGCTGTGACCCATGCTTGGCATTAGGTATTAATAGATGCTAAATAAAACTTTGTTGAGCAAATAGCTCTCTTCTTGCCAATACATTTATTATATATTTTTGAACCACATGAGAAGCGATTCTGTAGTACTCTCATATTTTTGCCATTTAAATATGAATCCTTGTAAATTCAGTTAATATGAACAATCAGTCCTTTTTCAATAAGAAAAAGTCATAAGTAACAATCAAATTGATCTATTAAAAATAATTCTTTTGTTTTTGTTTAAAAAAACTTTGATATGGGCAACATCGTTGAAAATATTTCAGAATTTCTAGTTATGAAAATTGTACCTTGCAGAGTTTGGCACATTTTTCACATGTGTCAGCTCTAGCAATGTGAAATATGTTCTTCATTTGAATTCTCTTCCTATACCCCCTGCTGTCAGGCAAAAAGAATTTTCACTTCACTGCTGCTTGTTATTAAGCTGCTATAAACAAGAATGCTTGAAGGTAACTTATGAGCAAATGACTAGAAATTTCTGATAACCTTAAGACTCATTCCCAAATTATATTATTAACTCTGTGAGTAATTTGGGGAAGAACAGTAGGGTTTCATTTGCCTGTGCCCTCAAAGGTTATAGAGTTACAATTTAGGACAGCCATTAATGACACTAACTCTTGAGATAGGTTTTTTGTTTGTTTGTTTGTTTTTGTTTTGTGCTTTTTTTCCCTTAAACCTCAGGAAACGTGGTCTGTTTTTCTCTCCGACGTAATTAAAACTAACAACTCCTTGCTCATAAACTGATACTTTATTCCTAGAAACTTGCTTAAAAAGGGCCCTATCCTTTTCTATCTTTGCTTTTTCTAGTTACCCAAATTATGTTAAATGTATCATATGCATTATAATTTATGGTATAGAATTCAAAATATAAAATTTGTCATGAATCATACTACCAGAGAAGTAGGAAAAGTTGGAAAAGTGGTTATTTTTGTATTAGTAAGACTTTTTCACAAAACTGGCTGAGAATTGATGACTTTTTGTTTTAAAGAAAATGTTCTCCAAGATAACATCTTTAGCCCCGTGTAGAAACATTTAAGTTGCCCCCCCCACACTTAGAAGAGGGAGTGGGTCTTTTTAAATTAATAGAAAAATCAAAACATTTAAAGCACTTCCATCTTAAAAGCCTTTCCTGTTTAAAGAAAAGCTGAAATGCTGCAATTTATACAAATAGTCTTCTTTTCCTAGATTCAATTTTAAAAGCAAAGTTCTGTATATATAAGCAAAGATATACTCTGTATCTTTTAAGTGTAGACATTTAAAGGTAAAATCTAAAAATTGTTGTTTAAAAAGTACTTTTCTGTGGGGCAGAGTGGTTTTGTCATATCATAGATTCCCTGTTCCTTTTTTCTATAAATAGAATTTATTCCAACATTAGTCTGGTACTACTGATTTTTATACCTACACACACATATACACAGAATAATAACTATAAGAGGTGAGTATATTTGGCATATTTCCCAAATTGTCTTTGCATTTTTAGCCAGTTATGTTTTTGTTTTCCCTTGGATTTTCCCTTAGGGGCCGGCCCCCTGTTGGGTTTTACAGTCATGCAGTATCTTCTCGTAGAAGTACAGACACAAGAACTCAGATGAGGTAAAAGTAACTAAGAGAGAGGAAACTGGCCACCTCAGGTAACTGAGGGTCAGTGTTGACCTCAGTAGGTCGATGTCTAGTTCTCCCTGCTTACTCTTTTCCTCCTTTGAGAAAAAAAAATGAATGTTGGGGAGAGGGTGGCAGAGGAACTGTTGGGGTACTCTTTTTCTAGTTCTTTTGGCTGGAGCAAATGCCATTTTCTTTCTGTCACTCCCTTTATCCTCACCCTCAGCCTTTTCTATGGCTTCTTTTATTTTCCCTCTTGCCTTTTATGGCGTGATCTTGGCTCACTGCAACCTCCGCCTCCCAGGTTCAACCAGTTCTCCTGCCTCAGCCTCCTGAGTAGCACATTACGGGCACGTGCCACCACTCCTGGCTAAGTGAGACAGTAGAGACAGGGTTTAGTAGAGACAGGGGTTTTAGTAGAGACAAGGTTTCACCATGTTGGTCAGGCTGGTCTCGAACCCCTGATCTCGTGATCTGCCTGCCCTCCCCCCCCACCATCACCCCCTTGACCTCCCAAAGTGCTGGGATTACAGCCATGAGACACCGTGTCCAACTCCTGGGATAGTTTTATATTTCCTTCTTCTTTGTATGTTTTTAAGATAAAGATGAAACAAAATAAAATCCAGGTATATTTTAATATCACATATGATCTAAAGGTAGTTATGGATATTAAATAACTCATTGACACTCCTTTCCTATAAATTTGCAGTTTGGCAAGCTTCTTTGCCACTTGAAGTGAAAACTAATATTCCCTTCTGTCTTGAAGAATGCAGCAGAATATTTGCAAAAAAAATACATGAATCTTTTAAAAGATGCATAGTAAAATTTAAATTCAATCCAATGAAGAAGAGGACCAGTTTAGATTAGAAAACCATCTGAAGTGCAGAATGATTTAGAATTATACCATCCTAGCAATGCCTAGGGTGGTGTTCATATTTCTTTTTCACAATTGTTTCCCTAGTAGAAAGCATCTATTATGTGCAACTGGCGCATTTTAAATGCTTGGTAAAGGTCTATTGAATGAATCAATGAATCTTAGAAGCTTTTGGTTTACTTCTTAATTTTAGAGATGAAGAAACTTAATCTAAAGACTGAATGGCTTAGGCAGAAGCAGAGCCCAACTTACTCTTGATGGTCATTGAACATTTGCTACATTTTTAAAAGAAATCTTTTTATTATTTTCAAGATATGTAATAATTGGAACTAAGCCAAACATGTATAAAAATGAAATTTTTGGACATGCTGCTTCAATGAATTGACCATTATAGTTGTGATTAGCATATTCTTTGTCTGTACATAGGTAATTATAATGTTCTTGTGGAGGTACTTAAGTGGCTTGCTTTCTTGAGTTGTTAAAATATTTTTTCTTTTAATATTGTTCATGTGGTTAATTTGTTAGGAAACCCTTTGTGCAAGGTACACAAAGGTTCTTTTAGTAAACTCCCCTCTCTGGGCTGTCATAAAGTCTGCATTTGTTAAACAGTATATTATTGACTTCAGTGTGGAGGGACTTTAGGGAGTATCTAGTTCAAGCAATTTATTGTTTAGAGGAGGAAATGGACCTCCAGTTAAGTAACTTGTCGATGTCACATCGATAGTTAGTGTCAAAGCTAGAAATAGAGCCTGGGTTTTACGGTTCTCTGTCAGATGTATCTTTGTTGTAAATAATTGACTTCTAACTGCCTTATATGTCAATGTCTTGGTGTAGATTTATATAGGCAATGATATATATTAAAATTTAGGGCTTTGAGGGGCAGCCTTAAATATAAAATTGGTTAAACTAAGCTTTTCTCTACTTCCTAATGCTTAGGTCAATTGGTTGTTGCAGAGGGAGTTAGTGAGAGGAAGTTTTTTTGTTTTTGTTTTTGTTTTTTGAGACGGAGTCTCGCTCTGTCGCCCAGGCTGGAGTGCAGTGGCCGGATCTCAGCTCACTCAAGCTCCGCCTCCCGGGTTCACGCCATTCTCCTGCCTCAGCCTCCCGAGTAGCTGGGACTACAGGCGCCCGCCAACACGCCCGGCTAATTTTTTTGTATTTTAGTAGAGATGGGGTTTCACCGTGTTAGCCAGGATGGTCTCGATCTCCTGACCTTGTGATCCGCCCGTCTCGGCCTCCCAAAGTGCTGGGATTACAGGCTTGAGCCACCGCGCCCGGCGAGAGGAAGTTTTAAAGAAAAAGGGGAATTTTAACAGTGTCAGGTTTGGAGCAAACACATGGAAAGGGTCTGAACCTCTATCAAGAGGAGGGCGAATGATTAGGAGGATACTAAATTATGTTATGTCTATACTATGTAATTTTTTGCAGGTATTAAGAGAAGACTAGATTAGTCAGGCATGGTAGTGTTTGACTATAGTCCCAGCTACTTGGGAGGCTGAGGCAGGAGAATTGTTTGAGCCCAGGAGTTTGAGTCCAGCCTGGGCAACATAGTGAGACCCTCAACATCTCTTAAAAATAAAAAAAAAGATTCAAGTAGCTCTGTATTTACTGATTGAAGGCAAAGCGATGACAGAAGTGAAAAAGGCAAGTTGCAGAGTAATATGTGTTATCCCATAAAAAAAAGAAACAAAACTCCATGTATATATGTGTGTATATATATGATTATATATGTATATATTTATAGATATATTTGTATATATTTGAGTGAGCCTGGAGAAATAACCAGGCTAATAACATTCATTATATCATAAAGTGTTTGGGAGAGGAATTATTCATTATATCATTGAAGAATTTGGGAGAGGAATTATTACTTTTTCTTCATTTATTGTTGTATTATTTAATTTGTTACATGAAGCATCTATGTTGTTATATCTAATAATCTAATAAATCCATTTATAGCTTTTTGTATTTATGACTTTTTAAAATGGACTTACAACAGTGATGTCAGTTAGTAGAGCTTCCCATAGAAGAAAAATACAGATGATCTGGCTGTGAATTGACTCTACTCTGGTGTTTCTAATATACTGAAATTCTTCAATAATAACATATGTGCAGAAAGGAACATATTGAAGCTAATGTTTAGAGGTGCTTTCCCTAAGATCAAAAGTTTCAATTGCCTATATTCTTGATTCACATAATGTTAAAGATTTCACTTATTTTATTTTAGAAATCTTTTAAAAGATTCATATATAGATTTTTGCAACTATATCATGTTTAGCAGCAAGCTAATTAAAGTTAATATATTCAGTTAAAGATGAATATTGTATCCATGCAAAATTCTCATAATGCCTTTGATTTAGTTAAGACTTATTCCTTTTGCCAAGAAATGAATTGCTTAGTGTAATTATAATTTTTATTTAAAAGAGGAAAAAATAAACTCCTGCATTTTGTGAAGTTTTAAGGCTCTTGAGCCTTCAATAACCCCAAATAAGTGTAAATGCTCCTGTAATTTTCCAACATTAGGGATGTCTATGGTCTTAAGAGGCTGTTTGTTTGTTTTAGATCACAGGTACTAATAAAAGAAAAATATTTTTGGATGTAAATATTTACTAGAAGCCTGTTAGTCATAGGTTTCACATAGCACTAACAAAGTTGTTCTTTATATAAAATTTAAATAGCAGTCATTTAAAAACCTGTAAGAAAAATACCAGCAACAATTTGAGTGTCTTTGGAATGGAGAAAACAAAATACTAGCCCTTTTCTCAATTTAGGTGTGTGTGTTATAGTCAGCTGCTCTGGTTATAAGTTTCTATTTTTTTTCATTATGGCACCACCAAATTAATATCTTTAGTTTGTAACCAAGACTTGATTCAAGCACTACATTTTAACACGGGAATTCTTTCACTCTGAGGAGCTAGCCAAGTTTGGAGAAACCATGAGCATCTGATCTAAAAGCCGATGATAACTTTAAGGATTAGTTGATGCAGGCTACCAAAGAACAAAATAAATTGTAGATGATAAGATAATTATAAAGAAAAATAGAGGGATTTTATTTTCTTAATATTTTCTAGCTTTTTAAATGAGACTGTTAAAGAATTCATGAATAATTCTTACCACCTCTTAATACCTACTATTATTACAACTCTTAGTGAAAATTATATAATTATTAGGTCAAAGGAAACCATTAGTTTACCATTGTAAACGAATTGGTAAACCATTAGTTTACCAATTTGGGGAAGGAGATGAGTAGAGGATAGAAAATGAGAGAGAATTTGGGGCTTATAACGGGATGGGGTAGGTGAGTCATTTAGCTTGGGCCTTAAATTCATGATGTACCTTAAATTTAGATTTTTGCCTGTAATCCCAGCTACTTGGGAGGCTAAGGCAGGAGAATCGCTTGAACCCAGGAGGCGGAGGTTGCAGTGAGCCCAAACCGCGCCACTGTACTCCAGCCTGGGTAACAGAGTAAGACTCCGTCTCAAAAAAATAATAAAACAAAAATTTTTAAATATCCCCAATTCAGTTTTTATATACACTTGTATTTTTTTATATGTATTAAAGACATTAAACTATAAAATATACTACAAATTATTGTAACTCTTATTTTGGCTTTTTTTCCCTCCTTTTATATGTAGGGAACCAGAGCCTCTCTTGACCTCTGAAAGGGACAAAGAGAATTTTGGATAGAAAATAGCATCAGAAAGGCCAGGTGCAGTGGCTCATGTCTGTAATCCCAACACTTTGGGAGGCTGAGGCGGGCGAATCATGAGGTCAGGAATTCGAGACCA
>NW_012121932.1:10400838-10418248 GCF_000951035.1 Colobus angolensis palliatus
CATTTTTAACTGCTAGTCTTACTTCCCTGATTTGGATATTCATTTTATTTCATAAACATTAATTGTGTGTGGTGAGGTATGGCTGTGGTCAGTCATGGTGGAGGAAAAGAAGAGTAAGATGCAGCTTCTGGAGTATATACTGTGATATCTCTTAAATCTGCAATAAAGATAAATATAAATGAAGCAGAGTAGCAACACTGTGGTGAACAGTTTTGCATTTTCTACTCACATACCCTTCTTCCCAGAAATTTCACTTCTTAGTGAAATACAGGGGAGTCATTCCTACATATGTACAAGGAGACAAAAAGGTTCACTGCAGCACTGTCTATAATTGTAAAATATCAAGACTACCTGAATGCCCATCAAATAAGAAGAGGTAAAGAAATTTTAATGTCTTTATACTGTGGAATAAAATTGGGCAGTTCAGAAGAACAAAGTAGAGCTGTGTATGAACATAAATCTCAAAAACAGCATTGAGCAAAAGAGTTGCAGAACTATAGATATCATCTGATACTATTTGTATAAAGTTGGAAGACATGCAAAAGAATACTTGCATTGTTTATGTATACACAGGTAGTAATAGTGTAAGACATTCATAGGATGAAAACTACAAATTTGGGATAATGATAACCTCTTTAGAAGAAAGAAAGGGAATAGGATTCCAGAACATTCCTTGGGGAGATCCATTGTACTTGTAATGTTTTATTTAAAAAAAAAAAAAAATGAGACAAAATGTTAAGATTTTATAAATCTGAAAGGAGAATACATGGGTATTCATATTAGTTTATTTATCTTATGTTTGAAATATTGCACGCAAATTAAGATGAGTAAATGAACATGTTGTGAAAACAGCAAAGAGAGAGAAAGAACCAGGCTTCTGGAGTCAGAGGGGCATGAATTTGTTCTGTCTATGCTTCTTCCTGATTCTGGCTTTGGGAGAGCTGCTTTATCTCTCTGAGCTTATTACCTCATCTATAAAATGGGGATAATAATGTCTTCATCCCAGTTTCTTGTGAGGAATAAATAGGTTATCCAAAATGCCTTTGTGTTAGTCTGTTTTCACACTGCTGATAAAGATACACCTGAGAGTGGGAAGAAAAAGAGGCTTAATGGATTTACAGTTCTTCATGGCTGGGGAGGCCTCACAATCATGGCGGAAGGCAAAGAGGGGCAAGTCACTCTTACATGTGTGGCGGCAGGCAAAGAGAGAGAGATTGTGCAGGAGAACTCCTCTTTATAAAACCGTCAGATCTCATGAGACTTATTCGCTATCACAAGAACAGTATGTAGGAAAATGCCCACATGATTCAATTATCTCCCACAGGGTTCCTCCCACATACTTGGGAATTATGGGAGTACAAGTCAAGATGAGATTTGGGTGGGGACACAGAGCCAAACTATATCAGCCTTTTGTAGTGTTTAGGATCCAGAAGTGCCAAGTACTGGGAATAAAATGTGAGCAACATGGGCATTGTCCTGCCTGTATATAACTTTAGAGTCTAGCAGGGCAGACAGATGATCAACTAATCACCTAAATAAATGTAAATTTTACCTATTATCAGTGTCTTGAAGGACAAGTGCTGTGAATCCCTCTAATAGGGAAGTTCATGTTGGTTGGGAAGTCTTGAAATGCTCCTTGAGAAAAGCCTTGAGACTGGTTTTTTAAGGAAAAGAGCAGGAACTCGGTGAAGAAGGGAGGGCAGGATGGTCCAACCCAAGGGAACAGCCCTGAGATGTAGGAAGGAGCACAGCCAGTAAAAGCTGAAGAGAGGCCACTGAAATGGAGCAGAGAGTTCCAGTGGGAGAGTGGTGGTGCCAGATAAGGCTGGAGAAGTGGTATGAGTCAAATTCTACAGAACTCTGTAGTCTCCATTGGGTAATTTGGGGTATATGGAAAGAACCATTGGAAGCCACTGACTATTATAGTAAGCTAAAGTTCCCTGATATCAGTGAGAACAGAAGCAGTGCTTCAAGGACTGTTTGAAAACAGCTTTAAACAATGAGGTATTGTTATGGAGTCCTTGAAAATGATCTGGTGAACTACTGCAGAGCAATCAGAGCTAGTACTGATAGCTTTTCAAAAGAAGATGAGAGTGAAGACGCAGAAACCATATCCACTGGAGTACTGGTCACCCATTGATTCTTTTTTGCCAATAACTGTTCACCCTAATGATTCTTTTAAAAATATGAGATCCTGTTGTAGTACAGATTCTAAGTTTATATGGTTATACACAAAGTTAAAGCCTAAAATGGTGAACGAAGATGAACTTAGTAATATTGGTTTTACATAATGGAATCTATTTAGAATACTGTTAAATTCTTTTTTTAACAGTATACCCCCCAACTGAAGTGCTTAATATGTTAATGTTTTAAGTGTTTTTTGTATATTGATGAATTAAATACTTGTTGAGGGTTTACTATCTCCAAGGCCCCATGTTCTGTATATGGTAAGATCTCCAGGAAGGAGGTCTGCTCAGGGATTAGCTTTAAGGTGAATCATAAAATATTCTCAGTATAGGTGCCTATGTGAAAGATAGGCAGTAACAATCAACTACAACACTTTATGGATAAAGCATTTTTGCAAACCTAAAGTACTGTAGAAATATGACATGTTTCTAGGTTTTGCAAGTTTACTTTTGAGAGCAGCACCTTCAAATATTCCTTTTAATTCTTAAAAAGATCTTTAAGGGAGCTTCTGTAATCTTAAAAATTAATTTCAGGAAACCCGAGGTCTGCTCTCTAGCAATAGCAATTTTATGTGTAAGGAGATTAAGTGTAAATACTTGCTTTTGGAGGTATAAATAAAGGAAGCATTTTAATTAATGTTTCTTTATTTGGCAGCTTGGTTCTTTGTCTGGTTCTTCGTTTCTTCTTTTGAGCAGTTAGACAGTCTGTCCTATAATACGTTAGGGGCTTTAACAGTTTTACCTTATACTGAAACTGGCCCTCTTAGGACTTTTGAAGACTATTAGTTTTTAAATTGTGCTTGTTAGTGTAATGTTTGTTTTAAAAACAAGGTTATTTAATATCTTAAGTGACAGTCCATTCTCTGGCAATGAGACACCTGGCTTAGCTCTGTGTGTGAAATATTTTTACTTTTCCATTTCCTTTGCCACACAAAATATATTGAGTTCTTTAAAGCTAAAGAACATGGTATACCTATTTATGACTCGTGGGAATGTTTAGCATTGGCTGTTAAAAATGAGGAGTACTGTGGTGTGAAGGAAGGAGGTGGTAATGAGGAAATGAATGAAATATGTCCTGTTCATTTTTTCAGTAACTTCATGTGATGTTATGTGATGTCATGAAGGATGGCAAAGATATTTTGGAAATTATATAAAGAATATTCATATATCATAGAATTTTCTATTTGAATAAAATGTGATTGTGTACATTTCTGTAGGTTATGAAGAATATCTTTTAATCTTTGTCATTTTTAAGACAAAACATAAGTAAAAAAGATGTAAGGCAAGTTAATAATCCTGTAGTTGGGTTAAGAAAGATAAAGTTAACATATGTAAATATAAATTGTTAAAAACACGGATTGACAAGAAAAAGGCCAAAGTCTTAATGGGCAAAAAGCCAGTTCACTCAACAAGACATGTTACTACATTGAAAAGAATTTAATTTCTCTAGTAATCAAAGAAATGTAAGTTTAAAATAAAGTACTGTTGTTAAGATTAACAAAATACATTTTAACACTATATTGTTGAAAAATTGTTGAAAATTGCCTGTGGAATATAGAGGAGCATAATGTTAAAGAAAAAAACTTTACAATATGTATGAAAACTCCACTTTGATGACTTTTGAGGAAATAACAAGTATGCAAAAAAAAAAAAGTCTTGCATCAAAGGTATTACCATTCATGATAATTCATGACTGAAATACCTTTTTATAATAACAAAAATCAGAAGCAATCAAAATGTTTAATCGTGGGGAGAATGTTTGAATAAATTATGAGATCTGTACCCATTACAATTTACATTTATGGAGATTAAATTAACTTGAGAAAGTGATTGTTATGATATTAGTGGAGAAAAAGCAGGATGTACAACCTCAGTTATATTTTACAAAGAGAAACAGATATGGGCATATAAAAAAGTCTGGAAATATATACATCAAGATGTTAAGAGGGTATTTTGGGCATTAAGATCATGGGTAATTGTTATTTCATTGTTCGTGCTTTTCTGTGTGGTCTAATTTTTCTTCAGTTTGCATGTACTACTTTTGTAATCAGAAAGTATGTGAATGTTATGTAAAATTACTTCTAGAGCTGTGATCACACCGCTAAACTCCAGCCTGGGTGACATATTGAGACCACCTCTCAAAAAATAAAATAATGAAATAAAAATAAAATAAAATCCCTTCTACAATGACCTTTCAATGCTAGGGAGTACAGCCTGCACAGGCCTTTGCAGATTTCTATTCATGGAAAGCTGTTTATCATAGGTAAAAATTTAGGTCTTTCAAAGAGTGGGCAACATTTTCCTTTTTGAATGAATCACCTAAGAATAAAGATGGTTCTGGTGGAAAGTGTTGATTTCCTGTGTGGAGAGAGAAGACGACATGTAACTTGGTGGTTAGTCATCTTAAAATAAAATGTCTGGGACAGACATGGTGACTCATGCCTGTAATTCTAGTGCTTTGGGAGGCTGAGGCAGGAGGATTACTTGAGGCTAGGGGTTCAAGACCAGCCTGGGCAACATGACAAAACCTTGTCTCTATAAAAAATATAAATATTAGCTGGGTGTGGTGGTGTGCATCTCTGGTCCTAGCTACTCTGGTGGCTGAGGCAGGAGAATCACCTGAACTCAGGGGTTCATGGCTGCAGTGACCTGTAATTGCACCACTGTACTCCAGGCTGAGCAACAGAACAAGACCTTGTCTCCAAAAAAAGGTCTGGAAGAGTTTTAGAAAAGTGTTATATATAGGAAAATTAATTTTAACTTGCTTGACTTTGATAGGCCTACTATATATCTCTAAAGCAGAACTTGTCAGTATCTTTTAGAGTTTTTTTTTCTTTTTTCTTTCTTTCTTTTTTTTTTTTTGAGACAGTTTCGCTCTTGTTGTCCAGGCGGGAATGCAGTGGTGCCATCTGCGCTGACTGCAACCTCTGCCTCCCAGGTTCAAGCGATTCTCCTGCCTCAGCCTCCTGAGTAACTGGGATTACAGGCATGTGCCACCACGCCTGGCTAATTTTGTATTTTTAGTAGAGACAAGGTTTCTCCATGTTGGTCAGGCTGGTCTTGAAACCCTGACCTCAGGTGACTCACCCGCTTCGGTCTCCCAAACTGCTGGGATTACAGGCGTGAGCCAGCATGGCTGGCCTAGAATTGTTGATAAAGTAGCGCTTTAGTTGCTGACATTAATGGATTTTAAGGAAGTATTAATAACAAGATGTTCAGATGGGGTGTTTTTGTTTTTTCTTCCTTCAGTTTTCTTTACGTTATGAGATAAGAGCCATGCTTGCAGCTTTATAGTGGATTCTTTGGCAAGGGCCTACTGGCATCAGGTAGAGTTTGAGATTGTAAAATTAGTAACATAATATTTTCGGTTGTTTCAGTTGCTTGAAGGTTTTTACGGGTCATTTTTGCCTTTAATTCTGGTTTAAAGGAAAAATATTGCCTTGGCAATCTTTAATTCTAAATTTGGAAAGGACATAAAAATATTCTTATACTAAAAAGAATGGGCCAGAACAGTTGCTAAGTACCTTCATGTATATTTATGTGTATGTCTGTGTGTGTTTGTGTATTTGACATGTACACATAACTTAATACCATTGCATTGAATCGAAACATTTAAAAAGGCAGTTAACAAGACTGGACCAGCAAAAGGGAAATTCTGAGGTGGAGAGGAGTATGGATTTTAACAATTAAAATTTAGAAAAATAGCAGATATTTTCTTTTCTGTAGATTTGGAACTTTGACAAAGCTTTAAAGCAATACGCCATGAACATACAAGAAATTACCTAATTTCAATATGAAATAGACCTGGAGATGTTTTAGGTTTTCTTAATTTATTTCATTATGGACTATTTACCATGTGTATTCATGTTGTGTGATAATCAAGAATAAAATTGTACACTACAAAGAACAATCATTTTATTTTTCAATGATTTTATCTCATTTTTTATTGTTCATCCTCTCAATTTAATTCCTTCTTGAAGGCGTGAGAATTTTTCTTCACTATTAGAGGGTTATTCCAGCCATCTGCACTACAAAGGAGTGGTTTCTCATTCTATTTTAGTAATCTGGGAATGGCAAATATTTAGAGGAACTCTAATACAATGGCAGAAGGAGAAGGAAATTAAAGTTTGGTGAATTCTTCTCTGCGTTAGATTTAAAAGTATTTTTGTCTAGAAATATTGCAAATTTGCAGGTTAATTTAAAGGGACATTTTTCTCTTTGTAACTTTATGAATGAATAGAGAAAAATATTCTCTGTATGCTTCCTTTGTTCCAGTTTTAAATTTTCCTTTATTATATGTTTTACTTTTAGGTTATTTCCCATTTTTCTGACTTGATTTTACATGGAATTTGACAGGACAAAGAAAGCATTTAATGATGGAGTTATATAAATTCTTTATCTTCTGTGACAGGCTAAACTTACTGGAAATAAATGTTGATGACAATTAAGACTATATTAAATATCTGCAGAGTGTATTTGTATAAATGCTTATAAGTTAATATACACTGAAAAAATATTAAAAAGTATTAGAGAAGCTAAAAAAGAAATTTTTGCAAAAGAAATTTTTCAGAGAGGATCTTGAGATCTGTTACATGTAAATTATGATTAGATCAACCTTTAGAATATACATAATTTCCATATAGTGAAGAAACTTATGAGATAGTACTAGTCATAAAAGAAATGCCAGTTCAAATAAGGTAGGAAAATAATTTCATGTGTTTTTAACTAACATTTTTTGTATTTAAATATGTTAAGGCCTAGTTAGTCTGGGTGTAGGATTTAGAGGGCAATTTGGTAATACAATTTAAGTATCGTAAAAATGTTCGTGTTTAACATTTTAACATGTTAAATCCAGTAACCCAGTAATTCCAGGCATAAAAATTAATCCTAAAAAAAAATTTAGAAGAAGTAACAGTACCACCACCACCAACAACGATATACATATATACAAAGTTTTAAAAGAGACATTATTTTTTTCAATTTCCACATTTTTCAAAATAAAAATGGCTGGGCACGGTGGCTCATGCCTGTAATTCCAGCACTCTGGGAGGCCAAGGTGGGCTGATCACAAGGTCAGGAGTTCGAGACCAGCCTTTCCAACATGGTAAAACCCCATTTCTACTAAAAATACAAAATTAGCTGGGCGTGGTGGCACACACCTGTAGTCCCAGCTACTTGGGAGGCTGAGGCAGAAGAATTGCTTGTACGTGGGAGGCGGAGGTTGCAGCAAGCCGAGATTGCGCCACTGCACTCCAACCTGGCGACAAGAGTGAGACTCTGTCTCAAAATAATAATAAATAAATAAACAAATAAAGGTTATACATTGTTTAGAGACAAGCTGTTCAAGAATTTTAAGAAAGAGTTGCACAGGCATAAGCATACACAGGTTTGTTAATTATACACATGGTGGTAAGTGTGCTTGCAAAAAGGTCTGTTAAAATATATACTAGACTCTGGAGGTGTACACTGTGTAGTGTTACAATTCTGTACTTAAAACAAGGAAAACTGACAGTAGACTGTGTTTGCTCACAAGTAGACAAAATGCAAAATACACTTACCTGTGCGAAAATAGAAGGCATTCCATTTACATTTTATAAGGTGAGAGGGGCTCTGATTGTAAGGAAAGCTACTGGACTGACAACTCTTTGAAGACCAGGACTCATCTTTTCTTATTCATCTTGGTAGCCTAATAGAGTGCCTGTCCTATAATTGACTCTCAGTAGATAATTACTGTTTGGATCTGTTATTCTCTTTAACCACTGCTGCTGAATAAGGTTCCCAAACTCCTGCCAGATGACTGAATTTGAACCACTTGGGCTCTCTGCCTTGAAATTCTTATCCCTTCACCTGGCCCAGGAACTCTTTTTTTTTTTTTTTTTAACTTTTTATTTTGAAATAATTTTAAACTTTCAGAAAACTTACATAGAGTTCCTGGGTTCTCAGCTTTTCTTCATGTTAGTATCTTATATAACCATAGAGCACAATTATTAAAACAAGGAAACTAGCATTATTATAATACTTCTATTAATTTAAATTTTGCCTGTTTTTTCACCTATATCCTTTCTCTGATCCAGATCCAATCCTGGATCCCACACTGTACTAAATTGTTGTGTCTTCTTAGTCTCTTCCAATCTGTTAGTGTGTGATAGTTCTCCAGTCTGGCTTTATCTTTCATGACCCTGGCAATTTGGAAGAGCACTTTTTAGGTTTCTTTTATAAAATGTTCCTCAGCTTGGGTATAGCTTATGTTTTAGATGGAGGCTATGCAGTTTTGGCTATGCATCCTACAGAAGGGATGCTGTATAAGTCTTAACGCATCATATCGGGGGTATATGGTGTCCATATTCCTTATTGGTGATGTTAACGTTGGCCACTTGGTTAAGGTGTCTGCCCCGTTTTTACTCTGTGAAGTTACTATTTTTCCCTTAATGATTAATGAGTATCTTTTGCTCACTGATTTTAGCATCCATTGATGGTTCTTGCCTACAATTATTACTATGGTATTTGTCTAATGATGACTTTTAATTTTTTATTTATTTATTTATTTATTTTTTTGTGAGACGGAGTCTTGCTCTGTTGCCCAGGCTGGAGTGCAGTGGTGTGATCTCTGCTCACTGCAAGCTCCGCCTCCCGGGTTCACGCCATTCTCCTGCCTCAGCCTCCCGAGTAGCTGGGACTACAGGCACCTGCCACCATGCCCGGCTAATTTTGTTTTTGTACTTTTAGTAGAGACGGGATTTCACTATGTTAGCCAGGATGGCCTCGATATCCTGACCTTGTGATCCGCCCGCCTGGCCTCCCAAAGTGCTAGGATTACAGGTGTGAGCCACCGCGCCCGGCCTGTCTAATAATGACTTTTAAATTTCTACATTTCTTCTACATTCAGTAGTTGGAAAGCTACTGTAAGGGAGAACCATTTCTTCTTCCTCATTTATTTATGTAAGTACGACCTCATGAATATTTATTTCATTCCATGGGTTATAATCCAATACGATTATTAATTTATATTTTTGCTTAAATTGTTCCATCTTTGGCCATTGGAAGTTCCTTTGAATTGGCTTTTGTGTCTGTTCCACATGTTTTTGAGCACTTCCGTACTTTGAAGTACCACAAGATATTCCAGGCTCATTTTATATTTTCCCTGCACCCACCCTAGAGCTCCAAGGAGCCCTGATTTCTTTTCTCTTTTTCTTTTTCTTTTTTTTTGAGACAAGATCTCGCTGTGTCACCCAGGCTAGGGTGCAGTGTTGCAATCATAGCTCATTGCAGCCTCTACCTCCTGGGCTCAAGTGATCCTCCTGCCTCAGCCTCCCCAGGTGTTGTGGTATGCACTACAGCTGCATACCACAATACTTAGCTAATTTCCTAATTTTTGGTAGAGGCAGGGTCTTGATATGTTGCCCGGGCTCCTGATTTCTTTTATTGAAGAATGGTATTTAGAAACCAAGTCTGAGTACTAGATGTGCTTCCTGCTCCTTTGTGTCATTGCTTCTAGGTCCTTTGAGAGGGCAGAGAGAGGAAATACACGTATATGTGCTAACATGTCCATATATATATATTTGTTTGTGTGTGTGTGTATACATACAATTTCAAAATTGCTAGCCTGTATCCCTGTGAGAAATAAGTTTACTAACTAGAAGATAATACTTGTGTACAGGTGTTTTTTTCTTTCATGTTATAGTATCATCAAAGATTGTTATCTAAAGTTAATTAGGGTTAGTTATTTCCTTATCCCCCCTCTTCAGTATGGCTGGGTTATTCACTTTTAATACAGTTGGGATCATTTGTTATTGTTTGTATTCAGCTTTGGGTTCATCCTGGTTTTACTTCTTTGTTTATTTTGTGAGTATGTGAAACATCACAGTGTTAAGAGTCAGAGCAGTACAAAAAAAATTGTACTCAGAAAAGTGGAAAGCTCTTTTTTAAAAGCTTTCCAGATGATTCTGACATTTCATCTGTTTTCAGAACACTGAGAACTACCCATGGGCTTTGGACTCATTCAGCCCTGAATTTAAATTCAGCCTCTTACCAGGTATGTAATGTTGGGTAAGCTACTTTCCCTCTCTGAGCTTCTGATTCCTACCTCTAGGGATTGCTGTGGGGGCGAGAAAAAATATATATGAAATGTCTGTCACAATGCCTGCACAAAGCGAGAGCCAAAGTGATAGCTGTATTCTTTCATATACTAATTTAGCAAATATTAATTGCATTGCTACTGTGTACTGAGGCACTGTACTCTTTCCTAATGATTCAAAATAAGTAAGACATAGTTCATGCCTTTAAATAGTTCACATTTTGGGGGGCACCTAGCAGTTTTGTAGAAAATACAGTGACCATTTCTTACATTGAAATGCAACATAAAAGGCTAACATAAAAAATCATAATTTTTTAAAGCTTTTCTGTACAAAGCTTAACCAGTACAGACTGTATCTCTCTAGTGAACTATTATGATAAAAATCTAGGGAAAGAAATGTATGTCTCTGATTTTCTCAAATATAAGTCATTTTTGGCTTTTAGAAGTGTCTAGATCTCAGACCATTTGAAATAGAATTTTCTAGTGTATGCCTGTAAACATGCGTTTAGTATTCTTACGTACCAGACACTCAGGTGATTCATATATCCAATATATACAGTCATCCCTAACTATCTGTGTGGGATTGGTTTCAGGACCTCTCTGGGATATTAAAGTCTGCAGATGCTCAAGGCCCTGGTAAGGCATAGTATTTGTATATAACCTATACATATCCTTCTACATACTTTAAATAATCTCTTGATTACTTATAATACCCAGTGTAATATAAGTGCTATGTAAATAGTTGTTATACTGTATTGTTTGGGGAATAATGACAAGAAAAAAGTCTGTACACATTCAGTACAGACAAAATTTTTTTTCAATTATTTTTGATCTGAGTTGGTCGAATACATGGCTTTGGAACCCACAGATACAGAGGGAAGCCTGTATATAAATGTCCTAGAATGGTGCTTTTCAATTTTAATGTGCATGTGAATCATCTGGGAATTTTATGAAAAAGAGGATTTGGGGTCAGTAGATCCTGGAAAGGGAACTGAGAATCTGCATTCATAACACTTCCAGCAGGCACAGTGGTTGTGGACCACACTTTGAATATTCAGGGTCTTTACTGCACTGACTTTGAAATCATACTTTCTGCCTTTCAATCCCAGTTCTACCGGTTATGAAATATGTGCTCATTATTGATGATTAATTTCACTCAATGTGCATATTGTACCTTGAAGTACTATTGAAGTCACCACTAATAGCAGATGAAACATTTTAAATTAACACTTAGCAGGTGAAGACAAACCTCATGACTTAGCAATGCAGCTAAAGATGTGCTGCTTCTGTTTTGGACCTATATGTTATTTGTGAGATTTTTTTTTTTTCCACCATGACAACCACTAAAACTAAGTACCTAAATTAACTGAAATTAGAGTCAAACTTGCAAACCACGTCATCATTAAGGGTTAAATCAAGATTTAAAAAGAAGACCGAAAGCAGTGGCTCACGCCTGTAATCCCAGCGGTTAGGGAGGCTGAGGTGGGAGGATCACTTGAGCCAAGGAGTTTGAGATCAGCGTAGGCAACATGGCAAAAACTCATCTTTACAGAAAATACAAAAATTAGCTGGGTGTGTTGGCATGTGCCTGTGTAGTCCCTGCCCCTTGTGGGGCTGAGATGGGAGGATCACGTGAGCCGGGGAGGTCGTGGCTGCAGTGAGCTCTGATCGCACCACTGCACTCCAGCCTGGACAACAGAGTAAGACCCTGTCTTAAAAAACAAAGAAAAGAAAAGGAAAACATGTAATAACATTGCTCTCACTATGTTAATATACAATTAATTAACATCATGTTTTATTGAAAGTTTTGGAAAGTTTAATAAATTAGAACATTTTAAAATATTTTTTGCTTCACCCATCTAGCCTTTTAAAGTTTCTAATTTGTGTGCATATTTGAATTTACGTAATTTCTTGATACTGAAGTACTTTGTATAACCTATATTGGGGGTGTGTGCTCATGAATACTTTGCTCATGAAGGGAAGAAAACAAAAGTTTAGATTCTACTACTATGTAGCATAGAAATGATGATTTTCTTTTGGAAAAAGTGTTGAGGGCAGATGTTGATAGTTTTGCACCTGGATTAAGTAAAAATGTGTTTTTCAGGGTATTTTCCAGGATATCTGGTATTTAGAAGCTTTGTGATCTAGCTCGAATTTGAGGCCCTTCATTTGGGATTAGTTGTCTATGACAACAAAAGATCCCCACTTCCTCTCAACAACAGAATATAAGGGAGCTCAAGTTTTAAGTGATTAATTAGTGTATTACATTAGGTAAATTGATCTAGTCCCAATTAATGAAAGGTCTGGTCTTTAAAATATATTTTAAAAAATTATTATAGTGATGTTGCTCTAAGTATAAGTGATTAACTCACCCACGCATTGTGGAAATGTAGGCTACTTAGGTGTCACTCTAGGCCCACATCTAGAAGTCTGATCTATGCCACATCTATGTGGCTTTCCTAGTATAGTCCTTTCAGTCTTATAGTAATTTCAGACTTCCTAAGCCAGTGGTTCTCAAACATTTTTGTCTCTAGAAAGAACTGTTTACACATACTCTTAAAGTTGATTGAGGGCCTCAAAGAGCTTTTGTTTGTGAGTTATATATATATCAATATTTATAATAGTAGAAATTAAAATATAATTTTTTCCTTTTTTTTTTTTTTTGAGGCAGGGTTTCGCTCTGTCACCCAGACTGGAGTGTAGTGGCACAATGAGAGCTCACTGCACCCTCCGCCTCCCGGGCTCAAGTGATCCTCCCACCTCCGCCTCCCAAATAATTGAGACTACAGGCACATGCCACCATGCCAGGCTAATTTTTTGAATTTTTGGTAGAGATGGGGTTTTGCCATGTTGCCCATGCTGGTCTCAAACTCCTGAGCTTAAGCAGTCTGCCTGCCTCAGCCTTCCAAAATGCTAGAATTACAGTGTGTGCCATTGCACCTGGCCAAAACAGAATTTTAAAAAAGCATATTCATCAATTCTTAAAAATACAATAAACCTATTGCACATTAATGTAAAGAACATTTGATGAAAAATTACTGTTTTCCAAAATAAAAAACTTTAGAATGGTGTATTGTTTTACATTGTTTGCAAATCTCTTTAATGTCTGACTTAATAGAAGACAGCTGGATTTTCTTATTTGCTTTTACATTCAATTTGTTGTAGTATCATACATAATGTAGCCTCTGGAAAATCCCAGTGAATGCTTGTGAGAGAATGAGAGTGAAAAAAGGCACATAATGACTTTATATTGTTATGAAAATATTTTTTTACCTTTACATCCCCTGAAAGGGTCTCTGGGGTGTCTAGGAGAGTTTCTTCCTAAACTAAGGAAAAAAGGTTTGCCATAGCTGTCTATGGCCTCCAAAATGCTTCTCCACAGATGTTTGGCCGGGGTATACTTAGGGGCTGTGTTTGGGGTGCAGCTACCCCTCTCTTTTACTCTTCCTGATTATGTCATAGCTGTGATTGTCAAATTAAGCATCTGTGACACTGTGGTATCCCACAAGCTGCCTCGGCTGTGTCTCTGCTAATTCTAGTAAAGGTAGTCTTTTCCAAGTGGACTGAAAAATAACTTAGATGGATAGAACTTGTTCAATTTTAGTTTTTCTTTTATAAATTGTACATATCTGTTGTTACTTTCTGTTAGTAAACATCAATAACAAGACAAACAATTAAATTGTATTGTGATTGATAGAAGACCTTGAAATGATCCTATAAAATTATAAGATTGTCTTTTGTTGTGATACACAGGCCCTTGGTTACCTTCAATTTTTTTTTTTTTTTAGAAAAAAAAATATATATATACACATACACACACACAGACACTCACATACACATGGAGTAGTGTTTTCTCCTACTGAGATTATTCCTAGTTTGTATGACAGAATTAAATATAAAAGCGTCATGATTTTCTGGTGCTTTGCGGTATGAATAAGTTTGAAAACTACTTCATAGGGCAACTTGGAAGGAGATGTATAGGCTTAAACTGATGTATGTAATATAGCATTCAGAGTTCCTCCATGTCAGTCATGGGGAGACAAGGGGATGACGGAAAATACCTTTCAGCGACACCTTTCCAACTCAGATAATGGAGCTTATACACAAATTCCTTTTATACTTCTACATTTTTCTGATGCTGATGGCAAAGAGAGGTATAGAAGAAGACAACTGAGCACAAATGTGGCTGGCTAGGTGCCAGCTCTTTGAAGTTCCTTAACTTGCATAAACTAACCCTGTCAATTCTGAAGGTATAGGAAGCCAGATTGTACTTTGATGTCAGAACTGTTTTGAAAGACCATTTATGTTGTATTTCCTTTGAAGAAGAGTGATTCAAGGCAATCTTTGCTTACATAGGGCCAATGATTTGACCTAGAAAGCCTAGAAACAAAAATCCTTTGCCAGAAAAGAGTTGAAAGTAACTATAAGTGATCTGAAACATATTTACTTAAGAGTTTTGAGAGAGATCATTTGGAATTAATCTGGTTTACCTAGAGGCAGAGGATTCGTTGCTCAAAATGATTCCTTATAGGAATTTCTAGTTTGATGTATTGCATCTCTCAGAATTTTTTGGGCACTGGCATGTTTAACTGCAGTCATTTCTGGGTTGTTTATAGATAAAAGCACAACTTTACATAAACACAGAGTATGTGATTGAGACATTTTTTTAAACCAGCTAAAAAAGATTTTGAGTGGGAGAAAAATAATCACAGAAGCTGAAGGTTCAGTTTCAGAGATACCAAGTTATCAAGTTTCTTTCTCAATGTCAGATTAATGGGAAATTGGAAACTGAAAGCTGGTGTATGTTACCCTCTTACACTTCAAAATGTTGCTTGTTAAGGCAGGCACATTTTTAAAATACTTGTTTGAATACCTGAAGTACAAGGCCTTATTTTCCTGCCTGCTTGTCATCCTTCTGATTGGCTGTTCTGATTGTAGCCAGAATATCTGGGCATTTTTCAGGCAGTTGAGATTAAAGAAACTTGTCAGTATTTTCTTCTTCATTACTCTTAAATTCATAGTTCAAAATATTTGTTAGTTTTAAGCATAATAGTTTCCTGAATTAGGTAATTTATAAATGTCACATTGTTTTTGTTTTTGATATTTTTATGTTCAAAATGTTGATGTCTTTGAGAATGGAAATAGATCTTTTGTCCTAATTTGACCAATTGGAACAGGGTATAGAGGTCACAATAGCAGAGAAGTGGCACTGCTGAACCATTATAATTTCATTATTTCAGCCACTGATATTAAATCTGGGTTCAGGTTGGGACCCTTTGGGTTCTTGGCTTCAAATCCCTGAAATGTTGACTGTAGAAGTTTCAGTTCACAATTTTGGGTGGATTTTCAAAATTGATCTGCCTGACTGTTTAGGAGCAGGTTGCATTTCATACTAGTTGTGTCATTTAAGAACATTTCTACGAGATGGTTCTATGAGCTTTATAAACATTCTACGAGCTTTATAAAATTACCTGAAATATCACAATACAGTCCTACTTGAGTTTCCTGGGTTCACTTCTAAGTGATCAGTGTGTAATGGAAAGAAAGACTCGCTAGTAATTTTTAAATTTAGATATACTAGCCAATCATAATGAGTATCACATATGAAATATAGGCTGGCTACTTACTGCATGCATGTGAATGAGACAGAGCAAATCTCTACATACATTATATATATTGAACAAACCATCTTTTAAAAAGTTAAAAATTTAAAGCTATTACATAAATTGAAACCAATCTTAAGGAAAATATTTTTTTTAAAGTAAAATTTTCTTTGGTATTTTTATTGGGTGAAAAGGGTAAAAAGTTTTACTTTAAGTAAATTTTTTTCTGGAGCAAGGGAATGCTGATGGTGGGGTAGTATAAAAATTGTGAAATTAGAATGCCCAAAGTAATGGGAGAGGCTGTACTAAATTTTGAGTTATGTAGTGTGTTTATCAGAATGTATTCTGTTGCACATTGAAGATAAAAGGCAAACCAGAAAGTATTTAGAAAATTCGTATTTTCTCCCACATATTGAGAGAGTAACTACATCTTCTTAAATATCAACAATATTACCTTTTATAGAACAATTAAAATGCAAGGTTTCTTTTTGTTATTTTAGTGACAACTTTATCTTGAGTGACTGGTTATGTCATTTGTGTGTGTGTGTGTGTGTGTGTGTGTGTGTGTGTGTATTTGAATGTCTCTGAAGAGATTTCTTAGTTTATTTA
Source organism: Colobus angolensis palliatus (assembly GCF_000951035.1). Taxonomy (NCBI): domain Eukaryota; kingdom Metazoa; phylum Chordata; class Mammalia; order Primates; family Cercopithecidae; genus Colobus; species Colobus angolensis. The sequence continues at coordinate 10,417,311 of NW_012121932.1, forward strand.
GTTGCTTACTTTTTTCTCTCCCTTCAAAAACTTTTTTAAATGGACAAATAATAATTGTACATATCCATGGATATGTACAATACATAGTGATGTTTCTATACATCTGGTGTACAGTGATCAATCCGAGTACTTGGAATATCCATCACCTCAAACATTTATCATTTTTTTATGTTAGGAATGTTACTTTGAAACATTTAAGATAAATTTTTTTTTCCCTTAAGATTCCAACTCTTTAAAAATATACTTTATAATTTGGGTGGAGTATATTTTATATTTTTTATTACAATATATGGCATATTTTGGGAAAAGGTACTGGATTCTTTTGAGGTCAAGAAGTTTTATGTTAAGAACAGAAGAAAAATCCCTCAAAATCTAAGCAGGCTAGTATTAAATAAATTGATGTTTAATCCTTTGAAAGCCAGGGTTTTGTTTGGTATCTAGTTACCTTGTATACCTTGTCTGCTGAACTGATTGATGATAGGTGATTCTGTTTTCCTCCAGTAAGTGCTTTTCCTCAATTCCTTAACACTCCTATTTAAAGGGAACTCTTTCAAGAGATTTTCTGATTAAAGGTGAGAGAATGCAAACAGTGGCACTTGGGATAGTATCTTTTGGTTTCTGTGATACAGTTTTTCTTCCAAATGTAAATTTTTCATTGGTTTGGTTTATCATTTTCCCCATGCAACTATTTTTTTTTTCACAGAGCCATGTTTTATTATAACTACATGAACTATATATGCCTTGGGCAAAGACTACACAAAACATAGAAACAGGAAATGCCTGTTAGGTTAAGAGACATGAGATAATGGGCAAAAATATCTCCTAAAAATTACTTAATGTTGTCAGCATTACTGTAGTAATATATAATACAAAATGAAGACAATTTCTGATTTCATTATCTTGAAAACTTCTTTTAAACTTGTATTTTCCATTTTGTT
>NW_012121932.1:10418298-10425973 GCF_000951035.1 Colobus angolensis palliatus
ACCTCGTGATCCGCCCGTCTCGGCCTCCCAAAGTGCTGGGATTACAGGCTTGAGCCACCGCGCCCGGCCTCATAAGATTTTTAAAAGTTTTGATAAATTGGACTTTAGCGTAATTACAAATTTCTGCTTTTCAAAATATACCATTTAAAAAATGAAAAAGCGAGGCGACCAGGTGCAGTGGCTCATACCTGTAATCCCAGCAGTTTGGGAGGTCGAAGTGGGAGGATAGCTTTACCTCCAGGAATTTGAGACCAGCCTGGGCAACATAGGGAGAGGAGACCCTATCTCTACAAATGAAATTATCTCTACAAATGAATTAGGCCACATTCATGGTGGTGCATGCCTGTGGTCCCAGCTATTGGCAAGCTGAAGTGGGAGGATTTCTTGAACCTGGGAAGTCAAGGCTGCAGTGAGTCGTGATGCTGCCACTGCACTCCAGCCTGGGCGACAGAGCACAATCCTGTCTCAAAAAAAACAGGCCGGGTGCGGTGGCTCATGCCTATAATCCCAGCACTTTGGGAGGCCAAGGCGGGTAGATCGCCTGAGGTCAGGAGTTTGAGACCAGCAATGACTAAGATGTTGAAGCCCCATCTCTACTAAAAATACAAAAATTAGCTAGGTGTGGTGGAGGGCGCCTGTAATCCCAGCTACTCCGGCAGGAGTATTGCTTGAACCTAGGAGGTGGAGGTTGCAGTGAGCTGAGATAGCACCATTGCACTTCAGCCTGGGTGACAGAGTAAGACTCTGTCTCAAAAAAAAAAAGGAAAGAAAAGTAAAAGGAAAAAGCAAGGTACAAAATATTTGTAATACAATATGTGACAAAGGGCTTGTATCTAGGATGTTGAAAGAACTCTTACATGGCAAACAACTTTTAAAAGGCGAGCAAAGACTTGAAAAGACACACAAAGAAGATGTACAGATGGCCAATAAGCACATGAAAAGATGAGCATCATCATTAGTCATCAGGGAAATTATTTAAAACCCACAATGAGATACCATTTATAACTGCTAGAATGGCTAAAATGAAAAAGTCCAAAGATTTCAAGTATCAGAGAGAATGAAGAACAAGTGTAAAAGGGCATAACCACTTGGAAAGTTCTGGAGTTTCATAGTCAACATGCATGTACCTTATGACCCTGTAATTCCCTACATACATGAAAACATGTGCCCACAAAAAGACTTACTTATGAGTGTCCATGTCAATCTTATTTGTAATAGCCCCAAACTGAAAACAATCTAAGTATCCATGAATAGGGAAGTGGACAAACAAAATTTGATATAATCATTCAGTGGCATACTCCTCAGCAATGAAAAGACAGTGTGGATGAATCTTATAGATATCTGTTGGATAAAAGACTAGGCACAAAAGAGTATGTATTATATATATTATATAGTTCCATTTAGGAAGTTCTAGAGCAGGCAAAACTATGCTGATAGAAATTAGATCCGGCCGGGCGCGGTGGCTCAAGCCTGTAATCCCAGCACTTTGGGAGGCCGAGGTGGGCAGATCACAACGTCAGGAGATCGAGACCATGGTGAATCCCTGTCTCTACTAAAAATACAAAAAACTAGCTGGGTGTGGTGGCCGGCGCCTGTAGTCCCAGCTATTCAGGAGGCTGAGGCAGGAGAATGGCGTGATCCTGGGAGGCGGAGCTTGCAGTGAGCCGAGATCAGGCCACTGCACCCCAGCCAGGGCGACAGAGCGAGACTCCTCTCAAAAAAAAAAAAAAGACACAAAACAAAAAGATTTACTTTAGCATATGGAAGGTTATCATCTCTAAACTGTTAATATTTACAAGTGATTTTTTAAAGTGATAAGCTTCCTTATAATGAAATACTTGTCATTATTAAGTAGGCTCATTTATTCAACATGTATAATTATTGCTTTCTGTATGACCAGCTTTCCATATGTTAAGAACTGGATATATAATCCTTAGTGAGCAAAACATTGATAGGTTCTTCTGTTGGAGTTTATGCATTAGTTCATTTGGTAGATAATTGTTGAACACCAACTATGTACCAGACACTGTTCTATAATTTAGGGTTATGCTTTGTGGAGGGAGAAATAAGTAATAAATACAGTAAGTGCTTAGGTAAATGATTAAGATCATTTCAGATAGGGATCAGTACTTCAAAGGCAGTAATACAGGGAGAACTAATGAAGTACCTGAGCTGATCTACTTTACAGACTAGTAGAGGAGATGATTTTAGTATAATTAATCATATAGATAAATATGATAAACACTGTAAAGGAAAAGCAATGAGTGATTATGAGAGCTAATAAATGAGGGAGATGAGGAATAGTTTCTTTTGGGGGAATCAGGGAAGACTTCCTGGAGGAGGTAACTTTTGAGTTTAAATCTGAGCTGCAACTAGGTGTTAGTTTTCTAAGGCTGCCATAATAAGTAGGACAAACTGGGTGGTTTAAACAACAGAAATTTATTGTCTCTCAGTTCTGGAGGCTGGAAGTCCAAGATCAATGTGTAGGCGGGGTTGCTGGTTCCTTCTAAGGGCTGTGAGGGAGAATCTGTTCCATGCCTCTCTCTTATTTTCTGGTGATTTGTTGGAAATCTGGTGTTACTTGGTTTGTAGACACATTAGCCTGATCTCTGCCTTCACATTCACGTTGTGTTCCCCCCATGTGCTTGTCTGTGTCCAGATTTCCTCTTTTTATAAGGACATCAGTCATACTGCAGTAGGGACCCACCCTACTCCAGTATGAACTCATTTTAACAAATTACCTCTACAACAGCTTTCATTTCCAAGTAAGGTCACGTTCTGAGGTACTGAGGGTTAAAAGTTCAATATATGAATTTGAGGTGGACGTAATCCAACCCATAATACCAGGAGTTAGCTAGATGAAGAGAAGAGGGGATGACTTCAGGAAGAGAGAGCAGCGTGTGTGAAGGTATTGCGTTGGAAAAGCATGGCTCATTTAAGAAATGAAGTGTAGCTGAAGCATAGAAACTGAGAGGAAGAGTGAAGTGACACAATTCCAGAGACATTTTAAAGGTAGAATAGATAGATGGAGCCTAATGACCAGCTGAACATGATGTGAAGGAAAGAATAATCAAAGATAATTTCCTACCTATAGCTGTGATGAAAGTATTTTCACCATTTTTGGGTAGAAAGACAGAAATTTCTACCTGAAATCAAGGGAAAGGTTGAAACCGGAAATAAGGATTTGGAAGTAAACTATGTTATTGGTCAAAAGTTAGCTAAAATTACTCAGGAAGAATGCCTTTAGATGAGGGCTGGGACCTAGAACCTTAAAAAACATCCATATTTAAAGAGGGGGGCAGAACAAAAAGCCAACAAAAGAAAAATCAAAAAAGCAGGAAAAGCAATATGCAGTAAGAAAAACTAGATGGATTACTGCTTGGGAAACCAAGCTAGAAGAGAGTTTTGAGAAGGAGGGACTGGTAGATGGCATCAAATGCTACATGAAGGTAAAGTAGGATGAGACCTGGAGAGAGATCTGATCTCATTTGCCAGTTTGAGGTCCTTAGTGAGTACAACAGGTTATAGAATGGTGAAAGTGGAAGCCAAGATTTGTGTGTGTGTGTGTGTGTGTGTGTGTGTTGAGGAGTAAAAGGCCAATGAGGAAGCAGAAGGAGTAAATATAAATGGCTATCTTAAGAATTGGCAATGAAGGGAAGGTGATACAGGGAAGCACATACAAATTTTAGAAGATGGTACAGAGTTTAGGAAGAACATGTATGACTGAAAGCCAAGAGCAAGAAAATTAATGGGGGTGGGGAGAGGAGAGGAGGGAGTGATACCTTAGGTAAAGGTACCTAAGAGAAGTGTTCCCATTCAGGATTTGCTTCCTGGCATTTCTCAGGAATTTTGTTTTTCTAGATTCCCAAATGCTGAGACATTTGGTGAGGAAAGCAGGAAAACAGGCAGGGAATTATAATTTTCCTTCAAGTTTAGCAGTCAAGGCAGAGGTTACTGATTAAATTCATTGACACCAAGTCTGCAGCAACAGCAGGAAACATGACACAGAGAGTCAAAGATTAAGATGGCTATTTCTGGGAAGCTGGAGAGGAACACAGGATGGAAAGCTTTACGTCTTATTGTGACTTTGCCATGTACTAGTGTGTATTCGTAGCCCTGACTACTGCTAATGGTGAATCATTCTTGCAAATAACAAGTATTAATAAGCTTATTCACATAGTATATTTTGTATATGATTCCAGTGAGTGGTATCCCAAGAAATAATAAGTTTTGACAGCAAAATCTTAAATTGGTCATTTGGACATGTGATTTTTTGTAGTGCTATTAACATTGCTAGGAGATCTGAATGTTACATTACTTGAATACTATACCTAATAATGTTTGCTGAGGGCTCCCAATGTTTGGTATCTGCTACAGGCTACAGTTATTCGTAAATAATTTTGACAGAATAAATGCAAGAGATGATCACAGTGTGGCTGTGGAACACTCTGATGTGAAATCAGAAACATCTGTAATCTGGATTAGCAAAACAGTATTCATTTTAATGACAAAACCAAAATCAGGGCAAGCATACAAAATATTTTCATTGTTAAAGAAGAAAATGAGCTTAAATGAAGCAAAATGTGTTTGAATGTCCAGCTTGGTGATCACACCAGCATCTATGCAACATGAAAGAAAGTTTTCTATGTCTGGAATGTTTGTCATGAGACCAAAGTCAAGTCTCAAATAAGGCAATTAATGTTTTATGTGTTTTTAATTTTTATTAAAAATTGGTGGCTTTTAAATATCAAATATTTGTGATATCATCCATAAATTTTTAAATAATTTCTATTTGACATGTGTTAATGTTTACTTTACTTGATGTTTTCTATTATTAGATGTCTATATCAGGTAGAGATCATTTTTATGTTATGAAAATATCTATCTTATCACAATACCACAATATATTGGTTGATAATTATAAACCATGACTTTATTATTCAATCTTTTGTGTTACAGAAAACTACTAAAACTTTAGTGGTTTTCTACTAAATGGATAATAATCCTATCACGGAAAAATTATTCACTGTATAGAATAATTACTGTCACTCATTATTGTCACAGGATCCTTGGGGTGTTACTTGCTAGCTGGAAACCTCTGTAGCTGGCGGAGCCTTCTTCCTGAGCATTGCTTGTGCCTGCTGGCCTCATTCCGCCCACTCGACCTGGCAGGCTGTGCTTGGCTCATTCTACCTGCCCGGATCCCACACCTGCCAAAGGCAAGCCAGGCCGGAGCGGTGAGGGCTGTGTGGGCGAGTGATCGTGAGGTCTGGCCACTGTGCGCAGCTAGGCACATTCAGCTGCTATGGCAGGGCGGGCAGCTCCAGGCGCCAGCACTGACTCCATGGAAGGCTGCGGCTGGACCAGATGTACTGCATCCAGCTTCCACTGCGGGCATTCATGTCTGGATGAGGGGAATGTGATGGTGCCTGGAAGCTTGGAGACGCCAGGAACTGCAGAGCCCGAAAGAGAGTGTCACAGCCCTGGCTCCGGGAGCCCCTAGGTGTGGGCTTCCTTCTCTCCTTGTGGCCCACAATGTGGCTAATGAAGGGGGGGCATGTTTCAGCCCTGTTTGTGTTACAGCTCTTTCAGTCCTGCCATTCGGCGGGTCCTGAGTTCTTGTCTGATATCCAGGAATAATGAGGTACATGGACAACTGGAGGGTGAGCAAGGTGGAGAGGAGCTTCACTGAGTGGCAGAACAGTTCTCAGGAGACCCGAAGTGGGTAGCGCCCTCCCACAGGCAGGTCATCCTGCGGGAGATGAAGTGAGTAGTTCCTTCTCCCAGCTGGTAGTCCCCATGTCTGTGTGAGTCTGACACACTGGGTGGGTGGTTATGGGTCTCGTAAGGCAGGAAGTGTGTGCTGGTTGACCCATGGGTGGGCCCAGAAAAAGCTCCCTGAGTTCTCACTCCCAGTGCAGACTTCACCTAGAACTGACAGCCCGGCCCCCAGGCTTCAGGCCGTCCCTGGCTTGAAGGTGGTGCTTCACCACGGACCTATCCCTTTCCACCTAGGAGCCAGTCTGCCTCCTGACACCACAAGTCACTTAAGTCTATCATGCCCAGGCTGTTCCTGCAGAGGGGCACCTGTAGGCCAATGGCTGAGCCACCCTCAGTGCCCCCTCGGGCTCCCTCCTATCCACGTAGGCACCCAAAGTCCAGAGGGGACTGAGACAGCAGGGGGCTGGAGTGTCAGCACTGCCTCAAGTGTGCGCACACCTGGCCAGGTTGCGACAGCGTCTGGACTTGGCTTCAACTTTGCTCTGAAATCAGAGCGGGTGCTGGGAGCAGGGAGAGGCCAGGCAGCGGGAGCAGCCACTTCCAAGCCGGTGGGGGCAGGGGACTTCCCGGGCCCCTAATAGTGCAGAGATGCCTGGGTCTGCAGCCATGGCTGGGTAGCTGTCGCTGCGCCTGGGAGCATGGGGCTCCTGTCTTGCAATTCAGAAATAGGTGGGGCTCCCACGTGTTCCCGGCTCCTTTTGGCTCCCTGGAACAGGCACCCCGAGCCCGGCTGTGCCTCCCCTGCTACAGCTGGTGACACTGCAGCGGCTGCCCCAGATGGGCTGCGGCTGCCATCGTTATTATTTAAAAACACATAAATAAATCTTTGAAAAATACAGAATAAGTTATGAGGTTGAGAATTCTTGTAGATTCCAATTTATTTCCTAAAGATTTAGAAACACCACCTTTGAGACTGATTTGACCCAAAGGCTGGGATTAAGGACCCACAGGTAGAAAAATAAGCATCTGAGTAGGGACACCCTTTCTTCTTTCCTTTTTCTGGAGGAAGGATTTCAGGATGGGTAGAAATACAGATGAATTTGAAAATCTAGAGAATAGTTTCAGTTTTCTTTCCAAAGAAGGAGTACACTGACACTCCTTAATTGTGATGGACAAAGGGCGGGGCCGGGATACCAGAGGTAGGTTGTTACGGTTTGGAACAGCTGACCAGGGATGAACCTAAGGAGATACTGTCCAGTTGAAGGCTCAGCTGAAGTGTATCAGGGAAATTCTGAAAGGCTCATTAGGAACTTTTTATAGACCTTGGTACTTTTTTGCCACTGTACTCCTTCCAAGTAGTTAATCGAATACCAGTCAACTTAGAAAATAAATTCAACACATTTTACTGTTAATTTGGCTTTATTTATTAAGAATAACTGATTTTTTAAAAATAATGAAATACAAATTTCTGCCATTTATCTCATCATTTTTTGCAATCTGTGATTTTCTTTTTCTTTGTGAGAGAATGCTGGGAATACATCAGTAGTCCAGTTCTGACTCTTTATAACAAAAACAAGAATTAATGTACATTTTGTCTCTTTAAAAGAACATGGTTGATAAACAGATCAATGGAACAGAATAGAGTCCTGAAAGACCCACACATAGATGGCCAATTGATTTTTCAGCAAAGGTGCCAAGGTAATTCAATGGAGAAGGATCGGTCTTTTCCACATATGATGGGTTAACTGGATCTCTTGCAGATGGAGAAGGAAAACTTGATCTCTATCCCACAGCAAATTTTCTAAAAGGAGATTATAGGCCTAAATGCTATAAACCTAAGGCTATGAAACTTTTAGAAGAAAACATAGGGAATCTTTGTGACCTTAGGAAAGGCAAAGATTTCTCAAGATTTTTTTTAGAAAACCTATTCATAAGTTTTTTTTTTTTTTTTTTT
>NW_012121932.1:10428040-10479843 GCF_000951035.1 Colobus angolensis palliatus
AAAGAAAGAAATTAGATCAGAGGTTGTCTGGGATGGGATATAGTGGGGAGATTACTACAAAGGGGTACAAGAGAACTTTTGGTGGTGATGGAAACATTTTATAACTTCATTGAGATTGTGGTTTCATGGATGCATCTATTCATTGTCAAAACTCATTGCACTGTGTGTTTAAAATTTGTACATTTTATTGTATATAAATTATACCTCAAAGTTGTTTAGAAATAAAAACATGAAACTTTAAAAAATAATGAAAAATATTGTTAGCATATAGTTTTGTATCCTTTTTAAAAGCCTTTGTCAGCTAAATTTATGGGGATTTGTACTGTATCTCTAGGATACTTTATTAAGCTTTCTAGGTGGCAGTTCAATGAACCTGTCATTAATAATTTCATTTTGCACCTAATAGTTGTGGTTAAATCTAGAAATAATGAGCTAAGCCTTATTCCCTCAGGGAAACATTTCTTAACATCTGTCACTTTCACTTGAATGTTTTTATTTAAAAAATACATATCAGTTTTATTATATTTACTTTTCTGTATGTACAGAGGCTAAAGTACTTGGTGTTTTAAACATACATGTAATGTAAAAACATGTACGTGTCCATTTCAGATTTATTTTCAAAAAGATTCCCCATCGAATCTGAATCATTGGAATATTTAAGTCTTAAATCTTCCCAGTAAGTAGTACATTTTTACTGTAATTTTTTCCCCTGCTTTGTATCTTGATATTCTCCCGATGAACTGGTGACATCTGATATTCACTAGTCATGTTCATTGAGGAAAAACATACACTTTCTTATTAAATCCACTTATCTGTAAAGTTTTGGTCAGGGATTTTAGCTTTTAGTATGTGGATTATGTCTTACAGTATGTGGAAGAAATTTAACTGCAGGGATATAAACATTGTTTTAGGTGGAGAAAGCCTGCACTAGCAGATGTAGTATAAAAGTTGAAGCCAGTATCAAAATGTCTTTTTCAGAAGTGGTAAATAGATTTTTTTTTTTTAAACACTGAGATCATAAAGCTAATTGTTGCAGAGGGAACACAGTTACTGAAGTATCAACTTTGTTTTTATGTGGCATAGAGTGTTCTTAAAGAGTAAAAGTGATTTTGTTGAAAAACAAATGGAAAATTCTTAATTTGTAACTCTTGAAACTTCCTGCCAAAAATTTTTTGAAGTGTTCCTTCATTTGTTCACATTCAGGAATATATTAATACACTTATCCCTTAAGCCGTTTTACATATTGAGTACCTATGTGCCATGTACCATTGGTTTTTTTTTTAATTTCAACTTTTATTATAGATTACAGTGTACACATTCAGGTTTGTTACTTGGGTAAACTGAGGCTTGGGGAATTTAATAATAACAGAATTTTTTTGACTTAAAAGATGCCTAATGGTTTAAAACATTTTCAAATGTGTCACTCAGATGACCCACACGACAGTTTACTGCACTTGGCAGGAAGATACTGTTTTCAGTGTTTAATAGATAATGATGTATGAGGCTGCTTTCAGGGTTTGGTTATATTACTTACTTTCGTTGCCTTATGTCTACTGTATATCTCAGCTAAACTTCTTGACTAGTTTAAATTAACTTATCTGTCTAGTTGATATACTTGGGCCCTGATCTGGTTTACTTGTGCACACACCTAACATGAAGTTATTTTAACCTTGTGACATTTAATCTTTAATGTTTCTGGAGAAAAGAATTAAATACCTTTTTACAAAATAAATTATGAATACCTTTTAAGCAGCTTCTATTTGAAATAACACTTTATATAAATATAGGAATATATAACATTCTTATGTAAGAATACTTTGTATGAATATAGTCCTTTATCTTTTTGATTCCTATAGCAAGGCCATGAGAAGACCAAGGCTCACAGAAATTACGTTTAATACAGTCTTCCCATGTCATTGTGCTGCCTCCCCTAAATTTCAGCCTGTTTGAATTTGGGGGAGGGGTTGTGAGGGAAGCAAGAAAATAGTCTCAGGTTCTAACATAGGATATTTAAAACATTTTTTAAAGTTGCTTGTTTTCAGTATGTGCCGGAGAAATCATCAGAACATGTCTTCTTAGTTGATGAATTATCATGGGTGATTTTCAAGTTGGTGAAATGGTTAAGAGTAATTAAATAAATGGTTGAGAGTTATTTTGGGCATTAAATGCTAACTTTTATGTGCATCAGGTAGTCAGAATAAAATCTCCATCTTAATTATGTCCTCACTGCCAAGGGTGAGGGTCTTGTTTGATATTGTCTGGCTTACAGGATTGAGATTGTTTAACCTAGAGCAAGAGGAAATCTTTTTTTTTAAGAGATAAGATCTTGTGCTGTTGTCAGACTGTAGTGCAATGGCATGATTATAGTTCACTGCAGCCTCAAATTCCTGGACTCAAGGGATCCTCCTGCCTCAGTCCCCTGAATACTTGGGATTACAGGCATGAGTAATCCTGTGTGGATTACTCACACCCACACCCACCTCAGCAAGAGCAAATTTTTCTTTTTTTTTTTTTTGTTTGACAGGGTCTCACTCTTGCCCAGGCTGGCCTTGAACTCCTGGGCTCAAGCCATCTATCTGCCTTGACCTCCCAGAGTATTGGGATTACAGGTATGAGCCACCATGCCTGGCCAGCAAGAGGAAGTTTAATGTTAAGTACTATGTAGAACTGACTGTTGCCTTAATGAAAAATTTCTAAAAAATCATGGTTTTGATTTTAGCAACCCCAAAATGCTTCTGACTTTAAGAGTTCAAATAATTTTACTGTAAAGTTTAATAAAAGGCATAAGATATGCTGTGTAATTATGTAAACTGGTAAGATTAAAACAAGTAAAATACAGGTAGTTTAGTTCTTAAAAGCATCATATACATTTTTTTATTAACATTAATCAGTAGAATTGAGATTGAATATAGTACAGCAGTTATTAATTTAGGCTCTAGATTCAGACTGTCTAGGTTTGAATGTAAATTCTATCACTTTCTCATTGTATAACTAGGGACAACATTTTTAAGCCTTAGTTTTCTCATTGATAAAATGAGGATAATCTTAGTGCTTGCCTCTTTTCCTAAGAATGAGGATTAAAATGATATATGTGAAACCATTTATGTCATACATACCCATTCATGTGATACAGTTAATTTGGATTGTCTATGTCAGTAGATGAGATACATAAAAAAGAAAATCCAGTTGATGGGTAGTTTTGACATTATTGCATACTTAATTTGTGGATTTTCAGTGCTTCTGTTTTCTTTTTTCTGTTGGAGATCGTATTGAGTAATGAATTATTTATGATATGGAAAAGTAATGATCCTCAACACATTTGTAAACTATATACTTGGATAATCGGAAAAACTGAAACTTAACTGTACTTATGCTTTAAATTAAAATAGCAACAACCAAAATACCCAGAACATACTTTTAAGGCAGGATAATAACTTATCTGACAAATTAGAGATAGGAGATCAAGATGAAGGTGGTGAAGTCAGTGATGTTTTTAGTTGATTGCAGTATGATCCCCATCAAGTTAACTATTATTTTTACTAATATATGAACAGAGTGATGAGTGGGAGCTAAAGTTAGGTACTTTGTGGGGAAATCTATGCACTATTTCCAAGGAGCTGTAGGACTGAGAAAGGTATTTTACTTGTTTTGTGTTGTTTTTAAAATGAGAAAAAAGCATATTTGTATGCTGTTGGGAATGATCCAACACAGAGGGAAAATGAGAAAGATGAGAAGTATTTGATGGTCTTGTTGAGTAGATGAGAGGAAGTGGAATATAGTACACAAATAGATTATTTTTAAAAGTAAGGACAGATTATCTCTAGAAACGCAGGATTGCAGAAAACTAACCCACGAACAGATGCTGGTGGGTGAATTGCTCTGGTGGTGATAGATTGTGGAAGTTCTCTTCTGATTGCTTGTACACTCTTACTGTATTCTTAGTGAAGTAGGTCATGAGCCAAGCTTGAGGATGAAGGATTCGTGAGAGATTTGAGGAGCCAGGAAAGCATATGAAATAGATATCTGAAAGAAAAAGAGAAAGTATTAACAGTGACTAGAGACAAAAAATAGGTTTTCTACCAAGAATGAAAATGAACATTGAAAATTGACTTCTAATAGATGACAAAGGCAATGGAATAATATCTTTAAAGTACTGAGGGAAATAATTTAAGGGTAAGAGTGAAAAACAAAGATATTTGGGGACCTGCAGAGGCTGAGGATGTAATACTTATAGATTTTTGTTTGTTTGTTTTTTTGTTTTTGAGATGGAGTCTCACTCACTCTATCACCTGGACTGGAGTGCAGTGGCACAATCCCTGCTCAGTGCAACCTCTGCCTCCCAGGTTCAAGCGGTTCTCCTGCCTCAGCCTCCTGAGTAGCTGGGATTACAGGCATCACCACCACACCTGGCTAATTTTTGTATTTTCAGTAAAGACAGAGTTTCAGTAGAGACAGAGCCACCATATTGGCCAGGCTGGTCTGGAACTCCTGACCTCCAGTGATCCACCTGCCTTGGCCTCCCAAAGTGCTGGGATTATGGGTGTGAGCCACTAGCCAATACTCATAGATTTTTGTCGGAAATGCTACAGAAGCATATACTTCACTAAAAGGAAATTGAACCCAGATGGAAAGTGTGAGATATAAGAATCAAAATGAGCAAAGAAATGGGTATTTTGGTATGTCTAAATACATATTATAAAAAGTAAATGCTAAATTTATATATGTAAATATATTTACTAGGATATTGGATAACTTGGGATATCTGTTTTAATATAACCAATTGCTTATTTTTTCTTTCCCTTTGTGATGAGAGGGAAAACAAAGTTCTGCCGACTGTTTTTAAAGAGCTCAGATTTTTTAAGCTGGCTTTGTGATCACTGTTTAAGAACTTTAGATGTAGTGTGACCTTAATCTACACTATGTAAAATTAGATGGTATCATAGATATTTGACATTGCCTTCCAAGTACACTAAAGATTACTAGTCTAAATTCTTTATGAATCAGATACCTAAGCCATTCCTAGGTTCTGAGGTGTCTACTCAGAGGTTAGGGAAGAGAACTACTTCTGTGCATTAGAAGACTTATGTTTGGGTCTTTCCTCAGAAGGAGGCAGTAGAGTGCATAAACATCAAATTTGTGCTTAAATACATTTTATTTTTATTTTAATCTGCTTCAGTGTTTGTGTGGCAGCCTTACTTAGATCAAATAAAACCTAGCATATGAGTTGTGTACTCCTGCCATTCAAATTCCTTTTATGGAAGAGAAAGATAGTCTTCTTATTCATTTCCCTAATTGGGAAGGATGAAGCTAATAGTTATTGGACAAAAGCTGAAAAAATATTCTCATGTCCATTATGTAAAGGTTTAGACATCTTTTAAAACCAGTACCTGCCAATGTGAGGTTTTTAATGTATTTTACATTTCCAAAATTAAAAAGTAATCTCCAAGATTGTCTGAACTACTTGTTAGATAGAAAATATATTTGTGTGAGCTTCTGAAGCCTCTGTGCTTAAGTAGTCATTCAGTCTTCACTATTACATCATAAGTCATTACTAAGCCTTTTGTTCTGAGCTATACTGAAGATGTTATTTATATAGAAACATACAGATGTTTTCAGTATCATTTAGTACATTAATTAGTATTCATGATGTTAAAAAGAGACTAAAGTTTATTTCTGATAGCTTCTCTCTTAATATGATATACTATATGAATTTAGAAATGGTAATTTATCTTTAGTTTATTCAGAGACTCTTTTTTTTGTTTGTTTGTCTCGAGATGAAGTCTTGCTCTTTTGCCTAGGCTGGAACATAGTAGCACGATCTCGGCTCACTGTGACTTCTGCCTGGCAGGTTCAAGCAATTCTTCTACCTCAGTCTCCTGAGTAACTGGGACTACAGGTGCACACCACCATGCCTGGCTAATTTTTGTATTTTTAGTAGAGACAGGGTTTCACCATATTGGCCAGGCTGGTCTTGAACTCCTGACCTCATCATCTGCCCACCTCGGTCTCCCAAAGTGCTGGGATTACAGGTGTGAGCCACTGCCCCGGCCTCATATTTTAGCTAATAATTTCCAGTCATTCGATTATATTTTTGGAATATTTTTACTTTCAAAAACTGTATTTGTTACCAGAAAGTCATAAAAACTACTCATGCTGCAAATATGCATGCTGGTAAATACAAATCAGATCATTTATTTCGGGACTGATTTTATTGACTCTTTAGGTGAGGATTCTATTATTAATAGATCTAAAATAAGAAAGAAGTAACTATTATAAACCGATTTAAGAACAAGTTGGAGCATAAAAACACTAAAAATAACATGGATTATGATGTATTAAGTGTTCTCCAGTTAAAATATTATTTTATAAACAGTTAAATAATTTAAGAAATATTTCTTCCCTTAAATGTTAGTTCTACATCCGACTAGTCTCAGATGCATATTAGTAATGCTCAGAATGGAAAACATACACCTGTGGTAAAAGAATATGTCATGGTAAATATGTTTATACAGCTGTGTGGTAATGTTAGTTATTACAGAGTACATTTGCAGAATCATGTAATGAGCCTCATTTTCAAACAACCATTAACTTTGGCTTAGAAATGGCTAATTAAAGAATAACTTCATTTTTCAAATGCAGACTGTACAAACAATATATAGCATCACTGTAGCTGTCTTCTTAACTGAACATATAAATTTGATTGTAAGTATATGTTGGCTAATTTCAAGGAAATTCAGACTTCTTATAAGACTATTTCTTATTTATAATTTATACTTTCATTGCATATAATGCCTACTCTTTTAGTACCAGACTGAGTTTCCATTAAACTTTATTGCACTTACATGGACTCTTCTGTCAAGCTTCAATAAAATTGTAAGACTGACTTAATTGGGTCTATCTGAAAGCTTCCTTTATCATTAATAAATTTTATTTATTCCATGGGGTTATTAGTCTTGGATAACTTGTATGACTTCATTCAAACTTGTTCTAGAATATGAATAAATATTATTTAAAAATTAAGCATTAGTAAAAGCAAATTTTAAAATATTGTCATAGGACTTTGAAGATTTACTCAAGAGTGCATAAAATGTTACCATGAACTATGTATTGCTGTAGTGCTATCTGTAAAAATATGCTGTCTAAAAAGTTTAACAAGCAGTGGGTGGTTTCATCCATTCGCCTAACTTTGGAGCACCTGCTAGGTAAACTCCAGAAACAGCAAGAAGGAAGGCTTGTTTCCTGCCCTCAAGTATTTTAGTTTCCTTCTACCGAGCATCAACTTTTAACTACCAGCAGTTACTTTTTTTTAAAACCTACCGCTTGAGAGGAAGATCCTGCAAGTGTATTCAACATATAAATAGTGGCATCTGGGCCGGGCGCGGTGGCTCAAGCCTGTAATCCCAGCACTTTGGGAGGCCGAGACGGGCGGATCACGAGGTCAGGAGATCGAGACCATCCCGGCTAACACGGTGAAACCCTGTCTCTACTAAAAATACAAAAAACTAGCCGGGCGAGGTGGCGGGCGCCTGTAGTCCCAGCTACTCCGGAGGCTGAGCCAGGAGAATGGCGTAAACCCGGGAGGCGGAGCTTGCAGTGAGCTGAGATCCGCCCGCCGCACTCCAGCCCGGGTGACAGAGCAAGACTCTGCCTCAAAAAGAAAAAATAAATAAATAAATAAATAAATAAATAGTGGCATCTTTATTAGACCCTTAGCTCTTTTTAGAGCTCTCTAAAATGGATACTAAGTTATAAGAAGACCAGGAAATAAAATATAACAGATTCGTGGCATATTTATTTCCACTCCTGGAAAAAACAGTTTGATGTGCTTTGGGGGTACTTTTTTCTTGTTTGAACAATTTAACTTCTAAGGTGGATACAAAGTTGTCAGAGGCGTTTGAACCAGAGCAACTCCATGGGTTTGAACCAGAGCAACTCCATCTTAAATAGGGACTGGGTAAAATAAGGCTGGGGGCCGGGTGCGGTGGCTCACGCCTGTAATCTCAGCACTTTGGAGGCCGAGGCGGGCGGATCACGAGGTCAGGAGATCGAGGCCATCCTGGCCAACACTGTGAAACCCCGTCTCTACTAAAAAATACAAAACAAATTTGGCCGGGCGTGGTGGCGGGCGCCTGTAGTCCCAGCTACTCGGGCGGCTGAGGCAGGAGAATGGCGTGAACCCGGGAGGCGGAGCTTGCAGTGAGCCGAGATCGCACCACTGCACTCCAGCCTGGGCAACAGAGGGAGACTCTGTCTCAAAAAAAAAAAAAATAAGGCTGGGATCTGCTGGGCTGCATTCCCAGGAGGTTGAGGCATTCTTAGTCACAGGATAAGACAGGAGGTCGGCACAAGATACTTGTCATAAAGACCTTGCTGATAAAACAGTTGCAGTAAAGAAGCCTACCAAAACCAAGATGGCAATGAGAGTGACCTCTGGTCGTCCTCACTGCTACACTCCCACCAGCACCATGACAGTTTACAAATGCCATGGCAACATCAGGAAGTTAAAAAGGGGATGCATGAATAATCCACCCCTTGTTTCGCATATAATCAACAAATAACCATAAAAATGAGCAACCAGCAGCCCTCTGGGCTCCTCTGCCTAGTAGCCCTTCTTTTATTCCTTAATAAACTTGGTTCCTTGATAAACTTGCTTTCACTTTGCTTTGTGGATTCGCCTCTAATTCTTGCTGAGACCCAAGAACCCTCCCTTAGGGTCTGGATCAGTATCCCGTTGAGTAACAAAGTCATGAGGTGTTTGGAGTTGATTTAAGGTTAGTCATGGAAGATTTTGACCTTGGTCTTTCTTCACACCACTTAGCATGGTGACTAACACATAGCAAGTACTTCATAAATATTTATTGAATGAATGAATGAGTAAATAAATAAAGATTGATAAAGAAAATAGTGGCCATTGATTTGCAGAAAAGGAGAGCCTTCTAGCAGAGGGAGAATTGAGGCAAGATCGTTGTAGAGGCAAGAATTGTGAATCGGTTTGCTAGGTTTGTCAAGAGATGAGTTCAGGATAAATGAGGATTCTAATAATCAGAAGGGCTTCCATGTTAAACTCAATTCACTTTAGTATGAGAGCCCTGGGTCATGAATGTCTAGTCTACATAAAATTAGTTTTATTAACTCTACAGGAGTAAAACAGGGAAGAAACTAGAGCAGAGATTCTCAAAGTGTGGTCCCACACCTAGCAGCTTTAGCATTATCTGGGAGCTTGTTAGAAATGCAAATTCTAGGGCCAAACCAGAACTACTAAATGGGAATTTCCCGGTGAGGAGCACGAAGGTGGGAGACTCAGCAACCTGTGTTTTAGTGGGCCCTTCAAGGTATTCTGATATCCTTAGGCTCACATTTGAGAACCACTGGGCTGGAGGAGGAAAATCAGGTACCAGGTAAAAGCAGTGAGATTAGAGATTATAGAAGAGATCATTACTGAGATTATTTCCAACCGTAAATTGAATGATTTAAAGAGTTGATTATGGCTGGGTGCAGTGGCTCGTGCCTGTAATCCCAGCACTTTGGGAGGCCAAGGTGGGCGGATCACGAGGTCAGGAGTTTGAGACCAGCCTGACCAACATGGTGAAACCCCGTCTCTACTAAAAATACAAAAATCAGCCGGGTGTGGTGGCACAAGCCTATAATTCCAGCAACCCAGGAGGCTGAGGCAGGAGAATTGCTTGAACCCTGGAGGCGGAGGTTGCAGTGAGCTGAAATTGTGCCATTGTACTCCAGCCTGGGCAACAGAGCAAGATTCTGTCTCAAAATAAATAAATAAATAAAATAAAACAAAGATTTGATTATTTAGTATGGCTGTGCATGGATGATTAATCATTGGATGTACAGAGTTTTTTTTTTAAACAATAGAGACGTTTGCGCTTCGGTGGAAAACCATTAGGCTTTCAGTTTCATGGGTGGAAGAACTAATTTTTACCAGTTACCCAAAAGCAACTGGAAAGTACAATGTCAATTTATTGTGTATAGTAGATTAAAAAAACTAGGTCAAATCAGAACAGTACACTTTCATTTGGTATGTTGATTCTCTTAGAAGATAAAGTTATTAAAGAGGTGGTGTGCCGAAGGATCACTTGAACACAGGAGTTTGAAGTTACAGTGAGCTATGATCATGCCACTGCACTTTAGCCTGGGTGACAGAATGAGACCCTATCTGTAAAAAAATTTTTTAAAAAAGGTTGTGTGAGGAACAGATAATTAAATCAAAGGCAGTTGGATCCTTTTTTTTTTGAAATGGAGTCTTGCTCTGTCGCCCAGGCTGGAGTGCAGTGGCGCGATCTCGGCTCACTGCAACCTCTGCCTCCCAGATTCTCCTGCCTCAGCCTCCCGAGTATCTGGGATTACAGATGCCCGCCACCATGCCCAGCTAATTTTTGTATTTTTATTAGAGATGGGATTTCACCATGTTGGCCAGCCTGGTCTTGAATTCCTGACCTCTTGATCTGCCCACCTTGGCCTCCCAAAGTGCTGGGATTACAGGTGTGAGCCTCTGTGCTTGGCCTGGATGTTCTTAAACAATATTTTAATTGAAATCAATACCCTAATGAATTTACTTTCTTCATAGCATAAATATGTCAGTGTAAAATAAGTAGAAGCCTTTTCCAGATGCAAAGACAATTTTTTTCTGATCACTACAGAAGATACCCTGATTAATTTTTAGTTTTTGACTCTTTGCTTTAAAAAAAACCAAGAATTCATGTAGATTATTATTTTTCTTTTTGTGATGTTGATATACTACACTTTGCAAATTTATTGTATCGTGGTACTGTTTGGGATACACCTTATTCTTCCTTAGAATATGCACTTTCTACAAAAAGACTTGGGATGGGTTACTTCTGAGGATGATGTGGGCTGCATGGGTCAAAACCATTCAAGTTGATTCATGTTCATTTCAGTTTTTGATTCAAGATAAACATCTTTTAGAATTCTATAATTGTATTGAATTATATCCTGAATCATATTAAATTATATTGTATATATATAGATACACATTTATATCTATAAATGTATTGAATTCTATAATTCAATGTATGTAGAGAACAGAGGAAGTCAGAAAGAGATATGTCAACACTGTGTATGATTTATACCTATCAGCTCCCTGGTTTTCTTAAAATTGTAACTGAAGCTCATTATGAATAACCCAGGATTATTACATTCATTTGGATAAGATGGACAGTATGGTTGTTACAAATCAAAGCAAGTAAAACCTATATGCCACTAGGATTGTTTATGAATGTGTTATTTCTCTTGTTATTCAGGATCCCATTGACATGTTTGCATATATGCACATTTACTTGAACTTATGTAAAAATTATCAGCATTTATCAACTCTTCTGTAGTCAGCACCATGCTGAGCACCCCAGTGTCAAGGAGGAACACAGGAGAGTTCCAGTCAAGTGGCTCCGTGAAGGTCTTGTTTCAACACCATATCCCACATGGCAACAAAAGGATATACAAGATAAAACTAAAACGACATACCTAGTCTCAAAATCAAGACAAACATCTCTAAGGACCAGGAGATGACCAGAAATAGAAAGTGATAAGTAGCCCTGGAACTCTGAGACTGCCACGCTCCTGACCAGAAGCAGGAAGTTGCTTAACCTCAGCCACTTCTCAGGAGATGGGGGAGCTCTTGCCTGAGGGAAGGGATGGAAGCCAGGAGAATCCTTCCCCTTGCCTGATTTCCATCATTGACACTAAAATGTTAGCTGCCAGCTCTGCCTGGGGCTGTGGTCTTACTGTAAACTATGAACTAAGGGACAAAAGCAGGATAAAAACACAGTTTAGTGAACAGAAACTGAAAAAGTGGTCTGCTGATTCTGTAATATCCCTAAGGTCATCCTTCTAATCTAAACTATTATTCAAGGATGAGGCTGGGCACGGTGGCTCACGCCTGTAATACTAGCATATTGGGAGACCAAGGTGGGAGGATTGCTTGAGCGCAGGAGTTCAAGATCAGCCTGAGCAACATGGCAAAACCCCGTCTCTATAAAAAAATACAAAAATTAGCAGATATGGTGTTATGTACCTGTAGTCCCAGCTACTCAGGAGGCTGAGGTGGAAGAATCACCTGAGCTGGAGAAGTCGAGGCTATAGTGAGCCATGATCGCACTATGGCACTCCAGTCTGGGGGTCGGAGTAAGACCCTGTTTCCAAAAAACAAACAAAAAGGGATGAGGGCAAAATTAAGACATTTAAAAATACGTAGCATAAGAGTATAAGAGTATTTACCATTTACATAACCTTTCTAAAAGAAATACTAAATGGTGCACTCAGTAGGAAAAAATGTCCCAGAGGGAAGGTGTGGTGAGCTTAGAAAATAATAGTGAAATTGAAATGTTAGAGGTGTAAGTAGTCATTTCTTGTATTTGAGAATGTGTGAACACGATTTGTTCAATTATAGCATTAATTAAACTACAAAAAATAATCTCTTAAGATAATGCAAATGTCCAATATGTCCAATAGGACCTTGTTGTTAGGTAAGCAAAAGAGAGAATGACTTCTGAGTCAAAGCAGTCTAAACAGAGAAAAGGAAATTTAGGTGTACCTTGAAGAAATATGTAAGATTTACCTTTGTCAATCTCATTGGAGACTGTGCAGTGAATAGGAGCAATGTGAGCAAATTGCATGTAGGTAGTGATGTTTATGACTCATTTTGAGGGTAGTTTGACCAGGGTTTATGGAAGAGAGTGATTGGGGAGGTTATTTTGAACCTTTTGGAGTAGGCGCTGGGGTATCTGTATTGAGATAAATGAGATGGTATCCTTTTTAGCTGACTTTTTTCCTAGGCAAGCCCTAGTAATTTGTCTTCTCTAAATGAGCAACATATGTATCTTTAGGAAATTCATAGTAATTGTCTTCAGGGCTTTCTTTTTTTGGTAAAATGCCATATTCTCAAGTTGTGTTTTCTTTTTTTTTTCTGATGATTAGCTTAGATAATTTGAAAGGCTCTACCTCTTTGTGTTATCTCAGCTTTGGTTAAAACCTGTTTTTCGCTTTGTTCCTTGGTTAATCCATAGACTGAATGAAGGCCAATTAGATATTAATATAAAGTAAGTGATATCATAGCATCAAAGGGAATCTTCTGTAAACCAGAGCCTGTTGCTGCTTCCAATTTGTATTGTCTAGAGAACAAAGGGTATCTTTGCACCAAAGAGACTGGGAGAAGTTGGGATTTACTTTGCTTCAAGTATAAAACTGTAGAGCAAGGGTTAAGGAACTCTTAAAGGAGGGTGCCTTCTAGTACCCTTCTTTTCCCTCTTTTACAGATGGAAGAGATTTTTTTTTTTAACTTTTTTTTCTTTTTGAATGAGAGTTTTTTTGCTCTTTTGTCCAGGCTGGATTGCAGTGGTACAATCATAGCTCATTGCAGCCTCAAACTCTCAGGAATTTCCTGGGATTGCTCAAACAATCCTCCTGCCTCAGCCTCCCAAATAGCTGAGCCTACAAGTGCATGTCACTACATCCAGGTAATTTTTTGTTTGTATGTGTACTTTTTTGTAGAGACAGGGTCTTGCTATGTTGTCAAGGCTGATTTCCAACTCGTGGCCCCACGTGATCCTCCCGCCTCAGCCTCCCAGAGCACTAGAATTATTGGCATGAGCCACTATCCCTGGCCCATTTGTTTTCATGTCAGACTGGTATTGTGCCAACATAGTAACAAGGTTTGAGGGAGGTACATCTCACACACCAGCATGAAAACCAAATCATCTTGCTTATGAACTACGAGTGGACTAGGAAGAGATTATTTTAATGAGGGAGTGAGATGGTGGGTGCCAACTTAAAGAATAGCAAGGAATTGAATATGTGGTTGCAGCAGCCAGCACTCATGTGATCTTTGACCATGGGCTGGATAAAACTGACTCTTGTCTCTGGAATTCCCAGAAGTACCTTATTTTTCATAAGCTCTTACTAATGTGCTTTAACCAAGTTGCTATGTGTCCAGAATTGTAATGAATCTTTTGAGGTAATAAGAAAAAAATAAGTTGGAACTTAAAGAATAACCACTGTTTGCAAGAGGGCTTAATCATATCTTCATATCTCTGCAAGTCATCTGTAGGTTTGCATAGAGTAGCAATTTGCACCATTTATGTATTTTTCTCTCAGTAAATTGTTTTAGAAGCCAGATTACTTTGCAGCATAAAGCACCTGCTTTTTCTTCTGACTTACCTGTTTCCAGTGTTGTATTTTGTCCTCTTCCTTCAGTTTCCTCCTTTTCCCTCAGATTGCCTTAGCTTCTGCTTTGCTTATGTTCTTCCCACTATTTGAAGTGTATGTCATACATTTATCACCTTGATACTACTTATGGCTGTTTTCCTTTTCCCACATTTCCTTTACAGTCTGCCTTCTGTTACTTCCTTTCTTCATTCTCTCCTCCTCTATTTCTGTTTGCCTTGGTTTCCTCATTTGTTGAAATCTTTTTCTTAAAGGGGTTTCTTAAAGGTTAATTATCGTGGCTTGACTCATGGATTAATCAAAGTGTTTCTTTTTAACTTTAGTTTATTGTCAGGCCTTATTAGCCAGCAGAAGAATAAAGCCAGTCATAGTATATTCTTATTTTTGTTGAACTTATTTGGTTATTTGAGGTTTCACTAAAGAATGTGAGCTAGAAAAATGACAGAGTGATAGGGGTGTGCTTTCATGTCTGAATATTGACCTGTGATGTAGTGGGAACAAGAATGAAGCATAGTTGCCATATGCAGCGATGTGATCTTGGAATATGAGACAATTTGTACTCTCAACCTGCATGACTAGATATTTATAGCAGGAATGCTAAAATGAAAACAAAAACAAGAAATTTGTACTGGAAAAAACTTCTAATTAGACTTTAAAGTTTTGGAATATAGTAAAAAAAATAGTGACTGGAACTTAGTAAATTAGAAAGGTTTGTTTTGATGTGAGAAGTATGGCCGGTACCCCACCTTCTTGGTACTTGGTAGTTGCTTGTATTCTCTTTAAAGATGTACCTATACAATAGTTAGAAGTGAAATATAATATTAAGACCAAATTATTTTATAGAATATTAACAAATTAAGCAAATAAATTAGGTTTTATTTTTATAGATAAGACCATTCACTTTTATATATCAAAATGCTAGCTTGCATGTATCAATATAGAGATGTTACTGTTAAACTCAAATGATATAGAATATGAACTTCCAAGTTAGAGTTTATTTGCAAAAGAAGTTGAATCATAAAATATCTAAATTACTTGAATTATATTTCCCTTGTAATCATTCTTCTATTTGCTTAGCAATAAGATATTATCTGTGATGGGCTTCCTTTTTCTCTTTACTCTCTGCTTTTACTCCTTAACTTTTTGTCTTTAAAAAAAGTTGCAAGGTATTAGCACTAAACATTCAGTAAAGGAGTAGATAAGGCTGAGCACGGTGTCCCACGCCTGTAATACCAGCACTTTGGGAGGCCAAGATGGGAGGATCTCTTGAGACTAGGAGTTTGAAATAAGCCTCAGTAACATAACAAGACTACATCTCTACAAAAAAAGAAAAAAAAAAGGAGTAAATAGGAATCTCTAAGTATTATTTATCTTTGCAATAACTTTTATAAAATTTGAGATTCAAACTCCTTGTTTGATACACTCTAAATCCAAATGGGGGTAACTTGTTTTATTTCCAAATTTTTACTTAAGTGTGGAAATAGTTCATCTTTTTCAAATACATTCTAAATAAAAAAAAAATGGGTAGGGTCTGCTTATTATAACTCATACTGTTATATATATACATATATATATAGTTTTGTTTTTTGTTTTTTACCCAAGCTTACATAGGTTTTCTCTAATGCTAGGTGATCCGAAGGAAATCATTAAAATCTTTGGGTTGTTTGAAATTCCTTGCTTCTCTATTTGAAGTTAGTCTGGATCAAAGGGACCAGGATTTAAGTTTTTAAAGGAAACTTTTTAAAAATAAAAACTATTTTAGGGAGACTTATGTAATAATACTCAGTTGAACTTTTCTTTTTTTTTTTTTTTTTTGTTTTTGGAGACGGAGTCTCACTCTGTCGCCCAGGCTGGAGTGCAGTGGCCGGGATCTCAGCTCACTGCAAGCTCCGCCTCCCGGGTTCACGCCATTCTCCTGCCTCAGCCTCCCGAGTAGCTGGGACTACAGGCGCCCGCCACCTCGCCCTGCTAGTTTTTTGTATTTTTTAGTAGAGACGGGGTTTCACCATGTTAGCCAGGATGGTCTCGATCTCCGGACCTCGTGATCCGCCCGTCTCGGCCTCCTAAAGTGCTGGGATTGCAGGCTTGAGCCACCACGCCCGGCTCGAACTTTTCAAATATAGTACTTAAATCCAGAAATAAATGTGTATTACTATATACAAATTTAATTGCCTTCCAAAATATATTACACCAAAGGGATATTCATTTTATGCTTTGAAGTTGGGTTCAGAAAATTTTTTTTCATGTGACCTGGTGATGTCTGTACATTGTTATTAATTTGGATTGTAAGTTTTCTTTGGAACAGTTCAAGGGGCTTTGTCTTTAGAAACAAGATGATATGTTACCAGGACCTTACCTCCTTTTTCATTCTTTTCACCTCCCTCTTTCTTTCACTCATCCTCTTGAAAAGGTGATAGTCATTTATCACTGTGAGAATAGGCACTGCAAATACTATTATGAATATGAGACCATTATCCTTCCTTCCCTCCTCCCATCCCCAGAGATATGGTGAGAGATCTTGTAAAACTTAGTTTTTGGCAATGTCAAAAGGTGTGAATAAGTTAACATCATAGGCCAGGTGCGGTGGCTCACACCTATAATCCCAGCAATTTGAGAGGCCAAGGCAGGAGGATCTCTTGAGCCCAAGAAGTTTGAGACCAGCCTGGGCATGACCTCATCTCTACTAAAAATTAAAATTAAAATAATTAGCTGGGGTTGGTGGTCTGCACCTGTAGTCCCAGGTATTCAGAAAGCTGAGGCGGGAGAATTGGTTGAGCCCAGGAGTTTGAGGCTGCAGTGAGCCATGATTGTACCACTGCAGTCCAGCTTGGGTGACACAGCAAGACTCTGTCATTCATTCATTCATTAAAAAGGAAGGAAAGAAAGGGGAAAAAAGATCATAATAACAATGACTGAGCATTTTTCATATGCTCCTGGCTTTCTAAAATCTGAGTTCAGCTGTGGTTGTCCTGGACACTGTCTCTGAGTAGCCATTGTCAGTATATCAGTATCAACAGTAACCATCATTGCAAGTACAATCAGAGATTGGGAAAAGCAATTGTTTCCAAAAGTTATGCTTCTTTGATCTAAATAAATGGTACATTTTAGCTTTATGCAAGATTAGGGATTATTTCAGAGATTTATGACAATTCCGTTTTTTCCTACATAGGGGATCTGAGCTTGATCCTTGATGCTGGATTTGACTAACTCCCTGCAAAGCCAGAAGGGTGTAGGTGTGTATTACCAAGGCCTTATACTTGGCAGAGGAAGGAATAAATACTGCATTGCCTAATATCCCATAGGGATGGGAAGGAGGAGTGCATAACATTCCTTCAGTGTGATTGAGGGCTGTGTTGACTGTGTGAGTAAGACAATGTGACTTGAAGATGTTAAGTAAGAGTTCATACTTAGATCATTAGAATTCTTGGTCATTGACCAAGATATCCAGGAAAGCAAATAGTGTTGGGTGATTAACCAGGGCAGATGCCTTAATTTAGGAATGCAGCAAAGAACTTACTAGTTTTCATTTTTCCAGCTCCTCAACTTTTTCTTTCATCTTTCATTCCCTTGTAGTATAAGGCATTGTCGGTGACAGATCTTTGCAAGGTCTAATACTGAATATTACTAACAGCATAGTCATTAATGTCTCTTCTGTTTCTCTTTAAGGCACAGGTTATCTTGTTGCTAACATAACTCAGAACTCTGATACCATGACCTGCTACTAAATAAAATACTTTCCTGCTATCAATGATTGTGTACGCTTACTTTTTGTTGTTGTTGATGCTTTGTAACCCAACTGTTAGAATGCCCATCTCCTTTGGTGTTTCTTTGCAAATTCAGTGCCTGAACCAACACTTATAACCTGTCATGGCAATTTTCATTATAAAATTAGGTAGTGAGTTGTTGTATAAAAATAGAAATGCTAGAATTCACTTTAAATATTTACCCCCTTCATTTTTTGCCAAAAGTGTAATGATCCTGGGTTGAGTACCTGAAACAGGTTAACCTGTGGATTTTTCTTCTCTAAAATATTTAAGGTTAAAGGTACCTCTGATGACTGCTATGGGTATTATCTAGCCCCAGTTACAGCATTCTGAGTCTTTTGGTTGTGCCCCAACATAGTAGCATACTTTATGGCACATATCTGATCGCTTGATATGGGCATTGGGACAGCTGCCTTCTTGTGTTCACACTTCACAACACGAACTGGAGCATTTACTGATCCACACCCAGGAGGCTCATTCTGGCTAATAGCCCAGGAAAGTCTACCATTTAGGGATGGTAATGGTCAGCTAGGACTTGCCTAGGCTTTCAGCATTGGAGTTTGCAATAAATGTGCAAAAGATGTCTTGGTCTTGAAGAGCCTGACTGTGGAGCATGCCGATCAGTTGTAATGAGTTTTGTTTCAGTGTTTTTGAAATGGCATTTGCTGAGCTTAGTGACATGCTGCCCTTAAATATGTTAGGATACCCTTTTGCCTTCTATGACTTAATTGTAGTTTCTAATGTATGTCATTTATAAATATATTCTTTCAGCCAGGCCTAAGTTTTGAGCATAACAACACATCTGTATTGGTATATTTTCAAGGGTTTTTTAAGAGGCCTAAGTAAAATATTCTAGCATATTTCTCATACTCTTAAATTCTGATATAAATAAATATCCTTACTCCTGCCCATCTGTCATTACCTTATTTCTTATCTTTTCACAACCATCTTGCAGAATTTTATTGTTGCGGGCTGAAAGAGTGAGGGTCGCGATCAACTCAGTATACCACTGGAGGCTATATGAGTAAACAGCAAACTGTTCTCATAAATGCAGAATATTGGCGAACTGACAAACTGCGTCTGCCGCCCAGAAGGAATGCTGAGGGAAGTCATGCCCTAAGTGCAGTGTTTCTTGTGATTAGGCACATTTGAAGCCTGTTAGCAATAATGTGAATCTGTGATCAATCAAGCAGCTGACTAATTGTTATCTGCTCCTCTCTGTTCTTTCTACCCAGTAAATATGAAGCGCTGTAGAAGCTCAGGGCTGCTGCATTTGCTTGCTAGAAGCAAGGAGCCCTCTTCTTCCCCAGACCTCTTCTTTAAAACGGTTTCTTTAAAGTTTTCATTTCTGCATTCGTCCCCCTTCCTTCAGTCCTGTGGTAACCGTCGTAATTGTGGCAAGTGGCACCCAAATAGGGGCGAACAGGTACAGATAGAGACTAGCAGAGACTTGCAGGGACAGAGAGGGTCCTATAGGAACTTGAACGAGGAAGACCTGCTGGAACAGAGAAAGTAAGACTGACCAGACGGCTGAGAAACCCCATTACGAGTCTGCCGGCAGCAGTATAAGGTCAGTGCCCTAAAGAGGTACAGAGAACGGGAAGTTTTTGAATCAGGGTAACATGGGAAAGAATTTGACTATTTCTTTTCACTTTTCTGTTCGGAATTTGGTTCATACTGTCCTTTTGTCATTATTTCAAAATTTGAGAGAATTTTTTGCCCCACCCACAGCACCTATTGAGGGTGGTGAACAGAAGAGGGAGGATGAAAATTGCCTTGTACCATCTTCTTTTGTGGCTACAGGAAGGCTGACTTTAACTTTGGCTTTTGAGAATGCAAATGTGGATTGTAAATGTACGCTGGCACCTGTGAGATGTACAAAAAACTTGGGAGGTTTTCTCAGAACTTGTCAAGATATGGGAACTAAGCTTCATTGCTTTTTTTTTTTTTTTTTTTTTTTTTTTTGAGACGGAGTCTTGCTCTTTCGCCGGGGCTGGAGTGCAGTGGCCGGATCTCAGCTCACTGCAAGCTCCGCCTCCCGGGTTTTACGCCATTCTCCTGCCTCAGCCTCCGGAGTAGCTGGGACTACAGGCGCCCGCCACCTCGACGGCTAGTTTTTTGTATTTTTAGTAGAGACGGGGTTTCACCGTGTTAGCCAGGATGGTCTCGATCTCCTGACCTCGTGATCCGCCCGTCTCGGCCTCCCAAAGTGCTGGGATTACAGGCTTGAGCCACCGTGCCCGGCCTTCATTGCTCTTCAATGCTGGTTCAAGCAATGGCCAATTTGGTAGTTCATCTAAGGGGACTAAAGTGGGAAAATGTTGTAAGTGTAGAAAAATTGGACATTTCAAAAAAGAATGCTGTCAGACCTCTGGGCAGAAGGGATCTTATACACAGTTCCCCTCAACAGAAAAAATGCCAGGACTTTGCCCTCATTACAATAAGTGAAATCATTGTGCTAATCAATGCCGTTCAAAATGTCATCAAAACGGCACCCCTCTGTCGGGAAATGAGAAGGAGGCCTGGACCCGGGCACCTCAAACAAGGAGGACATTCCCCGTCCAGGCCACAATTCCATTTCAGGGGTGGGTCTCCAGAGGCACATTGATTCCCTCTCCCCAGGAACACCTGGACGCAGGATTGGCTGTTCCAGTCAGAGAACGGGTTATGTTAATTGGAGGAAACAAACCCACTAAGATTCCCACTGGTATTTGGGGACCTTTGCCAACAGGATACATGGGATTAATTTTGGGCAAAAGTCATCTTACCTTATAGGGCATTACTGTAGTCCCAGGAGTGTTGATTTTGATTGTAAAGGAGAAATTCAGGTAGTGGTAATGGCACAAGATCTTTGGGTTTTTGAACTGGGAAAATATATTGCTCAACTGTTGTTTATTCCCTGTAAATTACACCCTTCTCCACAAAAGGAGAAATGAGGGAATCAGGGATTTGGAAGTACAACTACATGGGAAGTTTATCACAATCCATAGTATCTAGTAGACCCACTTGGGCAGTGCAGATTGAAGAAAAGAAGTTGTGTGGGCTTATGGATATGGGAGCAAGAGACTGGTCTCTCATGGTAATAGAGCTTGAGGACTGATTTTTTTTACTGTGCTGTTGCACGAGAAGAATAAGCCTTGATTTGTTTTCTCTGTGCCTTCTGTTAATCAGAAAGAGCCTGCCTCTTGTTATCAATGGAAAGTTTTACCCCGCGGTAATTAACCAAAGAGGCAGAAGCTGAGATACAGCTTGTGAAGCAGATGCTTTAGCAACGGCATGCCTCTTGGCTGCAGCCACAAAAGCCTTTGCTTTTGTTTCAGTTGATTTACTTATGTGGGGATGAGGGTATGCTTGTGTTTTTATAGGAAATGTACAAACCGTGTGGGTGCCCTCAAGATGTGTGCAACCACGGAACAGGAGACTGGAGGGACTCATGGATCCCAATCACGGTCTTGGTTCCCCTGGTACGAGCCATGAGCCAGTTGAATCTGAATGTGAAGACTGAAGGACCCACCAACCAGCAATTAAGGGCTGCACAGCCTGCAATTGCCTTTCTCAATTAATTAAAAAACAAAGGGAGAGAGGTTGCAGGCCGAAAGAGTGGGGATCATGATCAACTCAGTATACCCCTGGAGGCTATATGAGTAAACAGCAAACTGTTCTCATAAATGCAGAATGTTGGCGAACTGACAAACTGCATCTGCTGCCCAGAAGGAATGCTGAGGGCAGCCATGCCCCAAGTGCAGTGTTTCTTGTGATTAGGCACATTTGAAGCCTGTTAGCAATAATGTGAACCTGTGATCAATCAAGCAGCTGACCAATCGTTACCTGCTCCTCCCTGCTCTGTCTACCCAGTAAATATGAAAGGCTGTAGAAGCTCAGGGCTGCTGCCTTTGCTCACTAGAAGCAAGGGGCCCTCTTCTTTAAAACAGTTTCTTTTGTTTTTTATTTTCATTTCTGCATTCGTCTCCCTTCATTCAGTCCTGTGGTAACCATAGTAACTGTGGCAAACCACAGCACTTTATTTCATATAAACAAATTTCTGAAGCTAGATATAGCATGACATAATTTTCAACTGTTTGAACTTCTGCATAACTAATGCATGTGTTTTCAACATATAAAACAACTCCCTCTACATTAGTGGAATATCTAACCCTACTAACCCGAATGTTTTCTACATTACAGCTTGGGTAGCTTAAGGTTCTTTCCTGCCAAAAATATTACCAGATATTACAGAAAGTATAAATAAAATGGGATTTGAATTTTCATTTCCCTTTTTCCATACAACTTCACTTTATTTTTGGGAATGTGATGTATCATTTTCTTAATGTTGCTATAATCTAAGTTATACTTAATCTAAGCCTTTAGCAATGATGACAGGTATTTGTATGCAGGTGATATGTATAGTCCTACAAAGTCTAACTTTTGGAAAATTAACTTGCATGTATTTTTATTTCATGACATACAGTAAATGTAACCTTCTCTATAAATATTTGATGTCTCACAGAAAATTTCAGTTTATTAGTTATAACCTCTCTTAATATATGCATACCACATTCATGTAGATTCATTTAGAGTTTGGTAACAAAATACAACTGAAACAGTTAATGTTCTGATTAGATCAGAGTCAAGACATAGTGGTCTTCATTCAAGGAGTAGATCTCCTGCCAAGAGTTTCTATCATAAAAGTAAAATATTACATTTTGAAATACTGTATCACAAACCAAAAATATTTTGGAAACTCTCCAGAGCCCATGGATTTATTGTGCTTTGCTTTTAAATCATAGTGCAGCACAGATTGCATTTTTAGATGATCTACAGTCTACTTATTTTGTTATGGCTGAAGTGATTCGGCTTGTTTTTTATATAAAACTATCAAATATGAGCCTTCTGTCCTCTAAAACATAACACTATACTTTGTGTGGGAGAAAAGGTCTTGTTAAAGACAAAATATTTCCTTGAATTCCAGTATGAAATCTGTAATAAACTAACCTACTTTAGTTTTCACATTTAAAAAGTTCTCTTAATAGTAATTTTTTGGTTACATTAAGGAGGGTTGGAATTTTTGTCTATTTTTTAGCATTAGTCAGACTTTTTTCTTCACAGAAAAATGAAAAACTACATTTCTCTGAAATTTACTGATCTTTATGGTTTTTGCTTTAAAATATGTACCCCAGTTTCTGATCTCTATCAACATTTTTGGTAGTATATAAATGAATATTAAGTAAATTTCATTCTAGATGACCAAAATGCTTTCTGTATTAGTGATAAAATGCATATGGTTTTCTAGTCTATAATCAAATGAAGGAAAGATCATAATGAATTAAAAACTAAGATTTCCCAGATTCACTTGTTTCCAAGACACTTTATCACAGAAATCATATTTGCTATTATAAGATTAATTGGGCCAGGCACAGTGGCTCACACCTATAATCCCAAAACTTTGGGAGGCTGAGGCAGGCAGATCTCCTGAGCTCAGGAGGTCGAGACCACCCTGGCCAACATGGTGAAATACCCTGTCTCTACTAAAAATACAAAAATTAGCTGGGTGCAGTACACACCTGTAGTCCCAGCTACTCGGGAGGCTGAGGCACAAGAATCACTTAAGCCCTGGAGGCAGAGATTGCAGTGAGCCATGATCATGCCACTGCACTCCAGCTTGGGATAAAGAGTGAGACTCCATCTCAAAAAAAAAGTAATTGGCAATTAAGCTACAGACTTATAGTTATTGGCTCACTATAGATGAAAACTCTTATTTTTTTTCCTTGTTTAAAAATATTTCTGTCAATGCCATGGGAAAATTCTACCTTCAAAAACAAAAACTAAAATTATAAAAACTACCCAAGAATATGCTTGCGTGTTAGCTTCTGGAGCAACCTCTACTGAGAAAAGGGTGAAAAGCTAATTACTATCATTCCTTATTATTCAGTAGCAGTTTAGTATTCAGAATTTAAAAGCTGAGAATAGTGCAACATATTGTGAGACCCATATAAATCAGCAGTACAATAGGATTTTGTATGCTGAATATTATTTTGCAGGCTACATTTCAATACTGTATTCTGCTTAATAAAGGATATATGTAATAACAAGTTATGTCATTTATTCAATAAATATTTGTTGAGTATAAATATTTGACCTAGTACATGGTACAATATACTTTATATCCCTTCTTAAGGGGTATAAAAATGATTATATAGAACCTGTGCCTTTGCATATAGATTAAGAGGGTAAAAGAGGTATATAAATGACCACGATAAAAAAAAAAAAGACATGTGCTAAGTACCATAAGAGATCTCAGGTCATGTATATAACTTGGAATAGAAAGAGAGAATTTCTGGCTTAGGTAATCAGAGAAGGTTTCATGTTATTTGCTGTGTGTTATGAAGAATGGATCGGATTATGGAAGTTGGAAATGTGAACAAAGGACATTGCTGGTAGAAAGACTAGCACAAGCACTGAGGGTGTGAGGGTGTGTGTGAAGGCTTGTTTGGAGTAAAGCAAATTCTGTTTGGCAAGAGCAGTGAGTGGGAGGGGAAAGGGCCCAGATAATGGAGAATCTTGTGTGCCAGCTAAGATGTTTAAATTAATGGGGGAGCCATGAGTGTTTTTTTGGACTGAAGAGCAGCTTGATCAGATCCATTTCTTATATGATGTATCTAGAAGCTCTATGTTGCTTAGATAAGGAAGAAAAGGTAGGAGACCATAGATATGATCACATCTGTTAGGCTGTTGTAGTAATTCAAGGGAAATTTAATCTAAGAAAGTGGCAGAGGAAATGGAAAGGATGGTATATGTGGCAATCGCTGGGAATTGGGAATGAATGAACAAGGGTATACAGGGTGTAAAGGTCAAAGATGACTCCTTCCCTAGCTCAGGATGCAGCACAGATCTGGTGTTCAATAAATAAGTGACAATAAATAAGTGACAATTTTGGGCTTAAATGACTGAAAGGATGGACAGAAATAGGAAAATCAAGAAGCTGTTTGAGGATGATAAGATCATTTGTATTTTAAATTGAGTTTGAGCAGCTGGCAGGATATATACATTGAAATGTCCTTAGAGAATAGAAGCTGCAGAAATGGAACTTGTTATAGAAATTGAATGTGACAATATAGGCAGGAAACAAAGAAGAAAGTTCAAAGGACAAGACCACTGGATGTTGCTCAAGATTTAGAATAACAGAATTAAGAGGATCTACCAAGAAAACGGAATAGAGATTAAAGAGATAGAGAATGTTAGGATAATAGAAACTGAGTAAAGAGAAAAGAATATTTACCAGCAAAGTTGGTAAATGAAGAAATGTAAAGAAAATGAATATTGAGAAAGGACCACTGGGTTTCATTTTTGAAGAAACAGTTTTATTAGATGGTAGGTAAGATTGTAGGAAGTGAGGGAACAAGATGGGGTGAGGCTTGAGTATTGTCTGGCAAAGGAAAGGAAAAGGTAGGTAAGTAGCCTGAGGATTAGCAGGCCAAGGGAAGGAATTTTTCAGGCTAGGGGAAAACTAAACATTTTTTATGAGTAATTAAATAACAATTTGACAAAGACAGGAAAATGAAGATGGACTTGGGGAGGCAGAGTGAGACACAATAAAGAAACATGGTGGTCAAGATCTAGAGCACCTGTGTCCAGTAAGACTGTCTGTAGTGATGAAAATCTCTTTCTTTGCACTGCCCAATTCAGAAGCCGTGAACTGCATATGACTTCTGAGCACCTGAAATGTGCCTTGTGCAGCTGGAACACTGAGATTTTAAAATTTCATTTAATATGAATTCATTTAAAATTAAGTCACCACATATGGCTTGTGGCTACCTTATAGGGGAGCAAACATGCAGTGTATAAATACAGTAATTAATAGCAGGAAAGAGGGTCGGACACTTAGGGATAAGGGACAAGTTCCAGAAAAAGTTTGAAGCACAGGTGGTAGTGTTTAAAGGAACTCATAGTCAAATAGTTTCATTCTTTCCCATAAAATAAGTGGCATCGTTTGCTGAGAAGGTTAAGGTAGGGAGCATGGGAAAGATTTTCGGCCATCCTTGTGGAGATTTCCAGTGGAGAATCTATGATAGATGAATCACAGCCTCATTGTAAGCCCTCCAGAGTTGAGAGTGTGCATTTGTTTTAGGTCTCTGCTTCCTTGTCTGGTGACTTTTTTCAGTAACATTTCTAAATGTAAGAGAGAAAGGAAAAAAAGAAGGGCAGGGAGAGCAAGTTTAGTGGAGCTCTTTGAAAGGCTGAAATGCTGGTGAAGTAAATAAATGCTGACGATGAGCCCTTAACTAAGCACAAAGCAAGTCAAAATAGGAAACGACATGGATAAAGACAAGGGTGAAGATGTCAGACTATGGAAGACGATCAAGGCCATAAAATTTTCTGTTGTGAAAATGGTAGATTTTAGAGGTAGAATTTTCAACAGGAAATGAGATAAGAAAGAAATGTTTGTCGTTGGGTAAGAGGAATATATAAGACAGATGTATATATTTCCAAATTGTTGGGGAGGAATTTCAGCATCCCTTGATTTTTTTTTCCCCTCCAATTTGCTTGCAATATGGTCTTTGCTCCAGACTTGCTAACTCAACTTTGAATGCATGGTCTTTTCTTAAATAATCCAGATTTGAGTAGTAAAGTTGGGATTTATCTTATCTATTTGCAGTGATATCCAAATTCATAAAAACTGAATTCAGAGCCAGCAGGGACCTATGAGATCATCTCATCTAATGTTTGGATTTTGTAGATAAGGAGACTGTAATCTCTTGATTCAGTGATTAGTTCAAGGTTACATAGCCAGTGAGTGATAGAGCTGAGACTAACTTCAAGTCTTCAGTGATTCCCTGCACTGGGCTATGACTTGGGCAGCATAATGCTCTGGTCTGAAGTTTTCAGTGGGTATGGAACTATTTGTACTCTGGAAACATCAAAATACAATATAGAATATTATCTTCAGAACTTTTGTATGATTAGTTTTTCTGAACCTGTACTTCCAAATTACTAAAATATTAATCTGACCATACTGAAAGAAAAATCTTGCTGAAGCAGTATCTATAATATACCACAGTTTACTTATTCATAACTGTTTGACACTTAATGCTAAGAAAAAAGATAAACAGACAAGACTTTTAAATGTTAATAAACGTAACAGAATCTGGAATTGCATTTTTGACTAGGTGCAGCTGGGAAAGAGTTTGTTAATCAGCAGCTGTTGTATCACTTTTTTAAAAGTACCAAGTGTTGTGCGTCTCCGGCCGGCTCTGGTCTCTTTTTCCCTCCCCCATGCCCTTGTCTTCCTAATAATGAAGAAAGATACCTAAATAGTAGGATCTAAGACAAAAAGGATACTGTTTTCAGAAAATATTAGAACATTGTAAGGTCACTAGTACTTTTCACTTTGAATAATATATTGAGAAACGTATTGAAGTAAATGGGAATAATATTTATTTATAAAATAATTGTGTCCCATGTGACAATACCAAAAGTGTACTTTAACTTGTCTATTTTTACATGGACCCCAAATGTTTAAATGAAGTGATTAGACATACAAATCTGTAATTTTGATTAAAATGTAAATAAGAATTTACAAGTTCTGAGTTAGAGAATACAGGTCTTTGGTTTTTGTGACACTTTATTTAATTTAAGGGATTTCTTTATAGGATCAACAACTCTAGAACCTTTGTTTGCATTTCTTGAAAGGAAAAGCACAGTGAAATAGGATTAGCTGCTTTAATAAAGTGAACCAAAATACTGTTCAGATGATCAAAGAGTGTTAAAATACCTTCATTTTTATTTTAATTCTTTAATTCCTTTTTGTCATGGGAATTTTTGGTATTATAACATTTGGCATACATATGACATGAAATCAGCATACCCTAAGATTTTAGGGACTGACTCCTTTAATATGTTTCCTCAAGTAAATATTTCACTGTTCCTTTTCCCTGTCCTCTTCTTCCCAAGATTGGCTCTGTTTTAGGTGAATTAGGAGATACAGGGATGAAAGTTACCTTTCCTACCCTCTAGGAGCTCAGACATACAATGGTTCTCAAAATGTGGGTCCCAGAACAGCAGCAGCAGCAGCATCCTGAGGACTTACTAGAAAAGCAAATTCTCAAGCCCTACCCCAGACCTTCAGAATCAGAATTTTGGGGGATGGGACTCAGGAATCTGTTTTCAGCAGCCCTCCAGGGAATCCTCCTGCACACTCAAGTTAAGAACCACTGGACTAACGACCGGGACTTTATACTTTCCTAATTTTTAAATTTGAGATATAAGTCACATACCAAAAAAATTCACCATTTTAAAGTAGACATTTCAGTGGTTTTTAGTGTTTTCACAAGACTGCGCAAACGTCACCATTATCTAATTCTATAACATTTTCACCATCCAAAAATAAGCTCCATACCTATTTGCAGTCACTCCACCCCTGTCTCCACCCCTCAGCGCCCAACAACCACTAACCTACATTTTGTCTCTATGGATTTGCCTCTGCTGGATATTTCATATAAATGGAATCATAAAATATGTGGCCTTTTGTTTCTTTCACTTAACGCAGTGTTTTCAAGGTTCATCCGTGTTGTAGCATGTATCAGTGCTTCATTATTTTTATGGCTGAATGATATTCCATTGGATAGATGTACACATGTTGTTTATCCACTCATCAGTTAATGGATATTTAGGTTGTTTCTACTTTTGGCAGTTATGAATAAGGCACTATGAACATTCATGTACAGGTTTCCATATGAACATATTTTCTCTTGGGTATATACAGGCAGTTCTCATTATTTGTGGTAGTTTTGTTCATAAAGTCACTGCAAACACTGAATTAGTGAATACTGAATTACTGGTTCTCGGAGAAATACAGGATTAGGTTCTTGTAAGATTCTGGTCACATTTTCATCGATTGATCAATATATAACCTTGTTTTATGTGTGTTTCTTTTTAAAGGCATCTTATATTTATTGCTGATTCATTGAGTGCATGCCTAACAGTGCCATAACTCATGCCTGAACAAAGCGGCTTACCTAACCAGGTATATTTTCTGCATGTGACAAGGCCTGTCACAGCCTTCTTGCACTTAGAAAGAGTAGGCAGCACTTCAGCATTATACTTGGGGGCTATTTGAAACAGTGAAATCACCAAAAAAAGCACAAAATATGAAAAACGTGGCACTAAATCAACCGGAAAAGGGAGACTTGTTTACAGTATGAGAGCCAAACATGGGAGGGTAGTCTTGTTTGGGTGACTCACATTTTTTACCACTCTGCCAATTCACATGTCTGAATGACTGTGAAAGCACCATGAGGATTATTTGGGGGTTACAAATAATTTATAGTGAATAATCATATTTGCAAATACAGAATCCACAAATAATGAGGATCAACTGTACTGGGAGTGGAATTGCTGGGTCGTATGGTGGTTCTATGTTTAATATTTTGAGGAATTACCAAGCTATTTTTTTTTTTTTTGCAGAAGCTAAAACATGTTACATTCCCACTATCAGTGTTTAAGGATTCCAATTTCTCCATGTCCTTGGCAACACTTGTTATTTTCTGTTTGTTTGGAACAGAATGGTGAACGTGAAGTGGTATCTAATAAGATACCACTTATAAGTGGTTTTGATTTGTATTTCCCTAAATCACCAATGACGTTGAACATCTTTTCATGTGCATTTTGGCCATTTGTATTTCTTCTTTAGAGATGTGTCTATTCAAACACTTTACCTCTTTTAAATTGGATTATTTGTCTTTTTATTGTTGAGTTGTAAGAGCTTTTAAATATATATTCTGAATACTAGACTCTTAGATATATGACTTGCAAATATTTTCTCCCATTCTGTTTTCATTTTCTTGATCATGTCTTTTGATCTTCAAAAGTTTATCTTGATGAAGTCCAGTTTTATCTATTTTTTCTTTGATTGCTTATGCTTTTGAAATTTTTGAAACTGCTGTCCTCATATAGTTACTCAGTACATCCTGCTAAAAGAATTGCATACACATTTTTATTACCAAAGTCATGAAGAGTTAGATTTCACGGTTTCAATAAATTACAACTTACTTGCTAAGGGATGTCATTTGTAAATTTAAACCATTTGTTTGTAGTATTTAAGAGATTTTTATGTTGTGGTTGTGAGATTTTAAATACTGGCATCATGAGGGCCAACATTTATAAAAAGCAGTGCCAAAGTTATTTAACAAACTGCTGTTTTTGTTTGGAAAATTGAAGAAAAATACTTAAAACTGCTCTAACATTTTAAAAGAAGATTCGCCTCTTTTTAAAACCATGAACTTTCTGTCCTAAAAGTAGGGTCTCAAGCTATTTTGTGAAAGAACACAGGAATCCCTGGAACTTGGAAATAAATGCAGATTGGTGTTTATTTATGTTATTTTAAATGTAGTAGCACTGTGTGTTAGAAAACTGAATCTGTAACACTTAAGTCAGGCTAAGCAAGCAAATAATATCAGCTAACATGGCTTTAATCTACTAAGTAACTTAAAATCCAAAAGATCAAAGGAAGTTGTAACTAAAAACAGTCCTTCATGCAATTTCCCTGTGGAAGCAGGAAAAGGCTAGAAATTACATGTCACCTTCATATCCTGGCTTGCTGACCTTGTGCTCAGATCAAGCCCCTCTGTATGCCAGCTGTTACCATTATTAAGACCTTGCCCCAAGGGGTTAAGTAGGAGAAAAACTCTCCTGTCCTATTGGAGAGCAAACACTGAAAGTTCCAGCCCCTAACATGCCTAATTCAAAGCAATCTGCATGTGCTTGTCATTCAGTCTGTCCTGCCGCCCTGTGGAGCTGCTCCTACCAACTCATTGCTTTCTGCTGTGCTGTGATCCTGCAGTCAGTTGCCGCTGTTGCTACTGCAATCATTTGCACCAAACTGAGCCAGAGAAGTTCCCTCTTTTAACATAAAGGTAATACATTTACTCTTGCTCTGTGAATATGTGTGTGAGAAATGCGTGTGAATTTGTTATTTTAGGAGAATTTATTTAAAAACTGAACTTTGTTTCTAGGATTGTATTTAAAATTCCAGCTCACTGGTTTTTTTTTTCCCAGTGTAAACTTTGAACGGCATTTGGCATTTTAACACATTAAAATCTTGTGAAGTTTATTTAAATTGTAGTCTAACACCGTAAGGTAAGGCCAGCCATTTCTTAAGTTTATTAAAATGTCATGTCTTTGTGAAGTTGGAAGGAAACCTAAGCTTTAAAGAAGTTTGTTTTATACTTTGAGATTCTTATTTAACTACTATCTAAATCAGAAAATTTTGAAAATATGTGCTTGCCATTCATTACTAGATGATAGAAAAATAAAAGTAGCGTTGTAGGAATCACATTAGTCATTTTTGTGAATTAAATGTTATAATAAAATAGAAAATTATTAGCATCTTCCCTCCTGCAAAGAGAGTAGTTTGGTGAAGATACCCTCTTGTGAACTAAACTTCAACAGCAAGTAATTCTTATCAGAGTTCATTTCAGATACACAGCTTGGTAAAGGCCTTCAAGCTATGTTTTAGTTGTTTAAATGTTTCGTGCATTATATGGTAACTACAATAGTAACTACATTATGACTGGATTTACTGTTTAAAGTACAAGTCAAATATATTTGCTATATTGACTTTTGCTTAAAATGAGAATGGATAATTTATTTGCAACTGCTAGAAAAATTCAAATTAGTTTAACATGAAATATGTTTATGTTTGGTGTAAAATATACATTAAAAATTAAACAGAGAAATTTAGTGAAAACTGAGTATTTCTTGCACATCACTGATCACAAATGACTTTATTCAATGATAATCCAAGAAATAGAGAACATACTTTACAATTTGCTAAAAAATTTTACAAATAGGTATTCTTGTGGAACGAAAAAGAATGAAACGTGTCCTTTTTACCCACAAGAAGGTTATTTTAGATCATACTATTTATAATTAAGAAAACTATAGTTCCCTTTGATGGCTGGGAAATCACTAAACTATGTAAATAACCTCTAAATTTATGAGTGTTTCACTTGCAGGTAGTGGGTTTTCTACTTCCCGTGGTTTTAATATCTGGTGACACATTTCTACTTTCTAAGATGTTAAAACTCTTTTTGCATTATTTCATGTTTCTTTTAGTCTTGCATCTCCAATAGATTATCTTAGATTGCTTTTATTGCCAACATATCAAATATTGGGATATTTTATTGATTTTACTTTATTTGGAACCTTTTGTTTTAGTATTAAAAAAGATATTTTTATGTATCTTCTATGCATCATATAGCTCACATCTTAGACCTCAATTTTAGAATTGTTATCATGAACTATTTGCATTATGAAAAAATGTGTAATGTTTTCAGTGTCTGAAATGATTGACCTACAAAGTAGTTTAGAAAATACATGTTTACCTTAATTCAGTCTGGGAAATATGTATTATAAAGTGGATTCATCCAAAATTTAAATCTAATCTCACTTGCTTTGCAGTTTATATTGAACCGGTTGAGCCTTTGGGGGAAATCTGCTTTTCAGTATTTGCTATGCATCACTTCTTTACCTTCTGTTCTAACTGCTTTGAGTTCTGGGGCTCGATCTGAGCATTCTTGCTGTATGATTCTTATAATTCAGTGTGGATGATGGACAGCCTTGACATACAGATGATATGAACATTTTCTGTTTTTGAAAAAATGCAATTCCTGATTACATTCTAACACAGGAAGCAAAACCGAGTTGTTTAGGATCAAGACATATGAGCTCCTTAGTCTATCAGCCTTTTGGAAAAAATATAAGACAGAGCAATTAAAATAAATTAGAAAAGCTAGACTCAGAAAAGATGGTGGCTTTTTGTTCTCTCCTTCTTGATTTCTATTCTCTTATTTTAATCACTATTAAACAGGCTTATGTATTACAGGCTCATATTTAGATTCCAAGAAAACTGTATAAGGAACCTAGTAGGTGCTTACCAAAATGATTGCTAAATAAGGACATTTAACTGAAAAATATGATTTAATTACCTTTGTAAGCAAACAAGAATCCCACACAATAGTAAATGTAATTTCAGTTCATCTAATACATATAAGAAAGCAAAGAGCAGAACTCATGAGCATTTATAGTAATAATTTAAGGAATAGAGAAAGATTTATAAAAGTTGCACCCAGGCTCTTATTAAGAGTTAATTTACTGATTCAGTTCAAGTAAGATAGTCTTTATAAATTTGATGTTTTTCTAAGCTTGAAGCAAATCTCAGAGTTTTCTTTAATTGTGTTTTATACAAATACCTTGAGTGATGTTTCCCAAGTTGCGCAGTAGACTAAAGGATTCTCATAAGACATTATTTGCTGGACTCTGCAGGGAAGAACCCATTTGGGGAGCTGCTCTAGGAAATTTGATTTGCTACTTCTCAAACTTCACAAAACAGCAGGGAGTGGGGCTTCGTATTAGATACTAAACATTTGTGGGAAAAGTTTAGATAATTCTAAGTGTGGTATTAAAAAACAACACACACTGTCTAAATCAAACAATTTTTAAGTGCTTTATGGTGATTGATCTCAGTTTTTGGCTTTATGAAGGACATTTTAAAAATTCTCTCACATTCTTTTGCCTAACAATGTGTGGGAGTAAAATTTTCTTAGTTTAATTTATCTCAGTGATGTTTTTTTCCCCCTTTGGGCTGCTAAGTTTTGAGGTTTTGAGATGTGTGAAGTATTAAACATGCATGGTATCTTTTAGACATGCTTGTGATGTGTTCAACAACATTTGTTAAGCTCAGTAATATGATCCTGTTTCTACTGGGGAAG
Source organism: Colobus angolensis palliatus (assembly GCF_000951035.1). Lineage (NCBI taxonomy): Eukaryota > Metazoa > Chordata > Mammalia > Primates > Cercopithecidae > Colobus > Colobus angolensis. The sequence continues at coordinate 10,461,762 of NW_012121932.1, forward strand.
AGCTATAGTGATACAGATAGATTGCTCAGTTGTAAAGCTGCCCATTTTGTGATTTTCATTGAGACAAAATAGTTTCAAATGAAATCTCATGGCCTAAAGACACACCTATCACATCTTAAGGATCCTGTTTATTAACAAACCATCTTGTAATTCTTATTTGGTGGGTATGTGAGGCTAAATAACAGTCCTGGTATCTGCCGACTGTCTAACCTTAGAATTGGAAAGTTTAAGATGCTTAAAATGCCACCAAAAGTGTTTTTTTTTTTTTCCTGGCATGGAACTTTAGGGAACATGCTCTTTTATTAGAGGATCTTGAGCCTTCATTTTAGAGACTGACCAGACATTGAGGACATACTTTTTCTTGAGTGTTAAATAAACTCATTAGTCAAATTAGCTACTTCCCAAATTTTCTTCAAAAGATTAATAAATAATAAAGGCTTTATGGCAACTTGTTTCACATTTCCACAACATTGTTCCACATAAAGTCTGCACTGTTGTCTTGCTTGAGCTAGTATCTTACTAAGACTTTCTCCTTGCTGCACCCTTGTCCCCACCCTTCCAGCTTAAGAAGTACTGCAGATGAAATCTCTTTTCATTGTAACAAGAGCAATAAAAAAAAAGTAAAAATAGTATAAACTTAGAGTGCCAAGTCCAACTGTTTTCTAATATGCAACAATATTCTGCATTTCAAGCAATATTTTCGGAATGTTGAATATTTTGAGTGGCAGTTGCTTGTTCTTGTAAGTTGATCAGCATTAATTATATAAAGTATAAATCAGTGGCTCTCAGCTCTGACTGCACGTTAAAATTACCCAGGATGCTTTAAAAAAATGCTAATGGCCACACTTCGCTACAATATGAATTAAATCAGAGCCTCAATCTCTGGGGCCAGGACCCTTTTATCATAATTTTTTAAATATTACTGCAGTGATTCTAATGTGCAGCCAGGGATGAGACTGCTGTGATAGACTTGTAATTTTATGAATATTCATATTTAATGCATACCTTAAGACTTGTAGCAGAGCCTAGTTAAATGTTTTGGCTAGTTTTGGGGTTAGATAACTGCTTATATAGGAGAACTTTGTAGAATTTTTTTAAAGTGACCATTGTTTGACATCCCTGATTATGGAAAGTTTCTCTAGTTTTAGTTTGTATATTTTTGGTTATACAGTTTCACATAATTCTCCAAACTTAGGGTTCAAAAGAAATTAGTGCAGCTTAATGGAATTTAAACTCATCTGAAATAGAAGTGCAAAGCTGTAAGAAGTCTCCCCTACCTCTTTCTTTCCAGCATTGATGCTTATGGGCACGGTACTTATAACTGAGTGTGGAGAGAAGTGGTGAATATTACATGGAATGATAATTTTTGTGGATGAACCTGGAAAAGAGATCTCTGAAAAGTGCTTTAATAATTGCAATATTGTGAGAGTGCTCTTGAAATATGTATTTAGGAAGATAAGTGTTTATGCTAAATGGAGAATATCACTGATATCACTTATCTGAGATTGAAAGAGGTAAACTTCATTTTATACCCACATTTCTGTTCCCACATAGACCAAAGGTACATTGGATGTAAAACAAAATAAGAAAAATGAAATTGATGTTTCTACAACCCTGAAATTTCTATCACTCGCCCCTATATATGAAAATTTCTGCTTTTACAACCTAACTCATTTCTAGCAGTAATACTGCTTTCCAAATGTAGGGCTTTCAGATTTGTTATGGCAGATACACTGCAATACCATTAAGGTTATTTTACTTTCATATTTTTTGTTGTAACTCTAGGGGGAAACTTTATCTGGAAACTTTAATTTTTCTTCTGTATCATTAAGCTGTTTGTAAATACCATGAATATTGAAACAAAACATTTACAGTTTATCCATATATCTTAGTGCCTCTATCAATATATATCATGTATATAATTATATTAATAGAGGTTATCTAAAAACGTTAGGTGTATTTCATTTTCAAAGGTGGTGCTTATCATCAGAAGTTGAAACTACCCATAAATTGAATAGTAAGAACAGTATGTTCTCATTGTAAAAGAATGCTAACCTTCATTTTCATATTTCCTGGAACTCAGTTTGCTTTCTCCTAGTGTGGCAGAAAGCTAACTAATACCTAGTAGGCTCTTATGAAATATATATTTAGTGGTATAGATCTTCAAATATATAATGTTGTTTGTTTTCTTTGGGAAAATGGCTTTCAACTTATTGCAGTTTATGCTTAAGGAGAATACTAGAATTAACACATTATTTTTGTATAGTCCTTTGCAATATACAAAATGTTTACGAGTGATTTGGTGAAGCTATTTATAAGTATTCTCATGAAGGAGAGTTTAACAGTAGAAAGTTTACAAACTTAAAGGAAAATAAGAAAATGTAATTTGTCTCAGAAGGGAAAAAGATTATATTTCTTTATTTAAGACCATCCTTTCTAGTTCTTTACAAGTGTCTGATTCTTTCATTAAAGATACAGATTTTGCTGTAACGTCACGATTACATTATTCTTAAATAGTCAATATACTACATAACAACAAAGATCAATCCATTGCCTCGCTTTTTAAAGTTTGCATAATATGATATATGGATGAATAACACCTTTCCTTAATTTAGTGAAATATGTCTCTGACACTCTTGATTGCTGAATTGTACCTTTTAAAACAATCTTGGGAAATATCAAATTCATAGACTACTTTTCATGTGGACCTTCAGACAGAATTTTACATCAGTAGCCTCTTGTGGTCCTATAAAGCTAATTGGACTTAGCATTGCTCTAGAGGCATCTTGAGGTAGTAGAAAAGCCTTACCTTTAGAGTCATACTAGTCTGAGATTGAATCATGTGATTTGGATTAGTTACTTTAATATTTTTAATTCTCAGTTTTCTCTGTAATGGGTTTAATAATAAATTCATACGAGTATTGTGAAAAAAGTGACTTGACATAGTGAGATGATTTTTTAAAAATCTAAATAGCCCTTTGAAGGGAAAAATATTCCTAGAGACAAAACTTGCCTGATTTGGCTTCTACATAGCCCCTCTACAGAAATGCTTACAGTTCTTTATCAATTTCTGTTGGCATTTAGAGCAGCTACTTATTTCTCTGGCCATAACACTAAATGTTAATAGGCCAACATGGTACCAGTAATCAGAAATTAGTCCATCATTTTAGAATAAGCATGAAGCAATTGTAGAGGAACCATTTCATATTAAAACAGGTTTGGTAAATAATGGATACAGGTATCCCCAGACTGCCTTTATACCTGATGTAAAGAAAGACTTAAGGTCTCTTTATATATCCATCTTTTAATATCTAGTGCCACTTGAGAGGGAAAAATGTGTGTCTCAGTTAACTAGGCAGGTGCTTCAGTCCGTGTATATGAGTTGCACTAAAGAGATCAAAATCCTAACAGCTGTTGTTTGCATGTATGAAAAACAGTTTGGGAGTCATGATACAAGCCATGATTAAACTTGATTATCGATTAGAACCTCTATTGTTAAATTTGTTACATTTCTCTGCCTTAAATAGAAAAATTGGCCTTTACTTCTGTCAGTTGTTAACATTCCCTACTTATTTTTGTTCATTCTGATTTAATTGTGCGTATCTTGCCACACCTGAGGTATAATTCTCTTGTAGTCTCCTCACCTAGTTTGTGGTTTTCTCTTACTGTGCAAAATATGTTCCAGGTATCAGCAGTATGGACATGTTGTTGGAGACTTGTTGCCCTACCCCTGATGTACTGCATCAAATCTTTATTCTAACTGCATCTCTAGGTGATCCTCATATTTGGAAGCCCTGGTTTGGTGTTTTGTATTTATCTAATGAAACTGCTATAGGGAGCATGACTCTTCTGAAAAAGATGGTTGGCTACAACAAGGGATCTTGTTGGTGATCCAGTCTTGGTATTTATTCTTAAGTTTGGTATTAGGGATCTGGTGAAGCAAAGAGTTATTCTAAAATACATCATGTGAGTGTACAGAATACAGTTTATCAGAAAGCTCTCAAAACCTTGGCATCGTGTTTCCTAGCTTCACCATTTGTCATCAGTGTGTGACTTTGAGCACCTTACTTAGAATCTCTGTGTTGTTTTCTCTTGCAAAATGGAGTGGTAATGCCTGCCCCCCGCCCCCGGTTTTTCCAGAGGGCTATTAGGAGGATCAACTCAAGTGAGATCATTTGTGAGAAAGTGCTTTAGAAATAGCAAAGAGGTGTACAATTGTAACAGTTGATGGGGATGAAAATGGTGTTCCTTCAGGCTATATGATCCCTGTGTTTGTTAAGGATAGTGATGGCTTTGCTAAGTGGTTACTGTGGTAATTGGAACAGGTCTGTGTATTCTCTTCAACAGTACATTTAGATTTCACCTTGGCAGTTTTCTGGCCACACTAGCAGTTCTGACCGCCAATTCCAAGTAGCTGCTATGAGGTTTTCTTAACACTATTTGTATTCTGGGAGCCATCTAGTTTGATTGCATCCTTTGTACAAATTGTGTGTCATTAACATATTTTGGTGTATGATGCAGTCATGTGCCACATAAGGACATTTTGGTCAGTCATAGACCACATATTCCATGTTGGTCCCATGTTATAATGGAGATGAAAAACTCCTATGGCCTAGCCATGGTAATACTGTGGAGTGCAGCACATTACCTTTTTATGTTTAGATATGTTTATCATCTTTTATTATTTATGTTTAGATATGTGTAGTAGACAAATCCCTGCATTACAGTTGTCTACAGAATTTAGTACAGTGACATACTGTATAGGTTTGTAGCCTAGGAGCAATAGACCACGCCATATAGCCTAGCTGTGGCTACAGCATCTAGGTTTATGGAAGTCCACTGTGATGACCGCACAGTGGTGAAATCACCCGATGACCCATGTCTCAGGACATGTCCCCATCCTTAGGTGATATGTGATTGTTGACAAATGAAAGTATCATAATCCTGACAGCATTTTCAATGAGATGCAACTTTTTGTCTGAAGCATTATTATTTTCACTTATTATATATTTGTATATTTCCTGAGTTCCAAACAAGAGTCGATGTCATTATTTTGAACCATCTAATCACATGAACTCTGACACTTTTCTCTTTATATTTCAGTATGATTGAAATGTCTCTTTCTCTGTATACACATATATAGATATATATACACATATATACATATGTAGATATATATACACACACATATACATATATAGATATATACACCTATATTTTATATATATGTGTGTGTGTATATATATATTTTTTGAGACGGAGTCTTGCTTTGTTGCCCAGGCTGGAGTGCAGTGGCGCGATCTCAGCTCACTCCAAGCTCCGCCTCCCAGATTCACGCCATTCTCCTGCCTCAGCCTCCCAAGTTGCTGGGACTACAGGCGCCCGCCACCACACCCAGCTAATTTTTTGTATTTTTAGTAGAGATGGGGTTTCACTGTGTTGGCCAGGATGGTCTGGATCTCCTGACCTCGTGATCCATCCGCCTCACCCTCCCAAAGTGCTGGGATTACAGGTATGAGCCACTGCGCCCAGCCCCTCTCTATACTTCAATATATCAATTTACTTCTGTTACGTATTATACAAGGGTATTACAAGGGTGTGTGTGTGTGTATATACATATATATATATGTATGTATACATACATAGTGTTATATATACAAGGGTATTAACATTCTTGTGTTATATAGCCCATTATGGTTTTCAAAACATTTCTACCTTCTCACAGTAATATTTTAAAATTTAATCAAAAGATGGTTTTTGGCACCAAAACTGCTAAATCATTCTGGGCATTAAAATGTTGGCTAAAAAGGTAAAGGTAAAATAGGGGATATGAGATTAGAGGCTTGAATTTATTAATATTGGCGTGTTATATTCATGAACAGCAGGAAATGCACTAAAATATCTTGGTGTGGGCCCATCACATCTCAGGCCAATGCTTCAATAATAGCTTGCCTTTTTTTTTTTTTTTTTGGCATTCTCCTGTGTGTTATGGCCCTGGGAGAACAGGCGATTTCAACAATAGCTGTTTTTTGTGTGTGGTTTTTTTTGAGACAGGGTCTCACTCTATTACCCAGGCTAGAGTGCAGTGGTATGCTCTCAAGCTCAGCGCAGCCTTCATCTCTTGGGCTCAAGTGATCCTCCCATTTCAGCCTCCCAAGCAGCTGGGACTACAGGTAAGCAACACCATGCTCAGCTAATTTTTAAATTTTTTTTAGAGATAAGGTCTCACTATATTTTCAGGCTCATCTCAAATTCCTGGGCCCATGCAGTCCTCCTGCCTCAGCTTCCCAAAGTGCTGGGATTACAGGCACGAGCCACAGTGCCCAGCCTCAGCATAGCTGTCTTTTAAAGTTACTCATTATATTTTACCCAAAACCAATTTTAAACTTTCACTATAAATATTACTATCACTGCATTCATAATCATGTACCATTACACTTATCACAATAGTTTGACAAATGTAAAGGTATTAACACTCTCTTTCAGGAACTCCTTATTCCACTCCTTTTTATTATACTTATGCGTCCTCTATCATGTCTTTCCTATTAGTTCCCTCCATCTTAGGTTCAGACTGGATTTTTTCCTCATGTATCTCAGTTCTAAAGAAAAAGGAGGCTGGGCATGGTGGCTCATCCTGTAATCCTAGCACTTTGGGAGGCTGAGGCAGGAGGATTGCTTGGGCCTGCGAGGTCTAGGCTGCAGGGAGCCATGATCGCACCATTGCACTCCAGCCTGGGCAACAGAGCAAGACCCTGTCTTAAAAAAAAAGGTGGGGAAGGAAAGAAGGGATGAAGGGGGGAAGGGATGATCTTTCTCTGTATGGGCCTTAGGGTCAACTCTTGATGTCAGAGTGAAATACTTTCCTATTCTGGCTGGTCATCTGAACACCTACCCAAATGCATCCATTGAACTTAAATAATCTATAGACATTTCATAAAATATTTTTTCTGTTTTTACTTCTAAATTTTTTTACCTGTAGTTTTTACTTATTTATGAGGTCAAATTGATTGGTCCCATGTTATGATTAAAGAAATGGAATCAGAGAACACTCCTGTGACTTGCTTCAAATACAAGCCAGAGTTCAAATTGTTCTTTACTAGTTCCTACTTCATTACAAGAAGTCTCCCAAGTTACAAAATAGGTTGTGTTCCAAAAATTCATTTGTAAGTCAGTTATTTGGCATTTGAACTGCATTTTACCATGCAGGAAAAAAATGTTATAAATGATGATTAGGTCCCTGGCTGGCATATAAGAATCTATTTAACTCTTGTGTAACTACAAAATGATACGTTTGTAATAAATTTAAAAGAGAATGATAGTTGTGATTCTGGTTACAAAGAAAACTTTTTTTTTTTTTTTTTTACTGAGGATAAGCAGATTTAATTAGAAGATAGGGAAACATAAAGATTGAGAAAGGTCTAGGGGGTATTTCAGGGTTCTTTGAAGGGAGTTAGAGGTTGATGGGATTCTGTTTGAAGCCCAGTGTATTCAGTTCTTGCACTACCATAAAGAAATACCTGGGCTGAGCACAGTGACTCACGCCTGTAATCCCAGCACTTTGGGAGGTCGAGGTGGGCAGATTACCTGAGGTCAGGAGTTTCAGACCAGCCTGGCCAACATGGTGAAACCCTGTCTCTACCAAAAAATACAAAAATTTGCTGGGTGTGGTGGCACACACCTGTGGTCTCAGCTACTCAGGAGGCTAAGGTGGGAGAATCACTTGAACCTGGGATGCGGAGGTTGCAGTGAGTAAGCCAAGATTACACCACTTCACTACACTCTGGGCAACAGATCCAGACCCTGTCTCCAAAAAAAAAAAAAAAAAAATTAAAAAGGCCGGCCGCGGTGGCTCACGCCTGTAATCCCAGCACTTCCAGAGGCCGAGGCGGGCGGATCACGAGGTCAGGAGATTGAGACCATCCTGGCTAACATGGTGAAACCCTGTCTCTACTAAAATATTAGCCGGGCGTGATGGCGGGCGCCTGTAGTCCCAGCTACTTGGGAGACTGAGGCAGGAGAAAGGCATGAACCCAGGAGGCAGAGCTTGCAGTGAGCCGAGATCACACCACTGCACTCCAGTCTGGGCGACAGAGTAAGACTCTGTCTCAAAAAAAAAAAAAAAAGAAAAGAAAAAAAATAACCTGAGACTGGGTAATTTATAAAGGAAAGAGGTTTAATTGGCTCACAATTCTGCAGGCTGTACAGGAAATGTGGCAGCACCAGCTTAGCTTCTGGGGAGGCCTTAGGAAACTCACAATCATGGCAGAAGGTAAGGGGAAGCTGGTCAGAGAAGGAGAAAGTTGAGGGGGACGTGTGTACCATACTTTTAAACGACTAGATCTCACGAGAACCCACTCACTATCACGAGAACCGCACAAAGAGGGAAATCTAGCCCCATAATCCAAACACCTCCCACTCTGCCCTACCTTCAACACTGGGGATTACAGTTCGACATGAGATTTGGGCAGGACACAGATCCAAACCCTAACAGCCAGTTGCACTTTCAAACTTTTAAGTCATTTGTTGTTATTAGATGCTTCTCACTAGCATAACTTACCCAGCGTCTGTGATTAGAATCAGTAGAATTGATTGAATTAAATACCTAGGAAAAAGTAGACTATTTGAAATAATATATTAACTAACCTGGGGTGGTAAAAACAAACCAACAAATTAGAAGTATTCCTTCCTTCAGCCCTCCTGATAGAAAGGGCAGGAGGAGTTGTTGACTTTCCCAGTTAGCCCGGCAGATCCCATCAGCTGTGATAGCTTAACTGAGGTACAGGTGGAGGTTGGAGAAAAGCATGTGCCTTCAGTGATTTCTTTGAATGGAATGCTTGTACAATGAGAGTTTCTAATTCTGGGAAATAATTGCATTGATCTCATCTAGTGATTGTTTCCTACATCATCTAACACACAATTAAACATCTTACATTTCAATTAGCTTTTTAAGAAAAGTCCAGTGCTTCTTTAAATGTCCTTTAATTTATGTTTTGTTATCTTCATAACCTTTGCACATGGCTTTTTTCTTTTGTTAACAACAAAAGGGAGGTTATATTCTTCAGTAAACTGAAGCGTAAATGAGCAGATTTTGCTGAGATGGCACATTCAGAAAACAATGAGATGAGTTCTCGCCTCCTGGATCAGATTAGTGCTCTTGCCAGTCAGTATATCTACCCTACCTCCTGCTAGTTTACATAATACATTTAACTACTATTACTCTGTGTTGGGTATATGATTTAAATGCTTTACAGTGGATGTTTGTTTAACACTGGCTACATTGGAAAGTGATTTAATGAAGGAGAGAGCAACTGTATTTACTACAGTTCAGAATCCCTCTCAATGGTCATTATAAAAGGAAGCTTGGGATTGGCAAGCCATTTTCAAAAGTGATGTAAGACTAAATGAGGGAAGTAATATCTAATTGATTTTATATATATATTGATGTTTTTAAATGCTTTGTCTTCCCACTAAGCAATTTATGAAGAAATTCCTACTGCATGATGTTTATTTAACTGAATTTGTGTATGTGGGGTAGGGTGTGTTTGAGGAATTTTGTCTGAAAGGTAAATATGCTACATTTACATCCTAGTATGGGCATGCTCTGCTCACAAATGCCCCTGCTGAGCAGTTTACATACTGGGTGAAAATGTACACAGGAATCCTCCTGGGAGATCCAGGTTTGCCAGTGAGATTACGATGTACTCAGACTGAAAAAGAGGATTTCTTCTGGTTACCTGTGTGTCTGCCAGAGGTGGGGAAGGACTGGAGAGAGATCCCTCCACAAGCCGTTTTGTCTACTTAGAGAATGGCATGCTAGAAGGGTTAGTGAGCAAAATTACAGTTTTCTTTTTTGTTGTTGTTGGCTTTCATGTGTATGTTGAATAGACTAATAGCATTTGATGACTTTTTTTTTTTTTTTTTTACTGGGAATTCCCAGATTTTGTGTGTGTGTTACTCAGAGGGCAGGTGTAGTGGGCAAAGGGATAGGGAGATTGTCTGTTTTTCTGTTTGTTGATTGGACACACTTGCTGCTGGTAATTTGAGCATCTAAGGATCTTCCTTTATACTGAAGGCCTGAACCCTTTGGTGGAAGGAAAAAGAAGTAAGAAAAAATCATTTGAAGCAAATCCCGCCCATAGTATTATTTTTCTCATGTGCAAGCATTGTTACCTGTAGTATATTACATAGAATTTTGCATCTGATATTTTGGTTGCTAGAATTCTTAGCTTTCCTGACTGGTTTTAATTTATTATCCTCAGACTTGAATAACCAAAAGGAAAAGTCATATATTCTTGAGATTTTTCTAAGATATAAAATATTCTTAAGATTATTCAAATTATTTTAACCTTGTACAACTAATTACCCTCAGAGTGGCCCTTCATTTTGTCCATCACTCCTAGATCAGAACATACAAGCCAAGCATGATATTGTTGAAAAGCTGAAGGATGCTATTTGTATCCTCTCCTCTCTCATATGCAAAACGGTCTAGTTCTTAACTGATCACTTGTGCATCTAGGATGAGGTGAGAAAAAAGGCACTGAAAGAAGAAGTGGGCAGGAGGAAAGAGATCAGTGGGAACAGAAGAGGGTTCTTAAGGTGCATAAAATAGCTGGTGGAAAGAAGAGGAGTGCCACTGTGTTGGCTGGTTCCATCACAGATGCTGCTGAATTTCCACCACTGTCTCAAACTCTGCAAGAACCCTCATTTTCAAAGAGCTGTTTTTAAATATCATACTTATCTTCCCTACATATTTGCCTGCCTGACTATAACTGGGTGATTTTATGTGATTTTCTTTCTTAGGGTCAAGAAATTGGAGCATGGCTATGAGCAATGGAAACAATGATTTTGTGGTTCTGAGCAACAGCAGCATCACAACCAGTGCTGCTAACCCGAGTCCCCTTACCCCCTCTGATGGAGACCATGCAGCCCAGCAGCTCACACCCAAAGAAGCAACAAGAACAAAAGTGAGTCCAAATGGATGCCTGCAACTTAATGGCACAGTTAAATCATCCTTTCTGCCTTTAGACAACCAAAGAACGCCTCAGATGTTACCCCAATGCTGCCATCCTTGCCCATACCATCACCCTTTGACTAGTCATAGCAGTCACCAAGAGTGCCATCCTGAGGCTAGCCCTGCAGCACCCTCTGCTTTGGCCTCGTGTTGCATGCAGCCACACTCCGAGTATTCTGCATCTCTTTGTCCAAATCATTCACCTGTGTATCAGACTACGTGCTGTCTTCAGCCCTCTCCATCCTTCTGCCTGCATCATCCGTGGCCTGACCATTTTCAGCATCAGCCTGTGCAACAGCACATAGCCAACATAAGGTAAGTGGTCTGAAAGTTTTGCTTTTAGCATTCAACTAATTCCACATGAACATGACAATTTGTGTTCATTTTCCTGAAAGGGGAGGAGAAAAATGTGGCACAGAAAGAAAACTTACGAAAATGCATATTCTGTGGATTGTGTGAAGCCAGGAAAAACGCAAATAAAATAATACAGTATATCTATTGTATCCACTGACTTCTTAGTCAAATCCTCCCTTCCCCTTTCCCTGTCTGCAAACTGGTTAGGAATTTCTGCTAGACCTTAAGTTATAAAATTCAACAAAAAGTTTTATTGTTAGCAGTTTCTGTTATTGTACATAGGAAGCATATTTATGACGAGACTACCTAAGCAGCCATCCTTTATTTGCAGTTATTGATAGTGGTGAGCATTTATGAAAAAGAAGTAAAGAAACTCCTTGCTGGCCAGGTGCCGTGGCTCATGCCTGTAATCCCAGCACTTTGGGAGGCCGAGGCGGGCGGATCACCTGAGCTTGGGAGTTTGAGACCAGCCTGACGAACATGGAGAAACCCCATCTCTACTAAAAATACAAAAAATTACCCAGGCTTAGTGGTGCATGCCTGTAATCTCAGCTACTCGGGAGGTTGAGGCAGGAGAATCACGTGAACCTGGGAGGTGGAGACTGTGGTGAGCCGAAATCATGCCATTGTACTCCAGCCTGTGCAACAAGAGTGAAACTCCATCTCCCAGGAAAAAACACACACACACACACACACACACACACACAAAAAAACCTTGCTTCCTTATGCTGCCTTATGACTGTACTCGACAATTTCTATTCATGTGTTTTGGTGACTGTGTAGTACGCTGAGATCAAATGAAAGTAGCAATTGCCTTCATAGCAGATGAAACCTGTAAATTGTAGCATGGGACTTTAAAAAATATTTTTTGTAAAGCATTTTTAGATCTGGTAGATTGAAAAGTATTAGAGAAATCAATATCATTGTCCGTGCTTATTTCCACCTCAGCCCATAGTTTCTCATATATATGATTTTCAGCTATTTTTTCCATGGGTAAGTTAAGTTGCATTCAGCATAGGTTAGCAATGATAATATATTTTATAAAATACTAAGTACTTTGTAGAGACCTAGTATTATTTCATATTTTTAAGTGATAAAAAAAGTATAATTAGCTAGAAAAAGAGCATTCTCTTTAAAATTAGGGTATAATTTACACACAGGGAAATGTACAGATATTAATTATTCAGTTTGAACAGTGTTGACAAATGTGTACAAAAGTGTAACCCACATTTTGGTCTGATATAGAACATTTCTGTCACCCCAGAAGGTAAGTTCCTTCGTGCCCCTTCTCAGTTATTACCTCTGTCTTCACCAGAAGCAATCACTGCTGAGTTCTATTACTATAGACTTGTTTTGCCTGCTCGTAGAACTTCATATAAGTGGAATCGTACAGTATGTACTCTTTCATATTTGGCAATTTTTGCTCAGCATAATGTTTTTGAGTTTCATCTAATTATTGTATGTATTTGTTTTTCCATTTATTGTTGAGTAGTAATCCACTGTATGCATGTAGCAAATTCACTTTTGATTAAAGAGTCAGGGCTGAGTGCTGCAGCTCACGGCTGCAGGAATTACAGAATCCCTGTAAGATTCTGTAAGGTGGGAAAATTGCTTGAGCCCAGGACTTCAGTGCCAGCCTGGGCAACACAGCAAGACTCTGTATCTACAAAAAAGGGAAAAAAGTCAGATCCAAAAAGGGATTAAGGGATAAATACTTTTGACCTTTATCAGGTTTTGAACATTGTTGAGATTATCTGGTTACACTCTTTTTAAAAAGAGGAAGGGAAATGTGGTAATAAAGCAGAAAGAAAGAGTGGGGAGGGGAAAAGAGGAGAGTCCTTCACAGCATGTTTCTGTAGTTTCTGAATACACTTTCCATATTGGATTTGAGAGTCTTTTAGTTATAGGGTATGATAAGAATTCACATTTACCAACGTCATTTCTCAGAAGATTTGTCATGACAACATTGTGCTACATGACTAGTTTTAGACTCTTTCCATTTTGAATCAAACTGTGTGAACAGTTGATTTTTAAATTATCATAAATATTGATGTTTCAAATAATAAATTATATGGTTGCAAAGTATGAAATAAGATATTTCTGCATTTTGAAGCTGATACCTCCTTTAAAAAAATCACAACATAATAAAACTGTGGACAAATAACCAATCCTTTCAATAAGGAAGGTTGTGCCAAGAGTTTCAGGATTTTGACTTAGCATTTCTCAGTGACCTAATTCAAAAGCAATGAGATCCCTGTGTACACTTTAAATAGAATGGCATTAAAAAACAAACTGATAGGCAGGTGGCTGAGCTTGTCACTACCCTTGGTTGTGGAGTCATTGTTGGAACCGGGGCTTTTGCAATCATGGTGGACTGACCTCAGACTGTGTATGACCACTGGGTCCACAGACTTGTCTGTATAGGATTTGTCTTTGTATGTTATCTAAAGAGAAAGAATGATGAAAAGCTAACTGCCTTCTGGAAAAAAAGTATGTTATTTAAAAGGGAATTGAGACCCACGGAGAAGTTGCTTAGAAGTAAAGGCTGTGACTGAGCTATATAATGTTTACATTTTAAAAGTTATGAGAGAAATAAAAACACTCTCATACTTAATTTGAAAAACGCTGACTTAAAAATTGCCACAATTGTCCGTCAAAAAAGTTGTAGAAGAAAGTAGATTAGTATGAGGGAAATTTTTTGTATTTAGAATTGTATCTCAAGAATTTGAGCTTTCTGTTATCTGTAACAGATATTGTTATGTTATGTCTATTATTGTAATAGACATAAAATATTTTAAAGATGCCTGCAGAGGAATAGTATATGTCCATTTGTGTATATTATATACTTTATTGTGCCTCAATGATTACTTTGCTATTTTCCACATTAGTTATATAATCTGCAATGTGGCACCGAGGATGTAATTCCAAAAAAGTTGAGACATTCTTTAGTAGGAAGGGAGACAGTAAAGCAAATAGGCAGCTACAGTATTGTGGTAAGTACTATCAAGAAGGAATACACAGGGCTGAAGATGAAGAAAAGTTACAGATGGAGAGAGAACTGAAGAGGCTTGTCTTTTAGGTAGAAGGAACAATTTATGCAAATACTTTTACAAGGTGGTGTGCGCTCAGCTCCAGCATAGGTCAATATGGCTGGACCCTAGTGGAAGAGAGAATGGTAGCAAGAGGAGAGGTATGCTAGGACTAAGTCCTGAAGGGCATTGTAAACCACATTGAGGCAATCTCGAGACTTCATCCTGAGGCTAAGGAGGACCCATTGTAGATCTGTGTGTGTTTGTGATTTTTTTATTGTGGTGAGATATACATAACAGAAAACTTAATATTTTAATCATTTTTAAGTGTACAGTTTAGTGACATTAAGTACATTCACATTGTTGTACACCCATCACTACTACCTTTGTGCAGAACTATTTCATCTTCCCAAACTGAAATTCCATACTCACTAAATTATAAATCGACCTGCCCCTGGCAACCTAAGCTAACTGCCTTCTGGAAAAAAAGTATGTTATTTAAAAGGGAATTGAGACCCACGGAGAAGTTGCTTAGAAGTAAAGGCTCATTCTACTTTTTGTCTCCATGAATTTGACTTCTCTAGATACCTCAAATTAGTCGAATCCTACAGTACTTGCCTTTTTCTGTTTGGCTTATTTTACTCCGCATAATGTCTTCAAGGTTCATTCATGTTGTAGCATGCGTAATGATTTCCTCTCTTTTTAAGGCTGAATAATATTCCATTGCATATTTATATATTACATTATAGCATTTTATCAATTACATATTACATTGTATCAGTTCATTGATGGACACTTCCATCTTTGGGTGTTGTGGCTATTGTGAATAATGCTGCTATGAACTTCGGTTCTGTTCAAGTCCCTGCTTTCAATTCTTTGGGGTATATGCTCAGACCAGAAGTGGAATTGCTGGAGCATATGGTAATTCTGTTTTTAGCTTTTTGAGAAACTGTTTTCCATAGTGGCTGCACCATTTTACACCAGCAGTGCAAAAAGTTCCAGTGTTTCCAGATCCTTGCCAACATTTGTTATTTTATCTGTTTTTTTTGTTTTTTTTTTTAAGAATAGGCATCCTAATTGATGTGAGATTATAAATTTTAAAGCAAAAAAAACAAAAAACAAAAAAACAAAAAAAAAACACACACACAGTAAGAAACATTTTAGAAAACTTCATCATTTGCGTTGTGGAGAGCAAATTGCATTGGATCAGGACCGTTGTAGATAGGAAGAACACTGGAAGGCTTGCTGCAGTAGTTCAAGTGAGAAATGTGATAACTTGAACCATGATTTATAAATAAATTCATTCTAGAGAGATTTAGGAGGTGGAATCTACTAGATTTGGTGGATAATTGGATATCGGAGGAGCAAAGGGAGGAAGAATCACAACTGATTTTCAGTGTCCTGGCTTGAGCAACTGGTTGGGTAGATGGTAATTCCATTCACTAAAATGGGGAAGACAGAAGAAGGGAACTAAGTAAACAGAGCTGAGACATTGAGCTTCCAGAGAGGACTACAGAGTAACAGTAACAGTGAAAGAGTGATGTCCCCTGAGCTTCTTTGAAAGAATGAGGTTGCTGGGTAATACATGACAATGCACTGAGGGCAATACTGATGGGATTTATCTTAGAATGAACACTGAAGCACTTTGACTCAGGCCAGCAGGTATTATATTTGCAGAATTGTGCTATGGGCAAGGCACCGAGTGAGGTGCTGTCTCGTCCTTTCCCCAACCAATAAAATATCCACAGAAGCAAATGTGTTCTTGGATAGAGCTGCTATGTATGGGAGAACAGGGCAGTTTGGGAAAGTCTGCACAGGATGTCCTTGGTATGGAATTCTGAAAATGAGGATGCTGTACAATACTGCCTTTCGATATTCTACACAACTCTTTCAGGAACTTACTGTAACAAAGGTTCTAGAGGTTGATCTCTCCCAGAAACTTCAAGTCTTTTTAGTTTCTTTATTGTGGTTTATTGCTATGTAATTTTCAAGTTCTTTTTAAATTGGTAACATCAAGTAAGTACTTAATAAAATATTATTCAATTAATGTTTAAGATGTATTTATGACTTCACATTACTTTAAAGGATATCTTGAACATTGACTGCCTTAGAGTAAAATTGTATGGTGATGGAAGATCCTAAGTGCTATCAATTTTTATTGCTATTTGCAGCTGTCCCACAAATGGGCCCACCTGTTTGTATTTGAAAGTGTTTTTTGAAGTTTTTGTTTGTTTGTTTGTTTATAAAGCACTTAAGCCGTAGAGAATGTTTTAAAGAATCAGATAGAAAATGTGATTTTAGTCTAGACCATTTACTGCTTACCACCTTTTGTATAGTAGACTCTCTTTCATCCCCTTTTGATTCTTTAAACTCCAATAAATCTTTCTAAAAGATTCATTATATCAACCATCTGTGGTTTTTTTTTTTAAATTCTTTTTTAGTCTTCTGATTAATAAAATTAAGGCCAGGTGTGGTGGCTCAAGCTTATAATCCCAGCACTTTGGGAGGCTGAGGCGGGCCAATCACTTGAGGTCAGGAGTTCGAGACCAGCCTGGCCAGCAATGGTGAAACCCCGTCTCTGCTAAAACTACAAAAATTAGCCCAGGGTGGTGGCAAGCACCTGTAGTCCCAGTTAGTTAGGAGGCTGAGGCAGGAGAATTACTTGAACCTGGGAGGTGGAGGTTACAGTGAGCCAGGATCACACCACTATGCTCTAGTCTGGGTGACAGAGGGAGACTCTCAAAAAAAATAAAAATAAAATAAAGATTATTGCAAGGATCACATTTAATATGTCTGTTTTAATTATTGCCAAATATTAAGTAGCTTAAATAGATTTTATTTTAAAGCTTTAGATTTCATTTTAAAGCTTCAGGCTTTTACATTTGTAGATTCCTGTCCTCATATACATTACTCAGCCATTAATTAACATGTCTAATTGAGAGCAATAGGGAATTTTATTTTATTTTATTTATTTGTTTATTTTTGAGATAGAGTCTTGCTCCATTGCCCAGGCTGGAGTACAGTGGCATGATCTCAGCTCACTGCAACCTCCACCTCCTGGATTCAACCGATTATCCTGCCTCAGCCTCCTGAGCAGCTGGGATTACAGGTGCACACCAACATGCCCAGCGAATTTTTGTATTTTTAGTAGAGATGGAGTTTCACCATGTTGGCCAGGCTGGTCTTGAACTCCTGGCCTCAAGTGATCTGCCCGCCTCAGCCTCCCAAAGTGCTGAGACTACAGGTGTGAGCCACGTCGCCCAGCCACAATAAGGAATTTTAAAAGGCAGAAAATAGTGTCTCCCCACCATGAGGAAAGACTTATACCAACAAGTCCTATACCTAGCTGATTGTCTTTGGAGTCACCTGGGGAGTTAAAAAATAAAATAAGTAGAATAATAATAAGAAGATATTTCTTTTGCAGTAGAAACAATAAATAACTCTAAGAGTTGAGAGGTGGGAAGGATCCCCTGGAAGGATCCCTGTAGGTTATTGAGGTTAGGGACAGTCTGACTAAGAAGAGCAGAACATGAATGGCCCTTGAAAGATGACTAGAGCATTTTTTCATGTGTCTGTTGGCTGTATGAATGTCTTCTTTTGAGAAATATCTGTTCATATCCTTTGCCCACTTTTTGATGGGGTTGTTTGTTTTTTTCTTGTAAATTTGTTTGAGTTCTTTGTAGATTCT
>NW_012121932.1:10480983-10493012 GCF_000951035.1 Colobus angolensis palliatus
ATATTTATATAAATAAATAAATGTATTTGTTTATTTATTTTTTGAGACAGAGTCTCGCTCTGTCACCCAGGCTAGAGTCCAGTGGCCTGATCTCGGCTCACTGCAAGCTCTGCCTCCCGGTTCATGCCATTCTCCTGCCTCAGCCTCCTGAGTAGCTGGGACTAAAACATGTAAGAAAGGTAAAGAGAACAAGATTGTGGGAGCGGAGGGTCATTGTGGATGTCCCTAGTCTACCTCCTGAACAGTCCATTTGATGATCTGCTCTTTATCCTCCAGAGAGCTGGAAAATGCCTCTCAAAAGCCAGTTACATTCCATGTGTGCTGGTTGAAGCAAGTTTTGAGTTATTCATTTGGGATCTTCTTATTGCTGTATTAAAGTGAAAGAGTAATGGTATTATTGCACAATTAATAAGGGGTTCTGCATCCAAAAATAGCACACTAGAGTTCTAATCTAAACTATACTTACCTTTTAATTTGGTGTTGCAAAGAAATATTCTTGATTGTAACAGAGGACTCCATAAATGATACTTGGCAATGCCACAGACTCATTATCATGATAGGGAACCTGTGATATTTTTGGGTACCTGCCAAATGCATTTTTATTTACCTAAGGTGATTTCATAGACAGATGGCCATTTTGAATGTTTCAAGTGACTCACTAGAGGAGTTAAGAGCTATATAGAGTTAAGAATGCTTGGCATAGAGGGGACTGAGGAACCCTGGGACTAGCTTAGCCCCTTAAGGTTAACTAAATATTGTCCCTGCCACCCCCATATGTTATGACTGTATAATTTTTGTAACTTACATTTCCTTTCTTCTTCATTTCTTTAATAATTTTCTGATTTCTGACTCACTTTTCTCAGAGGTTTTCTTTTTGTTTCCCCTTAGGACATTTGTTATTTTCTGTGAAGGGGCCTCTTTTAAAACGAAAAAAAAGTAAGAAATGAGAATTTTCTTGTTATATTAAAAAGACAAGTATTCTACCACCAGAATTCTTGTTTCTTGGCATGTGCTGTATCATGACATCCAGGGGTAAAACTACAGCTCTGAGCATCATTTCCCAAAGTGTCTTACTTCACCGCACATAGCCTGTGGTGACCCACCCTTTCCCCTTTCCTTAGCCCTGGTGATTGTATTATTTTGTTAGCCAGAAAAATTAAGCCAGAAATCACTTTGAACACTTCATCAACATTGTGGCATGAACCTGCCCATTGACACAGATCCCACAGTCTCTGCTTTACCCAGATCACCCAGAGTCCATTCAAATGTTTCTCTAAGATGGATGTTGCAGCAATGAGTGGAGAAATTCAGAGTTAGTTATTCAACAAGTGCTTAATGAGTATTTAATAAGCATTAGGTGCTGGAGACAGGTGGAAAAGGCAAAGTCTGGTTCCTGACTTCAAAGATGTAGAAGTGGACAAGATAAGACACTTAGATTTTAGCATAAGGTGACCATAGGTAGATTGTCATCTTTGATTGGTAAGTGTTTACAGAATAGCTGTTGTATTCTCTGGACCACAGAAGTTAAATACCAGTGCTTTTACAGAGGCACAGGCAAGTTTTATTATGTATTAATACAAAAAGAGAACTAGACTATACAGTTTTACAAATTCATATTCCCCTCTTTTCCTCTCTTACCATTGAAAGATTACTAATAGTGAAACAATCATTTCTCTTTATTTTTTATATAAATTATTACCTCTCTAGAACTGCTGGACAAGTGTCTTTTGCAAGAAGGAATAGCTAAGCTGCATTCTTTAGACATTTGCTTTTCAATAAACCATTGGTTTTTCAATAAAGCCAATAAACTTAAAAATTTGGCACTGGTCACATTTTCAGTACTCAGTAGCCACATGTGGCTAGTAGCTAACATTTTGGACAGCACAGGTGGAGAATATTACCATCATTGCAGAGAGTTTTATTGAACAGGACTACCTTCCTTGGCTCTGTTAAAACAGCTGAGAGAGATCCCTTTTCAAAGTCCACGGCAGCAAATGAAACTTATATGATATAGAATAACAGCAGTATTTGACAGTGAATACTTTGTTATTGTTGACATAATTCTACTTAGTATTTGCTTGTGTTTTGTTTACTAAATAACAAAGAAATGACAAAAAAAAAAAAATCCCTTCAAAAACCTGAAGGACCACCAGGTGCAGTGGCTCAAGTCTGTAATCCCAGCACTTTAGGAGGCCGAAGTGGGCGGATTACAAGGTCAAGAGATTGAGACCATCCTGGCCAACATGGTGAAGCCCCATCTCTACTAAAAATACAAAAATTAGCTGGGCGTGGTGGCACGTGCCTGTAATCCCAGCTACTCGGGAGGGCAGGAGAATCACTTGAACCTGGGCAGTGGTTGCAGTGAGCTGGTATCGCGCCACTGCACTCCAGCCTGGTGACACAGCGAGACTCCGTCCAAAAAAAAAAAATCTGAAGGATTAAAAGCCCTATATTAGCAAAAATTGTGTAACAAGTAGGCAATTCCTTCAGAATCTTCTAGAGGCCACAATTACATTCCACAAAAGCTACTGCATATCTTTGAGTCAAAAACTATCATCTTGTTTAGCTTATAGTTGCCGGGCTTTTTGTAAGTAGATCTAAAATATAAATGTAAAAATGCAGTTTTTCTCCAGGATAGAGAAGTATAGCTAGTCTCTAGAAGCAATCATTGTTGCTACATGATAGTTTATTTTTCTTTTCTGAATTCTTTCCTCATTGTACAACATTAAGTAGTAAGAGCATCTCTGTAAAATGGGAGTAACAGTAGCTATCTTGTAATTAACACAGTGTCTGGTACCAAATTATTATCTCCCTTCTGTTCTCCATTTTTGTTCCTTTCACTTTCTCTTAAGTTTTGTTGTATTGTTTCATGGCTGTGCTTAATCCTGTTGGTATTGTTTTAGAAATGAAGCTATTACGAACCCTGGTTTAAATAAAGACATGATGTGTTCCTGTTAATTCTTATTTATAAATGACACACCTCACACCATCAACCTATAGGAAAAGATGGTCACTCATTTGCCTTCTGGAGGAGGAAAAGGGGTCATGAAGAATAAATGGGTCTCTTTAGCCCCCCCCAAACTCAGAGCCTTTACACTTTATACTGATTACATAATCTGATTATGATATTTGATTTTAGAAGAAGTCTGGTAAGATTTAATTTTGATTTCACTGAAACCAGGATTTATTTTGACATTCCTTAAAGCAGTCAAATTAACTTTTTAAAAGGGATAATGTTTATAAAATTTAAAATGTTCCAGGCTTGCTTGCCAAAGTAAGTCAGCTTGGCAGTCAGACGGAGTGAAGGCCTATTTTTCAGAAAGACTTCTTTGAGAGAGTTCTTCTTTTATTATAAATGAACAGATTTTGGAGTGTGCTATGCCTCAAGGAATACATTGTACATTCTGTAATACATTTTAGAATATGAGCCTTGGTCATCTTTTACTTTAATAATGAACGTCAGAAAACAATGCTTTCTTTATTTCATAAAATTAATTAATAGAACATTTTGGAATGAAGCAAATATATTCTTTATTCCCTTTCCATATTAGTGCTAGTTGTTTAGCAGATACTGGAGAGTAAAGGGGAAAAAAAGAAATGCTTTAGGTTTTTTCTTTTTGGTAAAAAAAAAAAAAAAAAATCAAAAGGTTGTAAAATATTTGGCAAACAGTGAGACTTAAAAAAAAAACATTGTTATGGATCGGTTACACATCTAATTCCAGGGAAAAGGCACTTGTGATCTATTGCATCTTCTTTTCAAACTTAAATGGATTGTTAGGTGTAATTTAAAAGAATTTATAGAACTTAACATTTAAAGGACAATTTTGATTGCTGTAATATTTTGTGTTCTTTTCAGCAAAATTGACTCTACAAAATTGTCTCTTTTTTTAAAACACAAACCAGATATTCAACTGATTACTTGGTATTTTGGAGTTTGAAATAGAGCCTAAAGCCTGGGACCCATTCACGGTTCAATAAATACTTGTTGAATGAATGAATGATTACCAAAAAAATTCTCAAAATACATCTTTTTCTGTAAAAAGTTAACAAAACTTAATAACAGCAAAAGCCTCATGAAGTTAGATTGGTCACTGCCATCAAACAGCTTATAGTCTAGAAGGAGAAGGATGATTTCAGCAAAAATAACCCAACTCTCTGAATGCCAAAATCAGGGTTTAGAGCGTTATGTGAGTCCTAAAGAAGGAGATGGAATCATAGGAGAGCTAAGAGAAAGTGTCATAGGAAAGGGGAGGGGCTTTTAAAAAATGAACAAGAGGCTGGGCCAGGCTGCTCACACCTGTCATCCCAGCACTTGAAGAGGCCAAGAGAGGAGGATCACTTGAGCCCAGGAGTTCAAGACTAGGCCTGGGCAATGTAGTGAGACCCTGTTTATACTAAAAATAAAAAAATAAAATAAAATAAATGAACAAGAGTGCAACTGCCTGAAATATGGGAACAGGAGGCCTGGAAGCACCAAGAACATAGCAATAAGTGGTGGGGTAGGGTATGGGGCTGGGGAATGCAAGCAGTCCCCTTTGGAGAAGGGCCAGAGAAGGCATCACGATACACTATAGTTAGTCCAAGAAGATTGTGCCCATAAAATGAATTCTGAATGCTGTGTAATCATTGTAAAGCTTTTTTTTTTTTTGGAAACAGTCTCGCTCTGTTGCCCAGGCTGGAGTGCAGTGGCGCAATCTTGGCTCACTGCAACCTCTGCCTCCCAGGTTCATGAAATTCTCCTGCCTCAGCCTCTCGAGTAGCTGGAACTACAGATGCATGCCACCATGCTCAGCTAATTTTTGTGTTTTAGTAGGACAGGATTTCACCGTGTTGGCCAGGCTGGTCTCGAACTCCTGACCACAAGTGATCTACCCGCCTCGACCTCCCAAATTGTTGGGATTACAGGTGTGAGTCACAGCACCCAGCCTGAAGCATTTATTCAATACAGATAGTCTGCAACTTAGGGTTTGAGTTATGATTTTTTGCCATTACAGTGCTGCAGAGGCAATATGCACTTGGTAGAAACTGTACTTCCGATTTTGAATTTTGGTCTTTTCCTGGGCCCACGCCCAGTGTGCTTTCAGCTGTGTGTGTTGATAGTGTGTACCTATACAACCATTCTGTTTTTCACTTTCAGTACAGTATTTAATAAATTACATGAGATATTCCATACTTCAGGGGAAGATGGAGAGGGACCAGGAGACTGTGCCCCAGGGAGAGTCAGTCAGGGAATAACCTTTCTGTTTGCTCAACTCTCACCATCTTCAGGACATTTACCAATCTAGTGGAAGTAACCATAAAGGAGTCAGTGGCTTATAAAACTGGTGGATGAACCCTCAGTTCCTAAATAAGACTTTTGTCTTTTCTTTGTTCATATGTGTTTTTCTGAATCTAGAAAGCAGAATAAAATGAAAGACTTCAAGGCCAAATTTGATACCTTTATTCTATGTGAATTTGCTGAGTTAATTTAGTGAAATCAGTTTCTTTTCCCCATTTGAATGGTACAGGGTTCTAATAGTTACCAAATACTTTGAGATTCAAGCCTAATGCTTTCTACAGGAATGTAAGCAATTTACTGTTTCCAAGCACTATTTTGTTGTGCTAGTAATAAGCAAGGATGGACAGTTAGTACATTCATTCCTTCGGACCCTATTTGTGTGTCAGTGGTCACTCGGGCCTGCCCACCTCCTGTTTCCTAAAACACTGCTTTCATTATATCACTCCTCTGCTCAGAAATCTTCCAGTTTCCCCAAATTCCTTGACCTGGCATTGCAAGTTTCCCTTTGAGGGATGGAGTGTGTTGTGGGTGAGGAAAGGGTACTTCATGGAGGAAGAGTCCCCTAGCCCTGGACAGGAAGGAACAAGGTGACAGATCTCAGTGCATATTACTGTGGTGGATTTTCTCCCCAGCACTTTAGAAGTTTAGAAAGAAATCAGATTAATGACTCTGTCTTTGTTTCCACTTATACATGATGAGGATCTGACGAGGTTATATATTCTGGGTCTTTGTTTTTTAGGTATTAGTCTAGAACTTTGTTTTGTTTTGGTTGGTTGGTTTTTTTCATTATAAAGCAATCCCTAGTAAAGATTTATTTATGAAGTATTGTTTGATTGTTAAAATGCTTCTCCCTAATGCATGGGGTGAAACTCTACACTGAGCTCCAAATTGTTGTTGTTGTTGTTTTTTTAACCTCTTTACCCCTGACCTCCTTCTCCCACAGCTTAAAATTCTCACTGAGCAACATCAGTGTTTGCTGAGTGTTTTGGCTTGAGGATTGTAGACTTCATTCCAGTATTCCATGCTCTTCAGTTAGTTAAGTTTAATAAGATTTTTCTGGCTTTCTTATGGGCTTTTCTTGGATCTCATATTAATGATTATTATTCACATCTTATTAAGAAAACTATATATTATACTCTTATTAAGCATGTTTTGTACAGGGCTCACAGCAACAGTCTGGCATGAAAAGGCTTGAGTTTAAGGGTAAGTACTTTATAATTTAGTGTAACTTTAAAATGTAACACATGGGACTGTGCTTTATAACCTCCAACTAAACCATGCAATTGTAACTTCACAGGCTAAGGAAGAATGTTTCCTTTTAACCAAAGCTACTTTTCAGTCATTTAAAAATACTTTGAATTAACCTATCATCCTTTTCAGATTTCTAATTGCTCTATTTTCTTTACTATTGTAAAAAAAAAAAAAAAAAAAAGGCATTCTTAGATTCCTCTTTTGGGGTGTGCATTGTATGGGAGGACCAGAGCCACGTTATATTTTGACCTTTAGTACTGCCCTTTTCTTCTCCCCCTGATAAGTGGCAGAGAAAAATGTGTTTAAAAATGAATTTCCCAGGCCTGGCACAGTGGCTCACGCCTGTAATCCCAGCTCTTTGGGAGGCCGAGGTGGGTGGATCACTTGAAGTCAGGAGTTCGAGACCAGCCTGACCAACATGGTGAAATACCATCTCTACTAAAAATACAAATATTAGCCAGGCACGGCAGTGGATACCTGTATATTCCAGCTACTCGGGAGGCTGAGGCAGGAGAATTGCTTGAACCCAGGAGGTGGAGGTTGCAGTGAGCCGAGATTGTACCACTACACTCCAGTGTGGGTGACAGAATGAGACTCTGTCTCAATAAAAAAATAAAAAAGAAAATAAAGGGATTTCCCATACCCTGCTTCTTTCACCTTTCTAAAGGGCACCTAGCTGCCCTTTCGGCTAGGCCTTGGAACTCATCTTAAGAATAAATAATTGATTAATAAGAGGATATGACACCTTAAGATCTCTCCCCCATTCCTGCCCAGTCTTAGAAAACACAATTCCTTTCTTGTTTACTGAAATAACAAATAGTGTCATTTCTTGCCTTCTACTTAGGACCAGGCTATAGTATGAGAAAAGTTTCTTTCTAACCTAAGTTGGAACTAAAACTGTTACATGAAAGTCTGATTTGTTCCAGCTTAGATTTGTTCCAGTTTATAGGATTTCGAGTTCATAGGGAATCGGCAGAGACCATGTACATTATGCAGAAAACCTATTTTTGAAGGTAACATCATGTAGAAATGCCTTCTTCAGTTTCTAATTGAGATGACTGTTAAGCAGATCAAATGAGTGTGCATTTTTGCTCTGTGGCATTTCCATCAGATTGACATACTTAATTATCAGATATCTTTCTTTTACCAAAAAGTTTCGGTTGAGTAGGCACTGGGGTTTATAAATACATGCACACAGCACATTTCTGTCATTGTTCACTGCAGTCTTTTAACACATCTTCTCAGCAATATTCTTAATGTTTCCAGGGGGGAAATTGTAAATTATCTAACCACTGAATTAGAGGTGTGTTGTTTTTTAGCTAATCAATAGCCGTTGAATGCTTAAATGGACTTTAAAGTAGACAAAAGTAAAAGACAGCAAAGAAATTAATCAGTAGGATTGCCCATAATCCATAGACATTTGAGCAGCTCCTTTAGTCATTTTGAAACACATGCTTTATGTTTTCCCTTGGACTGGCATATTCCTGTCATTTATAAAAAGAATATACATTTGTAAATTTAAGGTGTGGACATTCATTATTGAAGGTAGAACTGGTTATAATCATCAGTGTCTAGATATATCTGAAGAGAGGTAAATTCAACATGGTTTTAAATACGATTTTGTATTGCATAGTTTAGAAATTATGTATTTACAGTCTTCTTTAGTTAAACTAAGAGATTCTGTTTAAAAATCATGATTTAAAAGAAAAGCAATTCTTCATCATTGTGAATTAAGTCTTTTTTTTTTTTTTTTTTTTTTTGAGACGGAGTCTCGCTCTGTCACCCAGGTTGGAGTGCAGTGGCCAGATCTTGGCTCACTGCAAGCTCCGCCTCCCGGGTTTACGCCATTCTCCTGCCTCAGCCTCCCGAGTAGCTGGGACTACAGACGTCCACCACCTCGCCCGGCTAGTTTTTTTGTATTTTTTAGTAGAGACGGGGTTTCACCGGGTTAGCCAGTATGGTCTCGATCTCCTGACCTTGTGATCCGCCCGTCTCGGCCTCCCAAAGTGCTGAGATTACAGGCTTGAGCCACCGCGCCCGGCCTATGAATTAAGTCTTTAAAATTTAGATTATATTATAGAATATGCTTAACCAGAACATTATAAGTGTCCCATAAAGGTTTCAAAATGGGAAAAGATGAACATTTTGAAGTCATATATTTCCTTTTATCTCACCTGCAGATACATAGGCTTTGCGTGAACATGTAACCAGCTATAGATGGCTTCCACATTAATGATGTCCTTGACTATATCAGGTCATATAAACAATTAAGAATGTTTAGTTTTTTATCAACCTTGCAATTTAGATTGCATAATATTTAAATTATTTCTAATTCTCATCACATTATTATCTCCTTTTAGTAATTTCTGATTTTTATAACAAAATGACCTTTCTAAGAATTTTAATAAATTTTATCATTACTATAAATATTCCAAAATATTTTGTAATTATGAACACTTTTCCCTGAGTATAAAGAATTTTTTAAAATTATGACACGGAACTTGATTGTGAACTGAACTTGTGTCATTAGTGAAGTAAGTGGACTAAAATGGCATAAGTATTGGAAGTTCTGGCCAGGGCAAGCAGGCAAGAGAAAGAAATAAAGCGTATTCAAATAGGAAGAGAGGAAGTCAAATTGTATCTGTTTGCAGACGATATGATTTTATATTGATAAAACCCCATCATCACCAGGTGTGGTGGCTCATGCGTGTAATTCCAGCACTTTGGGAGGCTGAGGTGGGTGGATCACAAGGTCAACAGACAGAGACCATCCTGGCCAACATGGTGAAACCCCGTCTCTACTAAAAATACAAAAATTAGCTGGGCGTGGTGATATGCGCTTGTAGTCCCAGCTACTCAGGAGGCTGAGGCAGGAGAATCGCTTGAACCTGGGCGGTGGAGGTTGTAGTGAACCAAGATCGTGTCCCTGCCCCCCAGCCTGGCAACCGGGCAAGACCCTGTCTCAAAAAAAAAAAAAATCCCTTCAAAAACCTGAAGGACCACCAGGTGCAGTGGCTCAAGTCTGTAATCCCAGCACTTTAGGAGGCCGAAGTGGGCGGATTACAAGGTCAAGAGATTGAGACCATCCTGGCCAACATGGTGAAGCCCCATCTCTACTAAAAATACAAAAATTAGCTGGGCGTGGTGGCGCGTGCCTGTAATCCCAGCTACTCGGGAGGGCAGGAGAATCACTTGAACCTGGGCAGTGGTTGCAGTGAGCTGGTATCGCGCCACTGCACTCCAGCCTGGTGACACAGCGAGACTCCGTCCAAAAAAAAAAAATCTGAAGGATTAAAAGCCCTATATTAGCAAAAATTGTGTAACAAGTAGGCAATTCCTTCAGAATCTTCTAGAGGCCACAATTACATTCCACAAAAGCTACTGCATATCTTTGAGTCAAAAACTATCATCTTGTTTAGCTTATAGTTGCCGGGCTTTTTGTAAGTAGATCTAAAATATAAATGTAAAAATGCAGTTTTTCTCCAGGATAGAGAAGTATAGCTAGTCTCTAGAAGCAATCATTGTTGCTACATGATAGTTTATTTTTCTTTTCTGAATTCTTTCCTCATTGTACAACATTAAGTAGTAAGAGCATCTCTGTAAAATGGGAGTAACAGTAGCTATCTTGTAATTAACACAGTGTCTGGTACCAAATTATTATCTCCCTTCTGTTCTCCATTTTTGTTCCTTTCACTTTCTCTTAAGTTTTGTTGTATTGTTTCATGGCTGTGCTTAATCCTGTTGGTATTGTTTTAGAAATGAAGCTATTACGAACCCTGGTTTAAATAAAGACATGATGTGTTCCTGTTAATTCTTATTTATAAATGACACACCTCACACCATCAACCTATAGGAAAAGATGGTCACTCATTTGCCTTCTGGAGGAGGAAAAGGGGTCATGAAGAATAAATGGGTCTCTTTAGCCCCCCCCAAACTCAGAGCCTTTACACTTTATACTGATTACATAATCTGATTATGATATTTGATTTTAGAAGAAGTCTGGTAAGATTTAATTTTGATTTCACTGAAACCAGGATTTATTTTGACATTCCTTAAAGCAGTCAAATTAACTTTTTAAAAGGGATAATGTTTATAAAATTTAAAATGTTCCAGGCTTGCTTGCCAAAGTAAGTCAGCTTGGCAGTCAGACGGAGTGAAGGCCTATTTTTCAGAAAGACTTCTTTGAGAGAGTTCTTCTTTTATTATAAATGAACAGATTTTGGAGTGTGCTATGCCTCAAGGAATACATTGTACATTCTGTAATACATTTTAGAATATGAGCCTTGGTCATCTTTTACTTTAATAATGAACGTCAGAAAACAATGCTTTCTTTATTTCATAAAATTAATTAATAGAACATTTTGGAATGAAGCAAATATATTCTTTATTCCCTTTCCATATTAGTGCTAGTTGTTTAGCAGATACTGGAGAGTAAAGGGGAAAAAAAGAAATGCTTTAGGTTTTTTCTTTTTGGTAAAAAAAAAAAAAAAAAATCAAAAGGTTGTAAAATATTTGGCAAACAGTGAGACTTAAAAAAAAAACATTGTTATGGATCGGTTACACATCTAATTCCAGGGAAAAGGCACTTGTGATCTATTGCATCT
Organism: Colobus angolensis palliatus; assembly: GCF_000951035.1. Lineage (NCBI taxonomy): Eukaryota > Metazoa > Chordata > Mammalia > Primates > Cercopithecidae > Colobus > Colobus angolensis. The sequence continues at coordinate 10,492,117 of NW_012121932.1, forward strand.
TCTTTTCAAACTTAAATGGATTGTTAGGTGTAATTTAAAAGAATTTATAGAACTTAACATTTAAAGGACAATTTTGATTGCTGTAATATTTTGTGTTCTTTTCAGCAAAATTGACTCTACAAAATTGTCTCTTTTTTTAAAACACAAACCAGATATTCAACTGATTACTTGGTATTTTGGAGTTTGAAATAGAGCCTAAAGCCTGGGACCCATTCACGGTTCAATAAATACTTGTTGAATGAATGAATGATTACCAAAAAAATTCTCAAAATACATCTTTTTCTGTAAAAAGTTAACAAAACTTAATAACAGCAAAAGCCTCATGAAGTTAGATTGGTCACTGCCATCAAACAGCTTATAGTCTAGAAGGAGAAGGATGATTTCAGCAAAAATAACCCAACTCTCTGAATGCCAAAATCAGGGTTTAGAGCGTTATGTGAGTCCTAAAGAAGGAGATGGAATCATAGGAGAGCTAAGAGAAAGTGTCATAGGAAAGGGGAGGGGCTTTTAAAAAATGAACAAGAGGCTGGGCCAGGCTGCTCACACCTGTCATCCCAGCACTTGAAGAGGCCAAGAGAGGAGGATCACTTGAGCCCAGGAGTTCAAGACTAGGCCTGGGCAATGTAGTGAGACCCTGTTTATACTAAAAATAAAAAAATAAAATAAAATAAATGAACAAGAGTGCAACTGCCTGAAATATGGGAACAGGAGGCCTGGAAGCACCAAGAACATAGCAATAAGTGGTGGGGTAGGGTATGGGGCTGGGGAATGCAAGCAGTCCCCTTTGGAGAAGGGCCAGAGAAGGCATCACGATACACTATAGTTAGTCCAAGAAGATTGTGCCCATAAAATGAATTCTGAATGCTGTGTAATCATTGTAAAGCTTTTTTTTTTTT
>NW_012121932.1:10494202-10501894 GCF_000951035.1 Colobus angolensis palliatus
TCCCATCAAACTACCATTGATATTCTTCACAGAATTAGAAAAAACTACTTTAATTTTCATATGGAATAAAAAAACACCCTGTATAGCCAAGATAGTCCTATGCAAAAAGAACAAAACTGGAGGCATCACATGACCTGACTTCAAACTTTACTACAAGGCTACAGTAACCAAAACAGCATGGTACTGGTACCAAAACATATAGACCACTGTAACAGAACAGAAACCCCAGAAATAACACCACATTTGTACAACCATCTGATCTTCAACTAATCTGACAAAAACAAGCAATGGGGAAAGGATCTCCTATTCAATATATGGTGCTGGGAAAACTGGCTGGCCATATGCAGAAAACTGAAAGTAGACCCCTTCCTTACTCCTTACACAAAAATTAACTCAAGATGGATTAAAGACTTAAATGTAAAACCCAAAACCATAAAAACCCTAGAAGAAAACCTAGGCAATACCATTCAGGACATAGGCATGGACAAACACTTCATGACGAAAATGCCAAAAGCGATTGCAACAAAAGCCAAAATTGGCAAATGGGATCTAACTAAACTGAAGAGCTTCTGCACAGCCAAATAAACTATCATTAGAGTGAGCAGGCAGCCTACAGAATGGGAGAAAATTTTTGCAATCTACCCATCTGACAAAAGTCTAATATCCAGAATCTACAAATAACTTAAACAAATTTATAAGGAAAAAAACCTATCACAATTGGGCAAAGGATATGAACAGCCACTTCTCAAAAGAAGACATTTATGCGGCCAAGAAACATGAAAAAAAGCTCAACATCACTGATTATTAGAGAAATGTAAATCAAAACCAAAATGAGATACTGTCTCACACCAGTCAGAATGGAGATTAATAAAAAATCATGAAACAATAGATGCTGGAGAGGCTGTGGAGAAATAGGAACACTTTTACACTGTTGGTGGGAATGTAAATTAGTTCAACCATTGTGGAAGACAGTGTGGCGATTCCTCAAGGATCTAAAACCAGAAATACCATTTGACCCAGCAATCCCATTACTGGGTATATACCTAAAGGATTATAGATCATTCAAGACACATGCTCACGTAGGTTTATTGCAGTACCATTTACAATAGCACAGTCATGGAACCAACCCAAATGCCCATCAATGGTAGACTGGATAAAGAAAATGTGGTCCATATACACCATGGAATACTATGCAGCCATAATAAGGAAAAAGATCATGTCCTTTGCAGAGACATGGATGGAGGTGGAAGCCATTATCCTCCACAAACTAACACAGGAACATAAAACCAAACATCACATGTTCTCACTCATAAGTGGGAGTTGAACAATGAGAACACATGGACACCGGGAGGCAAACAACACACACCAGGGCCTGTTGGGGGGTGGGGGGTGAGAGAAGGGAACTTAGAAGATGGGTCAATAGGTGCAGCAAACCACCATGGCACATGTATACCTATGTAACAAATCTGCACATTCTGCACATGTATCCTGGAACTTAAATTTTAAAGAAGAGAAAAAAATAATTTTAAGTTTTATAAAACTCAGAAGAATTCTTAGAATCTCATTTACAAGTTAACTTGGGGATTGTCTCTCTCATGTCCTCTCCCTAAATAAATTATCTTGATCCTTAATTTAAAAAAAAAAAAGAGCTGGGCACAGTGACTCATGCCTATAATCCCAGCACTTTGGGAGGCTGAGGCGGGTGAATCACGAGGTCAGGAGTTCGAGACCATCCTGGCCAATATGGTGAAACCCTGTCTCTACTAAAAATATAAAAATTAGCCAGGCATGGTGGCAGGCACCTGTAGTTCCAGCTACTTGGGAGCCTGAGGCAGGAGAATCGCTTGAACCTGGGAGGCGGAGGTTGCAGCAAACTAAGATTGCAACCACTGCACTCTAGCCTGGCGGCAGAGCGAGACTCCATCTCCAAAAAAAAAAAAAGTGCTTGGAAGATTAATTAGAAAGTTAGTAATAAGTGGTAGAGTCTGGAATGAAGTTTAAGTGTGTCTGATTCGAGGCCTTCCTCTTAATCACCACTCTGTGCTGTGCAAACACAAGAGAATGAAATATGTTTTGTTTTCTTGCTATAACTTTTTTTTTTTTCATTTCAGTAATAGCTTAAGAAACAGTTAACAAGTGCTTACTATGTAGTAGGTGCTGTACAGGTTCAGTCTTGAGATCGTAGAACTGAAATCACACAAATAATCATGAAGGTATAGGTGATGTGTCATAGGCTGCCCTGGTCATTTTTAGGTCATAGAAACAGCATATTCACAGTGCTACCTTGCACAGACCCTGAAGAAGAATTCCACCTAATTTCTTTAGCCTGTTTATATCATGTTGTACTTTAACACCTTACCTGGTGCAGGATACGCAGTGGGTTTTTCAGTGGGTTTTTGGAAATGCTAGTAGTAATTGGAGAAATTATCTGAACTGAATTTTCTAGTTTAAATGTTAAAGCTCTGTGTTGTCATCTTCAGGAATTTTGATGCCTTTGCTCCAGCTCCCAGGCTAACAAACGCTGCTTGCTGGAAGAAAATGGAAACAGTGCAGACTTTACCCATTCTGGTTTCATGCTTCTGTCACAAGTTAGTTCTAATGGCTAACTCCCAAGCACACTTCCTTCAGTAGCTTTTGTTTGTTTGTTTGTTTCAAGTATTCTTCTATCCCTTGTTAACTCAAATCATAGTTTACTCTCTCAGCACCCATACATGGGCAGCAGCACCTTCTACATTATGAAAACAATAGAAATTTTTTGCTGCAGTATAGCCTAGTGGTTAAGAATGTAGGCTGCCTGGGTTTGAATCCTGCCCCTTTATCTATGTGGCTTTGGGCGACTTCTTTAACCTCTCTGTGCCTTAGTTCTCCATCTATAAAATCTATGCCTGCCTTACAGGATTATTTTAAGAATTTTAGAATATTGTAATATATGTCAAGTGCTTAGGGCAGTGTTTGGCACATAGTAAAGTCTGTAAATGTCAACTGTTGTTATTTTAAATGTATTATTATACTTAATACCTTGACTTCATATGGTCTTTTTTCTTCCTAGTGCCTTGGAGTCTAACTTCTATCACCATTACTTTCCTGGCAATGCCAGGTCAGTGACTCCTTTGACAAACTCATTTGATTTCTTCTCCTGTTTAGTTCTATAGCATGCAATCTCTGTTTACCACCTCTTCTTAAAGTTTTCTTTTTTTGCATTCCATGATCTTATGCTTTTCTTTCTTTTTATTTTGTGCACTGTGACCATTTCTGCCCTCTTTCACAATTAACAGAGCCTCCTCTTCCACCCTTTCACATGACTGTCATTTCCATAGTGTCTCACTCAGCATTTTTCTTACCCCCATCAACTTTTTAAAGTTTCATATCTTTATTTCCTATCTGTATTTATCACTGTTATGGTTAGTTTTATATTCACATTAGCCTGCAGGACAGCTTTATTTAAATATTCTATCAAGCCAGGACAACATAGTGAGACCCGTCTCTTAAAAAAAAAAAAATTAGCCGGGAATGGTAGTACATGCCTGTGGCACCAGCTACTTGGGAGACTGAGGAGGGAGGATCACTTCAGCCCAAGAGGTCAAGGCTGCAGTGAGCCATGATTGGGCCACTGCACTCCTGGGGAACAGAGCAAGATTCTGTCTCTAAATAAATAGATGGATGGATGAATGATGGATGGATGGATGGATGGATGGATGGATAGATAGATAAATAGATATATTCTGTCAAACCAAAGTATCAGTTAAAGATTATACTTTGTAATTTTTACACTGAAGCATTTCTTTGTTTATTACAGTAAGTATATGCACTTATTGTAACTAGATATTGTAGATTCAGGTGAGAACTCAAACTTGGAAAGAAACTAAAATGTAGGGAGGCAGAATAGTATGGATGTAAAAAGTAATAACCTAGTAAAAATAATGTAATGACAAATAACAGTACCAGTAGTAGTTTTGTTGTAGATCAGTGAAGTTTTGTTGCTCATCAGAAGTCTTCTATAGGTTATATAAGATCTGTACCTTATAAGTCATTGGAAAAGGTATTTCTAAAACGTCAAGAGAAAAAAAATCAATTAAATCTCATTTGGAGTCACTCATTACTAAGACTAAAACATTATTAGGACTTCATTTTTATGTATTTTCATAAACTTGAATTAACCTGAATTTTAATTATGTGAGGTTTTGCTTAAACTTTTATTTTTGGCTATCTTTAAATGGTGATCCTTTAGGCAAAATTAATCTGTGGTGATAGAAGCCTGAATGTTGATTGCCTCTGGGGACAGGGTATGATTATCGATTGGGAAGAGGCACAAGTGAGCCTTTGGGGTGCTTGGGAAAGTTGTATCTCGTGATCTAGGTAGTGGTTACATAGATGTGTACACAGGTAAAAATGTATCAAACTCTACACTTTAACTTAGTGCCTTTCACTGAAGACTTAAGTGAAATCAGAATGGTTTAAAAGAATGACGTGAGGGATTTAAGAACTCCCCCCACCACCAGTCTTAAAATTTCCTTCTCTCTCTTGACTAGTCCATATATACATGGAAGGCAGGGACAATACTCTATTATAATTTTTGTATTCCTGGTATGGATTGGAAGGGAGGACCTATGCAGTTGGAGGAAGAGGGAGATGATTTCCCTTCAGGTCTGCTCTTACTAGAGTTTCTTAATAAACCCAATTCCACTCTGAGTTGCCACCTCGCCATCTTCAAAATGTCACCATCTTCAAATCAAGGGGGAATAGATATATATGTAGAAATATTCCCCCTTGATTTGAAGATGGCAACATTAATCAGCATTTTGATTTCAGAATCCTAGAAGTGGAGGACTTTGTGACGTGATCACATTCTTGCACCTCTCTTCCCTTATTTGCTTTCTTATTTGCATCTCTGTTAGCCTCTCATCTTCCTAGTTTGGTACTTAAGAGTAGAAATTGTATCTTTTATTTCTTAGTGTTCCATTTTAGGGTGGAGAAGAGATGACAAAAGGAATGATTTAATAATGCTGAGAAAATAAAGGCCTGTCCTTAGGCAACCCTTCTTAGGAAAGGTAGTAACACATCTTTTCTATCTCTCTGTCAACACATCTTTTCTATCTCTCCGTCAAAGATGGTATCTAGAAGCAAGCCAAGATTATAGAAAGATTTAAGTTTTCCATACGAAAGAGCCAGATTTAAGGCCAGAAGAAGGAGTAGAAAGGGTGATTTGAACATTTATGACAACAGAGAGCCCTTGGACTCTACATATATTAAGCCTTTTCCCTCCAAAATACTTCAATCTATGATGTAAGTCAGGTTCTGGGAAAACTTAGTAAGCTCAGTTGACTTGGCATTGAATGTGAGTTTGCTTTGTAAGAAAGATCTGTATGCACAAGGAAAGCATATGGGAGTCTTGATGTTCATGCATTTGTCGTGTTAGGAAGTTGCTCTGAATGAACTGAAAGCCCCTTCAGGATCTTTGTTCTAGACTATAATTTAGCATGTGCATACCGTAGAGAATTATAGTTCTTATATTTGGTTTGGGGCCCATTTAATCCTCCAGTCTTTCACTGACTAGAATTGTTTTCAAGCTACAGATGCAAGAATAACACTGTAAACTCATTCTCAAAAAGGGCATTAGGATTTTTTAAACGTATTCTGCCCTGGGACTTGCCCATGTTGAAGCCAAAATAAAACAATGTGATTCTGTGAAAGGAACTGGTAGACATGTCAATGGATACTCTAGGAAAAATGAAATAGACTGCACAGCACATATAGAACTTCCATAAAGTCAAACCTCTTGATAACTCAGTGGGCTCCTGACTTCCACTTAGTTCCCATTCTCAAATGAGGTCAGACTAAAATTGTTTTCTTCTTACAAGCCAAGAAACCATATGCAACTCCCCTTCAGGAAATGAGGAAACAGAAAATAGATCCCCATTTTCCCACTATTCTCCTAGCCGAGTTTCCCAAAACCTGGCTAACAAAATGGGCACCAGTTAACTGAGAGATTTCTGTTACCACTGTTGTAGTTCTAGAAAGACCATTCGACTCAGAATCTACGTTCATCCCCACTGTTAATTAAACCTCAGTAAACAACTGTTACTAGATTGCATGAAACTAGAGCCCATACCAACACCAATTTGGACAGTTCAGCCAGACTCTGGAAATTCAATCCCATAACTGCACAAGTGTGCCATGATTAGCTACTATTCTCACAATATTGGGTGCTGTACATTTTGTGAAAATTAATTTTTAGATTATTTTTTCCCCTTAAAACAGAGTTTTGGCTGGGCATGGTGGCTCATGCATGTAATCCTAGCACTTTGGGAGCCAGAGGCAGGTGGATCACCTAAGGTCAGGAGTTCGAGACCAGCCTGGCCAACATAATGATACCCTGTCTCTACTAAAACTACAGAATTAGCCAGGCATGGTGGCGCATGCCTGTAATCCCAGCTACTTGGGAGGCTGAGACAGGAGAATCACTTGAGCCCAGATCGTACCACTGCACTCCAGCCTGGGTGACAAGAGCGAAACTCCATCTCAAAAAAAAAAAAAAGAGTTTTACCAAAGATGATAATTGAAGCATCAGAAAGTAATAGAGCTGACCTAGATTATTAAGTAAGTGGAATTGAGAAAAACTAACATCTGGATCAAGGATGACTCTTTAATTGTGAAAACAGCCATATAAATTACTAAGAAAATGCTGGGCACAGTGGCTCAGGCCTATAATCCCAGCACTTTGGGAGGCTGAGGTAGGCGGATCAACTGAGGTCAGGCGTTCGAGACCAGCCTGGCCAACACAGTGAAACCCCTCTCTAGTAAAAATACAAAATTAGCCAGGCATGGTGGTGCGTGCCTGTAATCCCAGCTACTCAGGAGGCTGAGACAGGAGAATCACTTGAATCTGGGAGGTGGAGGTTGCAGTGATCCGAGATCATTCCATTGCACTCCAGCCTGGGCAAAAAGAGTGAAACTCAGTTTCAAAAAAAATAAATAAAAACTGCAAAGAAAAATTACAAGTTTTGAAAAAAAAATTTAATGCCTGTCCGAAAACCATCTTAAAAAATACCACAAACAAGGAAAACTGTTTGCCACAATTGGGGATGTTATGTTTCCTAGCTTTAATTCAAGATTCTTATAGATAAATGAGAAACAAGTTGAGATCTAACATAACATAGTAGTATGGTTACAATCGTGTGATATATAAGTAATGACAAATATAATGGAATATATGGCTACTAAAAATCATGTTTTCAGAAGATTTTAATTACATGGAAAATGCTAATCCAAAGTGATAATACTTTATGCATCTAGTATGATCCTAATTTTGTTTATATTTAATTTCTATATTTAGGCAAAAAGGAAAAACTATTCAGAGAAGATATATCAAAAAGAGTTACAATGTTTTATCTGTGTAGTGAGAATATGGGTGATTGTATAATTTTCTGCATTTTCTTAGGTTTCAAGAAAATGAATGTGTTAGTTTTATAATCAGAAAACAAAACCAACATTAAAACAGAAAATATATTCCTCATTAAAGCTTTCCTTTTCCTTTAAAAATTAAAGTTTACATTCTAGAATAGACAAAACATTAAGTGAAAAAGTCTACTAAAGGAAAATTTTTAGAATGAAAAAAGAGGGGTGTATATTGCCTTTCTGAGATAGTAAATGAGAAACTCAGGAAAAGTACTTTGGGAAATTTTTTTTTTTTTT
>NW_012121932.1:10503393-10567185 GCF_000951035.1 Colobus angolensis palliatus
TTTTTTTTTTTTTTTTTGATAGCAGGTGTGACTTTTACACTTCCAAACTCAACCTTATACAATACTGAGTAATTTTGTAGGGACAAAATGATCCAAGATATGTGAGAAATGAACTTAAGAAAGATTAATAATGTTTCTGTAATTTTGAGCTCAAGTAACAGTTCTTACACTGAACACAGTGTAGACAAACTAAAAATTGAAACTAAGCAAATGTTGGAGGAAAAGAGAATTCACACATTTATGAATTATGATTGTGTTTATACTTTTGATGTGTGGTTTCATTGATAAAGGCCTTGTCCTGTTAATAAATGAGCAAATTTGAGATGGAATCTTAGATATAAAATACATAATTTGAACTTACTTTCAGAAATGCAAACATACCTTCACTGAGGTTATAATTAACACACAAGCTCTTTATGCAGTTTGTATAGTTTCTAGTGAAAATGCAGAAAAGTTTTAGTATTTTATGTAAGATCCATAAAATTTTGAAAGTGAGAAATGTGTGTGTACCTTATCTTAATGAAGGTAATAAAATATATTTGAATTAGGCTTAATGTAAGTCCCAAAATATGCTTATACAACCGTACCCTCAATCTGTAGACTAATCTTTTGAACAACCTATTTGTGTTGTAACTCAAATTATCACTAACTTCACTTCAATAGGCACTGATATTATTTTCAATTATAGTTTGAGGCACTTCTAATTGTACTTACATAATTATATAAAATATTAAATAATAGTGAATATAAATATATGTTATTATAACATGCATAGGATACATAAACTTTGGTTTATCCAAAATGTCACCAGAATTATTTTCTTGTAATACCATATATATTTATGACAATAGATGCTTATAATTTTGATTCACATATTGATAAGATTGTCAGAGGCTTTCTGAAGTATTAAAAGATTATTTTCCTTTTTTTCTCTCTATTTATCCTAGGTCGCTGCAGTAACTCCTAATCTGCTTCTCCTTCCCATTAGCATTTCCCTCTGGCTAATTCATCTTGCACATCACTACCAAATCAGTCCTCCGAAAATAGTGGTTTTATCCTATCAGTTGTTACTCAAGCAACTTTAGTCGCTTCCTATTTCTGTTATCTACTTCAGTCTCTTGCTTCCCCTCAAACAACCCCTAATCCAGTAAGTTGTCATCCTCACTGTTCCTTCATAGTAAATCCTCACTGACTTTGCTTATAGGTATTGACACAAGGTTTGTTTCCTTTCCCTCTGCTTTCTGTTTCTCTATCTGAAACCTACTTCTGTCAAACCTTAATTCAAATTCCGTTTCTTAGGTTAAGTTTCAGGGGCTAGTCTTTGGACTACTCTGGTCCAATATTATCTTCCTGTTTCCCATTCACTTAATGTTTGTACTATACCTATATGTTATAATTACTTTCTTGTATTATTCTCTAATTGTTTCTTGTCTGGAGGTCATATTTTCCTGGCAGATTGTCCAAGACAGTGGTTCAAGCTCTGACTATGTAGTCTCTATTTCAAGACCTACTGAACCAGATCCCTGGGGAGGGGGTTGGCAATCTCTAGTTTTAGTTAGCTACCCAGGTGATTCCAGTGGTCATCAAATTACTTGGTGTCACTTAAACTGGCAGTGAATTAACTATAGATTGTATTAAATGTATTTTAAGTTTTTGGGAATGTATGATCTATGTTACTTCTTTTCATCTAAATTAGAGTTAGCCGGGATACCCCATTCTCCTCAAATTATGTAGAAGTGAGAAATTTTCAAATAAAATTTTTCTATCACATGTACATAAATGAATACATATGCAGTTACCCTTTACAAAAATTCAGTTCACTTTTTAATTATACGACTAATTTATGAACATATGCTCATGAGGAATTCAAAAATACAAAATGAAAGTCACTCTTGATTCTTTTCCTAATCCTTTTCTTTCCTCTCTGGTAAACAGGTCTATTGATTTGCCAAGTTCCCTTCTGAGCTTCTAAAATACATTTACGTATTTTGTATTTAGTTTTCTATTTTCATATGAATACAGTATGAGTTGTTTTGAAACTTATTATTTTGTTTTAAAATTCTTTCCATATCAGTATATGCGTATGTATATGTTTGTATATGAATGTGTATTCACATTGTGTAGTGCCCCATTACATGGATGTGCCACCATTTAGTTAATAATCTTCTTATTAATAAGTGAACATTAAGGTTATTTAAGAATCTTCTTCTTAATAAGTGAACATTAAGGTTGCTCTCACATATTTTCCTTATTGTAAGCCACACTTCAGTGGACATCGTTGCATATGCCCTCTTGTGCACAAGTGCCATTTGCTTTTGGTTAGGAAGCTCTTCCCATTTCTGCGTTCCTTTTCATTTTTAGTTCACAAGCAATACCTCATAGCCTGCATCAGTGTGCAGGTTTTCCTTTTCAGTATGTGGCCAATAAAGCACAGGTTCAAGTCAAAATATTTGGATTCTAGACCTGGCTCTGCCATTGACTTGCTCTATGATCTTGGACCCTTTTCTCCTTTGTTTCATAAAGGTATTAAGTGGGATGACTTTTACGGTTTCTTACAGTTCTGACAGTCTCTTATTCTAATTAGGCTTATGGGTGTGACATTGATTTTTATGTTATATTCAGCTAGTAGCAAGAATCAGTTGATCTTGTTAAGTAAATCATAAAAGTGTACGGTGCTGACGAATAAAGGGACCTTATGCTTTACTCTAAATGAGTCTTTGCGTTACTCCTAACTGATGTTTGAATGCCATTTTTGGATGAAAAAATAAAAGTGTGGTAGTAGTACCTTTTTTCTCTTGGATAATTCTCAACAGTTTGTAGAAAACTGTTACACACACCAGCTTATTTTAAAGTATTATCTCATTCTCACAAATCCTGAGTAATTAAAGGAATTGCTCAAGATCATCAATATCATTCAACTAATAAGTTTCAGGGTCCAGACTTTAACTTCACACCTTTTGATTTCTAAGTTCACTGTTCTCTTAAAGAGAAAAAAGTATTTTTCTGATAATCAAAATGGTTATTCAATATATACTACATTTCTTTTTTTTAACATTTATAAAGTGCATAGTATTTATAAGGCGCTCTTTAAATATTAGTCTCGCCATTCCCAACCTTTCTCTCATGCCTCCTAGTTTATTTTATATAGAGGCTGGCACTTTGTTCAGTTTTAACAGTTCTAGACATCAAGATGACCAACACTTTTGAGTCAGCATCTCGTAAGCATTTAGGAAATGCATCACACAAGTAGTTGTGGTTTTTGTTATCCTTAAAATCACTTGACACAGACCATAAACATTTAGCTCTGGTGCATGAAAAATGGGTTAGAGGCCAAGCTTAGCTTGTCTGCAGGGTATCTGTTTCATCTTCATGATAGAACCCAAGTGTGCCAGTGATGTTTCATGGAAATACTTAATATGAAGAATGGCTTTGTTTTTGTTGGGAATCTTTTAAAGAATACGCATCAAAGGGTGGATTTTTTTTATTTTCAAATACTTTCTTCCTAACCTACCAGTGCTGAACTGAAGTTACTACTTGCAGAATAGCCTCTCACAGAAAGAGAATATAACACAATCCAATGTGACTTTTGAGGTTAAAATGTGCTACTTACAGCACTTTTTTGCTTAAAAATTTTGTTACTACCATAAAGCTGAAAGTATGTTTTCTTCATGGTGCAATCTTGCCTTGCAGCAGCACTGACCTCTTGGGCTTGAGCAATCCTCCCTCCTCAGCCTCCTGAGTAGCTGGGACTACAGGTGCATGCCACCACGCCAGCTAATTTTTTTTTTTTTATTTTTTATAGAGATAGGGTCTCACTATCAGGCCTAGGCTGGTCTTGAACTCCTGGCCTCAAGCAGTCCTCCTGCCTGGCCTCCCAAAGTACTGACATTTGCACGCGTGAGCTACTGCACCCGCCTGAGACTGTCCCTTTGTAAGCTGTGGTATTAATTCTGCAGTTATGTCTAGAATAGAATTCTCTAGACTGATGGGAAAGTTTTTGTATTTCAGTATTCTCATTTCCTTTACAAGCTCCCCTTCTCTTTCCAAAAATTATTAAAAGAGGGAAAAGTTGAGCAAAACAAAGAAATAGACGATTTGGAGCTTTTCCACATTTTTTCTGTTTCTTAACTTCACCCCTTTCACACTCCTTTTTTTCTATTACCTTTTTAAAAAATTTCCCTTGCCTCTGTATCTACCCCTATTATCTTGATTCCGCTTGGTACCTCCCACTCTCCCTCCTTCTGAGAACTTTACAGTCTCATTAGTTGTCCTCTTGACCGATATATGTACACATACCGCAGTTCACTGGTCATCAGAGTACTATAGCCAAGGTTCTCAACTGCTGTTACAGTTCTCAAGTGTGAAGTGCCAAGGGCAATTTATTACTAATTATGAGTACCCCAGTTTGTACATGCTTTGCTTTTTCAAAAAACAGATGTGAGCTTAGCCCTAAAATAATGTCACTGTCACTCACTTGCATACAGAAATGCTTTCTTGAGTGGGAGAGAAAGAATGACACTGCAACTGATGGACTCTCTGGGGACCGAAGCTTACCTACACCACAGCCTGTGGGAGTGTGTGGTGGGACACGCAAATGTCATCTTTCCTTGGGCCTATTCCCTTCAGAAAAAAAGGGCTAAAAACCTAATCAAAGAAGAGGAAAATGTTCCCACTGAAGATTATTGTTGCTTATTTGGGTTTGTTTTTATTAAAAGGTGAATGTTGGAAAAAGATTTCTCTCTACGAGGTCAGATTTGTTTGTTTTTACTAGTTATTTATCAACACAAGACTGAAGTTAGGGTGAAAGTCATCCACAGGTTTTATTAGGTAGATATTAAAAATAGCAAATCCAAAGGATTTTACAAATGGAGGAAGACTGCTTTTGATCTATGAAAGTATGTAGTAGACTCCCTTGCTAGCCTCCTTTCACAGGTGTTTCTGGTAAGAGATTGCAAAAGCAGAATTAAAGAAGGCAACACTGTAAATCAAACAGGTTTCATGTTTTACCTGTAGCATGTTTTCGGTGTTTCCATCATCTGTTTGTCCTGTCCATTAGTATAGAAACTTCAGAGGGATCTAATGTTGTCCCAGGAGGTTTCTTTGTGGTAACCTCAATTTTTCTTTTCCAACTGATGTTGACAATCTGTACTTACTGTCTCAAATTTAACATAAAATGAAATCTTTACTCAAGCAGAAACACTATGATGATCTTTAGTTGTTTCTCTCTAGGGAATAAATTAGTCATAGATACATAAATTTCTATTTAGTTAAAAGAAAAAGTTAGTGGCAGAGAGAGGGTTTACATTTGTTACAACCCAAATGTCTATAGCAAAATACCATTTCTTTGCTCAGTACATGTTCCAGACTTATGGCTGTGAGGATAATTTTAGTTCTAAAGATAGCAAAATCTCGTAATTTCTCTTGGAAATTCGACATGTACTTTTAAGGATGCATAAGTGAAACACTGGGAGTGAAAAATTAAGATTTTTGTAGACAAGTGATTTGCTTCCTTGTCCAGTGCCTTACTCTCTGGAAAAATACATTTGCTTTCATAGCTCATTAATAGTTTCATCACTGATGTTCAGATAGCATATTCTTTTTATTTATTTATTTATTTTTTGAGACAGAGTTTCACTCTTGTTGCCCAGGCTGGAGTGCAATGGTGCGATCTCAGCTCACCGCAACCTCCACCTCCCACGTTCAACTGATGCCCCTGCCTCAGCCTCCCGAGTAGCTGGGATTACATGCGTGTACCACCAGGCCTGGCTAATTTTGTATTTTTAGTAGAGACGAGGTTTCTCCATGTTGGTCAGGCTGATCTTGAACTCCCAACCTCAGGTGATCTGCGCGCCCTGGCCTCCCAAAGTGCTGGGATTACAGGCGTGAGCCACCGTGCCCAGTCAGCATATTATTTTAAAATCACGCCTGTAATCCCAGCACTTTGGGAGCCTGGGTGAGAGGGTCACTTGAGCCCAGGAGTTTAAGACCAGCCTAGGCAGCATAGGGAGACCCCACATCTACAAATAAAAAATCTAAAAAATTAACTGGGTGTGGTGGTGCACACCTGTGGTCCCAACTACTCAGGAGGTTGAGGTGGGAGGATTACTTGAGCCCAGGAAATGGAAACTGTAGTGAGCTGGCCCACTGCACTCCAGCCTGGGTGACAGAGCAAGACCTTGTCTCAAAAGAAAAGAATTTAAATTAAAAACTTTTTAAATAAAATCAACATATAGTTGTAGTGATGGTCGCATAACTCATGAAAGTACTAAAAACCATGGAATTGTACTTTAATTGGGTGAATTATATGGCATATGAATTATATCCCTATAAAACTCATATTGAAAAATCAATATGTAATTGTATTTGAAAATACAGGTTTTGGGGGTTTTTGGTCTTTTGTAGATTCACCAGAAAACTAAGCGTGCTTCGTGGCTTCTTCAGATGTGAACGTGTTCACTGAAAGCCCAGTCTGTGTAAAGCTGCTGAGCCCTCACCAGCTCACTGGAGTGGCCCTGCGCTCCGTCCCTCTCTGCACACTTGGATGGCCCTGGCCAGCTGAGTGCTGCAGGTCAGGAGGCTGCTCTCTCCTGCAGCCACACACTTCTGCTCCCGGCATTTGACAAGTGTGCTTACCAAACCCATGCATGCCAGTTGGCTTGTTTTGGTAATTATGTCATCTGATTAAATTTTTTAGTTCACTTATATATAGATGCTAAAAGAAAAAGTTGTTTTCATGAAAAGAAAATTGTAGCCTTAGGGAAAAAAGGTTAATTGCTACAAAAAATGTATACTGTTGAATTAGGCACGGGAGAAAAAATTGTAAAAGATTTTGGAAAAAATCATCAAAATTTAGATGTGTATTGTAGTCAGTATACCCAGGATACTCACAAGTATCCTAAGTCCTCAAAAACTCAGTCATAGACAATGTAGCAGTTCTATGGTTTATGTAAGAACAGATTGACATTTATGTTTAAGTTACTATTAGATATTTAAGGAATGTATGTAGAACTTCAAAAAATGTTTCTCTTTAATTAACCTTTCTGATTAACCAACAAGCTAATGGTTCCTGCAGCATTGAACAGAGAGCCTATACTAGAGGATACAGAGGCACAAAGAGAAACTTACAAAGTTTAGTAAAATATTGAAAGAGTTTAGGATTGACAGATAGGAATGGGCTGATGTAACAAAGCGCGCACGTGTGTGTGTGTGTGTGTGTGTGTGTCTAAGAGAAAAAAAGAAACAAAATAAAATTTACCTATGTTAATATTTATGTCCCTAGCTTCTTGCTTTTTTAATTCGTTGTCTACTGATTTCAAAGCTGTTGAGTATGAGAAAAGGAATGAAATATCCCCATTCATTAATCCAACACACACTGATCTGACATCCACTAAGGTCCATACATTATACTAGTTATGGAGATATGAATACAAATAAGATATGTTTCCTTTTTATGTATCTAATGTCTTTTGTAGATTTTTAAAAATGAATTATATTTACTGTATATATATAAAAAGAATGCATTTTTGGTGTCCTTTATAATGCTGTAAATATTCAGTCTCATCTTTTTTCTTAAAGTAACAAGTTCTCGGCCAGGCATAGTGGCTCAGGCCTGCAATCCCAGCACTTTGGGAGGCCCAGGCAGGTGGATCACCTGAGGCCGGGAGTTCGAGGCCAGCCTGGCCAACATGGTGAAACACCAGCTCTACTAAAAATGCAAAAATTAGCTGGGCATGGTGGCATGCGCCTGTAGTCTCAACTACCTAGGTGACTGAGGCAGGAGGATCACTAGAACCCGAGAGGAGATTGGAACCCGCAGAGAAGACTGGAACCCGCAGAGATTGCGCCACTGCACTCCAGCCTGGGCGACAGAGCAAGACTCTGTCTCAAAAACAAAACAAACAAGCCAAAAAACGAGTTATCTTATGCTGTTCTTAGTGGAAACTCAGACTTTAAGCTTCACATCTGCCAAAAGAAAAGACAATTATTTTCTGTATAAGAGATTAATACTTTCTCTTTTCCCTATGGGCTTTTCTTCCTTGGTTTTACAGACAAATACTCACAGTACAGAGAACAGCAAATTAAGCATCAAGAGACTTGAGTTCTCACTACAGCTCCATTATTCAGACGCTGAGAGACCAAAGGCAAACTGAGGCCCATCTCTGAAAATGAGGCTGCAGTGGAATTGGAATATATATTCCCTAAAATTATTTTCAGTGCTTGCAACTTCTGAGATTGTTCCATCTCCTTGCTTTTAATATTTTAATGGGCGTAGAATCCATAATGAGGGCATGTAAATAAAGCTTGAAATTTAGAACACATGCCTCTTTTGTTCAACAGTTTAATACAAAGTGCGTTCTAGAATGTTAGCTGTGTAGTTGGGAACCCTGTTTGTCTTGTTCATGGATATACTAGGAATTAGATAAATGTTTCTTTGTAAGAGTGCATACATGTATCTGAGTGAGAAATGTAAACAGAGAAAGAAAATAGGAAAGAGAACTTTAGATCTTCAAGAAATTCCAAGGTAGGGTTCCAACTATTGGAAGAGTAATAGCTTAAAATAGAAACTTTGGAGGACAGGTTTTTACATTTTGTTTTGTTCCCTCCAAGTATGGTACAGTCTGGTGAAAGATTTCATTTTCAGAAAGAGTATGTAGCTAGGCAATTCAATTATTCAGTCAGCAAATATTTATATATCCTCAATAAATTAGTGTAGTGGTTCTTAAACTTTGGGTCACACAACCCCTTTCAGTTTCAAAAATTGTTAAGAATCTTCAAAGAGCTTTTGTTTATGTCTTATAGCTGTATGTACCATATCGGAATTGGAACTGACAAATATTATGAAACTCATTAAAATTAATAATAAGCCTATTACATCTAAACATAAATAACACTTTTTGTGAATAATAATTACATTTTTCAAAACAAAAAAGTTTAGCAAGGTAAGTATCATTGTTTTACATTTTTGCAAATCTCTTTGACATGTGACTTACTAGAAGATAGCAGGATTCTCATATTTGTTCTGTAATCTATGGCAATATGCCATTTGGTTGAAATATATGAAGTATATGAAGAAAATCTGGCTTTACACAGATCTGTAGTTGGAAAAGGGAGGTCTCACAAACCCCATGAAAGGGTCTCAGGAACTCCCATGTGTCTTTAGACCACGATGTGATAACCAGTGTACTTTTGTTTGTTCAACAAATTATTAAATGCTTTCCAGTAAATAGGAAAAAAGTAATCTGATAGGAATACAGAGTTTGGAGGTTGAGACTGAGTTTGGAGTTTCTTTAGCAAGCTCATCCTATATCTGGGAGGCAAGGTATAAAGGATGAGTGGGAATAATAAAACAGTATGGGAAAGAGCTGATTGGAAACACAAGCCCATATCTGTTGAAGTGGATTGCAAAGTAAGATATTAAGAAATTGAAAACTGGAGAAGCAACTGGTATCTTGAAGAGGGAATAGAATACCTAAAAGAAGGTATTAATATCCTATTTTTTTAAGTGTTAGGATCTTTGCTATGTAAGGAAGCAGCTTAGATTGGAGGCTTAGGAATGTGGATTCCTGCTATGAGAGAGAAGACTGAATCTGGTAGCTGTAGCTCTCAGAGAAGAATATTATGCAGTGTGACTATGATTCCATCAGGAGACGGTAATACGGAGTCTGGGAAGGTTCTGCCTCCTGAGTAGCCACTTGAGCGGTCTCTACTGGTATGTAAAGTAGCCAACATTCATCGTTTAAAATCTCTCAAATAGATTGCCTTTTGTGTGTGTGTGTGCTTCCAGGATTCTTTGTAATAGAGATAACAAGTAAAATGTTCAATACAGATGTAAAGCCTTTGTTTATGTTATGATGCTTTGTTTTTGATCATTTTTCCTTTTTTTTTTTTTTTTTTTTTCAGACCTTCCAGACCTTTCAAGTTGCCAAAAAGGTAAAGTAATCTGGGTCATCTTATTAAATAACAAACTTACCTGCATGCTTTTTCCAGTCTAGTATTTTCTCCATATTTTGCTGTTCTTTTCACTTTCCTCATTCATATTTTTATGAAAGAAAAAGAAATTCCCATGAGTTGGCTGCTTGAGGAATTCCATATCTCCAAAAGTGGTTTTAATCTTAAGGTAGATTTCTAACTGTATTAAATTCTATTTGTGTCTAGGGCTAGGTGCAGTGGCTCATGATTGTATTCCCAGCACTTTGGGAAGCCAAAGTGGGTGGATCACCTGAGGTCAGGAGTTTGAGACCATCCTGGCCAACATGGCAAAACCCCATCTCTACCAGAAACACAAAAATTAGCCAAGCATGATTGCACGTGCCTTTAGTTCCAGCTACTCAGGAGGCTGAGGCAGGAGAATCGCTTGAACCTGGGAGGTGGCAGTTGCAGTGAGCCAAGATTGTGCCACTGTACTCCAGCCTGGGAGACAGAGTGAGACTCTGTCTCAAAAAAAAAAAAAAATTATATTTGTGCGTAAACATTTATATTTGTTTATTTTGCATTCCTTCCTGCAATGGATTGGCTTCTCAGTGGCTTACTTAGTGAGGAAAGAGATACTGTTCTGCCAACTACCAGGACTTGAATTCATGGCAATTTATTTCAGAGGGGTTGTCTTTCTTTTTAAAAATCTTGTTACCAATGGAAGTATTCCTTTATGTGGAAATGTTTAAGGCTTATCTTTCAACAGAGAAAATTTTGATGAGATAAAAGTTCCTTAGAAAAGCATTTTCTCATCAGATGTTCTTACACATTGTAATTCCAGATACAATGTCATTACACTTAAGAAATTCTAAGCGATCTTTGAAATTCAGTTGCCAAAGAAGCTCAGATGCTGATAACACTGATGCCTGCCTCAAGGGAGTTATCCTCTCTTTGAAGTGAAATTACTACATAAATATTAATTAGTAAACTATCCTTCTATTTTAAAAAAAATATATTTTTTAAATTGTGGTAAAATGTACGTAATAGGCCAGGCGCAGTGGCTCACGCCTATAATCCCAGCACTTTGGGAGGCTGAGGCAGGCAGATCACTTGAGGTCAGGAGTTTAAGACCAGCCAAGGCAACATGGGGACACCTGTGTCTACAAAAAATTACAAAAAGTTAGCCAAGCATGATGGTTTGCACCTGTAGTCCCAGCTACTCAGAAGGCTGTGGTCAGAGGATGTCTTGAGCCTAGGAAGCAGAGTTTTTACTTAGCTGAAATACACCACTGCACTCAAGCCTGGGTGACAGAGCCAGACCCTGTCTCAAAAAAAAAAAATACATATATATATATATATATAGAGAGAGAGAGAGAGAGAGAGAGAGCACACGCATTCATATGTGTTATATATAACATAGGTTTATGTGTTATATATAACATAGGTTTATATGTTATATAAAACAGGTTTATATGATAGTCTAAAAATATTGACATACTTTAAATGTTATAACATGTTTATATGTTATATGTGTTGTATATATAACATGTTTATATTTGTTGTATATATAACATATATGTTGCCTTTTAACCATTTTTAAGAGTACAGTTCTTTGGCATTATGTACATTCATATTGTTGTATAACCATTACCACCATCCATTTCCAGAACTTTTTTTCTCTTGTAAAACTTAAATTCTATATCCATTATATATTAACTCCCCATTTTCTCCTACCCCTGGGCCCTAGCAACCATCATCCTGCTTTCTGTCTCTATGGGTTTGACTGCTCTAAGTACCTCGTATGAGTCGAATCCTACAGTATTTGTCCTTTTGTGACTGGCTTATTTCACTTAGTATGATGTCTTCCAGGTTCATTCATGTTGTAGCATGTATTAGAACCCCTTTTTTTTAAGGCTGGAATAATATTCCATTGTATGTATATACCACATTTTGTTTAACAATTCCCTTTTCATTTTTGCAAAAAAAGAAGAGAGAAAGAAAGAATAAGGGAAAGAGGTATGCAAGTAAATATAGCATACTAAAAAAACGAATTTCTACTTTTCTATAAA
This sequence comes from Colobus angolensis palliatus, assembly GCF_000951035.1. NCBI lineage: Eukaryota > Metazoa > Chordata > Mammalia > Primates > Cercopithecidae > Colobus > Colobus angolensis. The sequence goes on from NW_012121932.1 coordinate 10,515,375, forward strand.
TAGGGTTTCTCAAATGACTAAAAATTTTACTTTGAAAAAATTCATTTCTTTCTCTGTTATTAAATTGGTATTATTAAAACAAAGTTATAATTTCTTATAAGTATATATGAATATAACTATAACTTCTTCAACAAAGCCTTTCCTGATTCCCCTTTCCCACCTTGGCTGGAACTTATTGCTTCCCTTATTGAATTCACAAAACATTTCATCTGTACCCCTCCAAAAAACACATTTTTTGGACAGGCACAGTGGCTCACGCCTATAATCCCACCACTTTGGGAGGCTAAAGTAGGCAGATCACGAGGTCAGGAGTTTGAGACCAGCCTGGCCAACATGGTGAAACCCCCATCTCTACTAAAAATACAAAAATTAGCTGGGTGTGGTGGTGGGTGCCTGGAATCCCAGCTACTCAGAGGCTGAGGTGGGAGAATTGCTTGAACCCGGGAGGTGGAACTTGCAGTGAGCCAAGATCATGCCACTGCACTCTAGCCTGGGTGACAGAGCAAGACTCTATCTCAGGGGGAAAAGAAAAAACACACACACACACACACACACACACATATATTTTTTTAACCTGTCTTGTAGATATTTGTATGCCTGTCTTATTTTCTCTATTAGGCTGTAAATTCCCTGAGGGCAAGATCTAAGTCTGCCATTTTTGTATTCCCAGAATGCCTTGCATCCTTACTATTTAATGCTAATTGTTGGATGAATTTGTTACTTCACAAGTAAAAAAGAGTTGTATATTCTTTTTTTTTTTTTTTTAATTTTCTCAAACTTCAATCACTCTTCCCACTAAGTTGATAGTTGATGCCACTGGAAAAGTTATGACTTAATAACATTTTGAAATGTCTATCTTTAAGGGACAAGAGGAATAAGAAAGGGCTATTCAGGGAAACAGAAAGGAATAAACCAAAGGGGAAAGGATTTTTAGGAAGAAAGAGGTAGCTAACAGTGTTAAATTCTGCTCAGGTCAAGGAAGATAAAAACCAAGAACAGTTAGTTGACTTGGGCAGTTCAGAAGAGTCATGAGAGCAAAAGCCAGGCTATAAGGGGTTAAAGATCCGGTGGTTGGTGACGAAAAGGAAGCCTCTGGCGTGGGGACTGACTTACACCGTCTGAAACATGACTTTCTGCTCAGAGGAAGAAGAAAAAAGAAGAGTGTTTTGAGAAAGGCAGCAAAGAGCAAGGGGAAAAAAATCTTTGTAAGCTAAGAGGAAAATTTATTACAGGGGAATGTTATAATATAAATGACCCACTTAAAATTGGCCCCTATTTTAATGTCACTTGAGCATAAGTTGGCTCTATAAGATACTTCGTTTATTTGTTTTAACAGTTATTTCTGATCTGTTTCCAGAGTAAACCCAATAATAAGGTGACTGAAAACCTCTGACTATGTTTGAGGGGCTTCCACTGAGTAGCAGTGAAAACTCCAGCATGGCCGTAACACCCTGGACCAGAATGCCAGGCAGCATGCCTGCTAACTCAGATCCACGGTTCACCCACGAACACGTTTCATTACCTCTGCTGCTTCTGTTTCTTCTTCTGTAAAAGGAGAACGAGCCCTTCAGATCTGTCTCCTATTTGAGACTTAACCTATTGAGAAGATGATGTGAACTTTTATACAGCAGTGCCCTGTAAAGAGCTGTGGGCCCTAACCTCAGCAGCTCGTGCAGCAGTAGGGCCTCCGGGAAAACGGTCTTTCACTGGAAAATGACTACCTGCTGTAAGCCAGGTGTTACAGAGGTGGGCCACATTTACAGTTATATTGTGGTGTCTAAAGATTTTCAATATTAGAGCAGGTGGATGAAAGACAAGTATTATTTGATATGGAGAAGAATACATGATAGTTAAAAGAATGGTTCCTTTGAAAATTCTTCTACTGCACATGTGGTCCACTTTTCAAAGAGAATAATGCACAGGATATGGAGATATATATATATATATTTGTGAGATTTATAGGCCATTTTTAATTTCCTTTACTTCTCCAATTTTCCTACTTTATTGGATTTTTATCTTCATATTACAACCATTGTCTGGATTTCATATTGCGCATGCAACTCGGTTTCCCATGTGGTACCCACAGCTATACTGTATCTTTGCATAGATAGCAGGAGGAGTAGAATTAGCCGCAGCAACTTTGTGGTGTTGAGGAGAAATACTTGTTTGAGTAAAATTTACTCAGGATGATTGGGCTTTCCCCCATGGTGTGTTATATACTCAGGATGGTGATCCCATTACTTAAATGTGAACAGTTGTCTCGAAGAAAGGTTAGCATGGGAAACATCGGGCATGTAAGGAAGTGGAATTGTAGTAAGCAAGGTTAAACGTGTTTGGAAGAAATGTGCTGAAATCACTAATGCCATAAAGTTTCCATATGTAGTCAGTGCACGTATATGGTATGTAGCAGTGCTGTAAAATCAAAACCAAATGTTTTCAAAGGGAAGAAAAGCAATTATTGAATGAGGCTTTTAAGGTTGCTATACATGTGTGTGCAGATTTTCAAGAACACAAAATAAAAAATCATTATATGGGTAAATTAAACCACAGTATGAATACTAAGCAATTTGGGGCCTATTGCCCTCTATTGATAATGTTAGCAGGTAAAAATGCATAACTTCTGATTCATTTGAGAGAAAATGAATCCATTTAAAATAAAGTGTAATGAATAATTGTATAAGCCTGGGGCCATTTTCATTTCACAGGGCTGATATTTTAATGGTCTAAAATGTAAAGGACTCTTTTTAAGTCTGAAGCAATGAATGTAGTCTCAAATGTGCTATTGACACAGAGGACTTTATGGCTTCAAAACTAGTTACTTTCATGTTAGTTTGCATTTGGTGGAGGAGGAAATAAAGTAAGGAGAATGTTTTTGCACAGGGTGTGTCCTAGAAGTGTGAAAGCTTCTAGCCACTTGGTGTTTACATTTGAGCAACCACAATCAGCTTATTGTCACTTATATGTTTTTATTATATTCAGGATTATTCTAAAAGGTTATTCTGTCTTATCTAGCATCACTTTTCCTGAATGAGTTTTTAAATCCAAAATTTGCAGTCTAGTGAATAATGTTCAAACTTAGAACCCATATGATTTTGCATAGAGAAATTAACTATAAGTAGGGCTAGGAATGTTTAATTGTAAGTTTTGGGAAGCAGACATTTGTGCCAAGTGTAGTTATTCCTAATGTTTCTAGTTACTCTTGTGTCTGAAGAAAGAAATGACAGCCCAGAGATTAAAAGGCCTGACACTAGAACCAGACTATCTAGGTTCCTAGTTTTGTGACGTTGAATAAGTTCTATAACTTGTCTGTGCCTCAGTTTCATCTCCAAGGGTTGTTGTGAGAATTGAACGAGATGATAATTTATGTAAAGCATAAGAGCAACTGGTATTCTGAATAAGGACGAGCTTGTATTATTTGTTTATTTTTATAAGATTTCTCCTTTCCTTTCCTTTCTTTCTTTCGTTTTCCTTCCTTCCTTTATTGCTTTTTTTCTTTCTCTTTTTTTTTTTTTTTTTGACAGAGTGTTGCTCACCCAGGCTGGAGTGCACTGATGTGATCTCTGCTCACTGCAGCCTCCGCCTCCTGGGTTCAAGTAATTCTCCTGCCTTAGCCTCCCAAGTAGCTGGGACTACAGGCATGTGCCACCATGCCTGTATTTTTTGTATCTTTTTTGTATTTTTGTAGAGCCAGAGTTTCACCATGTTGGCCAGGCTGGTCTCAAACTCCTGATCTCAGGTGATCTGACTGCCTCAGCCTCCCAAAGTGTTGTGATTACAGGCCACTTATAAAGCCACTGCGTCTGGCCTTATAAGATTACTTTAAAAGAGCAGCAGTGAAAAGTGCCTGTGCACATGCTCCCTTAAAGCATAATTATGCTATATTTTAATATCCTTACTAGAGTTATAATTTGAAGCAAATATCCCCCAAAGCCAGATCAATAAAGTTAAGACATCAGATTATAAAAATTGGCAGTCTATTCTTAGAGACATATAGTAGCTTTTTTTCAGACTGACATTTAGAGCCACCAGAATTATTTGTAACTACTAGCATGATTTTGAAGAAATAACTCAAAAATATATGAGTAAGAATCCTATTTCAAATGAGCCAGAAGTAGCCATTGTAGCAGCCAAATGAGCTAACATTGCTGAGAATTTGAGAGTAGTGGTCCACAAGTTAAATATTTTGTCTTGCTTTTCTTCTAATAAAGATTCAAGAAACCAGAAATTTGCAGGATGCATTTTCAATTTTAGAAAAAGTTCAGTTTAGTCAGCTGCTGTTGGGTACTCAGCTCATATCAAGACTTGAAAGTGTCAAAATAATAACGTGTGATCCAGGACCTCATGGAAGGAATACAGAAGCAGATCTTCCAATTTGAGGTAACAAATGAGGGTGTGGGAAGCACATCCGGAAGAAAGGGCCCGGTGGTAGGATTTGGTAATAGAGGCAGTTCCCCACATGTGGGAAGAGACTAAAGCCAGATTGTAGTAGCTGGAGAGTACAAGCACCAGGTGTTTGTTCATTTAGTCAATAGATATTGATCACCTTCCACCGATAATACACTAAATGAATCTGACAAGAATTTCTGCCCTCATGGAACTTACATATCTAGTCGATATGTTCACTAGTTTTAGCTAGAAGGAAAGTTACAGGTTTGTGGGAAATGTTTAGTTTGTTTTTGTTTGTTCATTTGTTTGTTTGTTTTTTGAGACAGAATCTCACTCTGTCGCCCAGGCTGGAGTGCAGTGGCACGATCTCGGCTCACTGCAACCTCCGCCTCCTGGGCTCAAACGATTCTTCTGCCTCAGCCTCCCGAGTAGCTAGGACTGCAGGTGTGCGCCACCATGCCCGGCTAATTTTTTGTATTTTTAGTAGAGACAGGGTTTCACCATGTTAGTCAGAATGGTCTCGAACTCCTGACCTTGTGATCCGCCTGCCTCGGCCTCCCAAAGTGCTGGGATTACAGGTGTGAGCCATCATGCTCGGCCCTCAGTTTGGTTATTTTTAAGATTTGCACTATATGAACCTGTTTATAGACTGAGTTCTACTTTAAGAACTGTGAGAGTAAAGGTGTGGAGAAAGGGAATAACTAGAGAAACAAAAGTTCTGGAAGACACTGCATGGAGAATGGATCCTCTGTTAAAATTTGTCTTTTTTCCACTAATGAAGTGTGTATTTTATATCTTTTACAGTCATAGATGTAGATATAAAATGTTACTTGTCATATATGAACATTATTCTGACTCTCAGTAGCCTGTGGCATAAAGTGCTACTTGATCACAAAAATGAGGGGAGAATGATCTTGTAACTTTCTTCTACAATTACATACAAATACTTATAACCCCATTAGATATTGTATTGATAAATACCTGTATTTGGTCTACAATATGAGGATTTAATAAATTACTCTCTTAGGTACCAAAAATATTTCTGCAAAGGGCCTTCTTTGGGCCTTCTTTGTGTTTCTGTAGTTATGCAGCCCTGATAGCCGACACTTCTTTGTGTTTTGTAGTTATGCAGCCCTGATAGCTGACTGGCCAGTGGTGGTCTTGGGCATGTGCACCATGTTCATCGTGGTCTGTGCCTTGGTTGGAGTATTAGTGCCAGAGCTTCCTGACTTCTCCGATCCATTGCTGGTAAGTAGCATTTATGTTTTCTTTAGCCTAAAATCATCTTCAAATATTGTGTATTTTAATACAAGTTGACTTATGTTATTTAGTAACCCATTTCTTTTAAAAACCTTCTCAAGCAACAATTCTCTTTCTGAAAAGTAAAGACATTACTTTATCCGTATTATCAGGTTGTTAAAAGATCAAGGAACTTGCTTACCCTCAAAAATCTGGAAGGTTTGCTTCTTGGTCCCCACGTTTAAGCTAAAAAGCAATAAATTGGAGAATCTGCCTTCTATAAAATTATTCTCATAAAGTCTTTAACACTGTCTCTGTTTTCTCCCGAAGAAGTTAAAGGAATTTCAGTATTACTAACAGATAGCGGAGGCTGTTTTTAAGTAAACGTTTCTCTGGAGTGGCCTTATGAGGAAAATATGATCAAGGATAATGAAACACTCTTGTAAAAATACTAACAATGTGTAACATGATTTAATATTATCATAATTTTTATAAGATAAAAATAAGTATTTACTAAATGCTTAGGCATGAGTTGAAAAGATAAACTTTCCTTAGACATGTAACATACCAAAGAATCAAACTGTTTTGTCACAGCAAATAGGGGATGATTATCATGTCAAGGCATCTTGTTTTAATGCAGTCTCCTCTGGAGTAACTGTGAGAAACAGCTATATTTTCTGTCGAAAGCTATACATCACTTTGACATTGCTTTCCCAAGCTTTCATTGTAACTATACTTAGCCTGAAATGAAATACACTAACGAGCACTTGTAATTTTGCCTTAGGGTTTTGAACCAAGAGGTACAGCAATAGGCCAGAGACTGGTCACATGGAATAATATGGTGAAAAATACAGGATACAAAGCAACATTAGCAAATTATCCGTTTAAATATGCAGATGAACAAGCCAAAAGGTAATCAATTATTTATTTTTATATAACTTTTAGACAAAACATTGCTTACTGAATTCCTCTTAAAATACTGCCTGAACAAAAAATTTAAATATAAAATGTGTGGCTCAAAATCTTTGCCACTGAATTTGTTTAACTTGTCATGTGTTTGAAGATTTTGTTGTAGTAGGATGAAAAGGTGAGATTTTCTTTTTTTTTTTCTTTTTTAGAAGTGAGAAAATTAATGTTGATTGCTTCTTTTAATCCTTTCAACTTAATATCAAGAACTAAGCAGGTCATGGCTTTGAGGAAGTACTGTTTCCAGTATGCTTATCAGCCTTGAAATAGCGAGAACTTTATTGAAGATCAAATTGTCATTCCATTTCAGCCATCGGGATGATAGATGGTCAGATGATCATTATGAAAGAGAGAAAAGAGAAGTTGACTGGAACTTCCACAAGGACAGCTTTTTCTGTGACGTTCCAAGTGAGTGGCATCGTAGATGAACAAACGCTCAGCGGTTTGCTGGCATTTAAAATTGAACATGATCACAGTCTAGACTGATAGTCATGTGTGGCTAGTCACACAGCTTCACTGTTGCTGTTGAACCTAAAGAAATTTTGGCTAATTAACTTTTTCTTTTACTTTTCTAGTTTAGTCAACTACTAGTCTGAGTTTATTATATTATTAAAATTAATGAAAAAAGTAATGATTGAGTGTTATTTTAAGGAAGATATAAATCTAATGAAATTCTCGACCTCGCCCAACATTTGAAGTCTTTTTAAACATTCCTTGTACTGTTTATTTCTAGATCAAATACAGGTACATATTTTTGGATTGAACCTTGAAATAATCTGTTGAATTATTGAAAAATCATTTAAAGTTTTGATTCATTCTAAAATGAATCAGAAAATGACTTAAAGTTCTGATTCATTCAAAAAGCAATACTGTATTAAGAGCCATCTGTGTGCTGCCTCATCACTAGGCAGTAGAGGTAGAGAGGTGAAAAAAATAAAGTCTAGAGATTCAAAGTTTGAATACCTTGGGCCTGTCATATAATACAAGTGAATAAAGCTAGCCAGGTATGACAAGAGAAGTGATGGTGATTGTGGAACACTAAGGAACATCTGCCCTGTCTAAAGAAATCAGCTGCTACTTAGCTGCAACAAAAGGTGGGGTTCTAGAAATGAGGACCCAAATGTTGCAAGAACTTGCCAGAGGTCAAAAATCCAGATTTTTTTTTTTTTTTTTTTTTGTTACCCAGGCTGGAGTACAATGGCGTGAGCTCAGCTCACTGCAACCTCCGCCTCCCAGGTTCAAGTGATTCTCCTGCCTCAGCCTTCCCAAGTAGCTGGGATAACAGGCATGTGCCACCATGCCTGGCTAATTTTATATTTTTAGTAGAGATGGGGTTTCTCCTTGTTGGTCAGGCTGCTCTCAAACTCCTGAACTCAGGTGATCCTGCCACCTCGACTTCCCAAAGTGCTGGGATTACAGGCATGAGCCACTGCACCTGGCCAAAAATCCAGATTTGAATGTGGAGTCATCAGATCTCTAAATGTTGGCAACAAATTCACTACCCAAAATTTGCTGTAACATGGAGTCAGCCTGATTACTCTGCAGCTGCCAGGGAAGAAGGAAGGCACAGCCTAGAGGACATGAATATAAGTATGTAAGCCATTGATTAGCCATACTGATTAGGATTGAGGAATTGTGGATAGTGTAATTTCTAATTAAGTAAATATTAACATTAAAGCTCTTTTGATTTCAGCTTTTGCTGTTGTTATTGAAAATCCCTCTTAAATGTATGCTTTCCTGTCTTATTAGAACACTTAATAGAACACTAGATGACCTGATTGGATCATTGATGTTTCTGGAGCTTACCAAGTCTCAGGGTCTTTATTTTGATCTCTTACTCTGTATAGTAATAGATAGTAGGAGATTAGGCAGAATCTTATACTGATCCCAGAAAGCAATACATGTTTCTTTTTCTGTCTCTTCTCTTAGAAAACGTTAGGAAGTTGAAGTCTGGTTACTTGCATGTTCTGGCTGGTTTATTTCTCTCAATCAAAGTGTTACTATATATTATTGCTTAACCAACATCTGTTAGTTATGATCTTAACCAGGAAAAACATTACATTTCAATAGTCAATGCTAAATATTGTCTCATAAGTAGATTCTGCCTTGACTAAAGCCATTACCAACTCTGTGTAAATGAAATGTTTCAGTTTCCACCAGGCTGATTTTGCTCTCCAAAATTAGTCAACATAAGATAATAGCCAAAACTTCATGATCATAGATAAAACTTTTTCTAATAAAGCTTTATTCATAAATTTACCAGCTGATTTGTTAGCACAATTAGGCATTTTAACTAACATAAAATTAATCTTCTTTGTTTTATGTGGTTCATATTTTTTAATATGTGGTTCATGTTTCTGTTCTAAGGATGCAGAAACAATATTGTTGGGCATCTGTTATCATCTCATTTAATTCTCACAGCTATTTGAGATAGATATTACTGTCTGCATTTTACAAATGAGGAACCAAGGCTCAGAGAAGTTGTTAGTTGTCTAAGGTCACATAGCTAGTAAATGACAGGACCTGGTTATATCCTAATCTGACTTTAAAGACCATGCATGCTCTTTCTGGTATATCACACAACCTCCCTTATTCAGAAACATATTTTTTGTTAATCTGATTTTCAAAATATTTTTTCTAGATTCTAGTATACCAGAGAGACCATGTACTCAACCGGAATATGGCCAGCATTCTGTACTTAGTTGACTGTTTTTAGTGATTTTAAATAGATCACCCACCATCTTTCCTCTCTAGTTAGCTGCCAGGCAGAACATCCCTATAATCCATTCTTGGTATTCCCTAGTGCATCTTTTTTTATTATGGTAATGTGTTGTGAAATTAAAAGGGATATATTCAATTAGTTTCCTATTGTAAATTCCTATGGATTTTTCTTCCTATAGTCTGACCAAAAATAGATTTGCTATATATTTCATACAATTTTAAGATGTAGTGAGTAGACAAAGGCTTTGCGCTAAGACAATATTATGGCATTGCTTTTTTTTGGTTTCTTTTAACATTTTCTCCTGGAATTTATCAAAGGAAAGAATTTCCTGCTGCTAATGAATCGTCCATGTGGTTTCCCAGTTTGAGTTATTTCCGAATCCTGAGTCTTATGAAATAAATGAATAATTTGTAAACCTTTTTCTTTCCTTTTTTTTTTTTCATATCACCAGGTGACCGATATTCCAGAGTGGTATTTACTTCATCTGGAGGGGAGACATTATGGAATTTACCTGCAATTAAATCGATGTGCAATGTAGATAATTCCAGGGTATGTAAAATAAAACTAAAATCTCCTTAGCACAAATAAGGTTGTATTATTGAAACTCCTTTTACTGCTGACCCTGGTGTCTGATCAGATGAAAGTACTTAAGAGGCTTACCTACTGAGGAGTAAACTCCAGCAGGCCAGCTTTGCATTCTCTCAGATCCCAGGATCAAAGTATCCGTGTTTCCTTCTCTAACTTTAAAACATACCATCTTCCTTTTTCTTTCCCATTCATGGTCTCTGGCTGTTGATGGTGTTTTCTGTTATTTCACAGAATATTTCTTTTCAGTATAATATTTAAGACTGTTTTTCTTCTTTTGTTGTATTTTTTATTTCCTAACCTAGTTTCATCGGTCCCTATTTCCTGCCCTGAGGCAATTGTCAGCATCTTAATTGTGCAATGAAATGTCTGCCTCTCTGGCAATCACTGGGTCATTTGGGCCACTGACCTCAAAGGGAAATTTAGGGAGCAGGCTGGGAAAGGGGACATCAAAGAGCATAAATACAGTATCTATGTAAATGGCCAGAGTAATCCAATCCAGACTGCCCTGAATGCTAAACACCTTGTTGCTTTGGGAGACACCAGAATGCAAGAAGACAGGTGCTTTGTCTCTCAGTCTTCTCTAGAGCCAAAAACATGTCAGCATCAGAAAATGTAGTGAGCTTCTGGGTTTGGAAGAGCTGTCAATTTCTTGTGTTCAGAGATAGTTTCTCTAAATAGAAACTGCTATCTGATGTCACTAATGAACTTTTCCAAGCAAAGCAACTGGCATAAAAGGAACACTTTGTGTTCTCACATAACTCTAAAATGTAAAATAACTGGTTAGTTAAAAATCGAATCATGTGCCCTGCTGAGAGCTAGCCTGACAACCTGATGCAATCACCTGTTCTATCAACAGGGAAATGTCTTAATGAAATAGGCAGTAGAAAGGAAAGAAGAGATCACCCAAACCAGCAGTCTCATTGTGCTAATCTGAGTACCTTCTAAGAAATACGTATCACCAGGTAACCTAGTTAGTTGGTCCCAGATCTCCCAGATTTACCCCATCCTTCATTCTAAGAGGCTGTTTGTACATTTTGAAAATGACTTTCCAATCGACTGAGGTATTGGGATTTTCTGTCAGTGCCATCTTCCTTTCACATAGACAAAACCACAAAAGATCTATAAACAGACCAAAGTTTCTTAGTTGGTGATCAATCTTTATTTGTGATATTTTCTTCTACAGCTATCAGTTCCTTATTTGAAGGCTATGAACCTATTTCTCCTTGTCATGCATTAGGATACTTCTCATACAGAAAGTTAACTCTAAAGTTGTAAATGTATAGTGATATTTACTATGTGCAAGATTTTATGCTGGGTACTTGTACATCATTCACAATGGATCTATGACCTTGGAATTTATAATGTGTTTTACACGGATGATAAATTAAGCTTAGAGAAGCTAAGCCAGTCTGGTTACTTTATAATCACACCTTGGATGAGTGCAGTTCATTAACTTCTATCCCTTTTTGTCCTCATTATTCTACCTTTGGTTGATCTTTAGACCTTCCCTTTCCTGAAGACTCTGAAGTGATTGAATTCACTCAGTTAATTAATAGCTGATATTTAGTGCGTATTTATCGTGTGCCAGGAAGTGTTCTAAATACTTTAATACATTATTTCATTTAATCCCAATGACAGTATTATGAATTAAATACTAAATAGCCCGTTTTTTAGTTGAGGAAAGTTTACATCTGTGGTCGGGCACTTCCAGGATTGGAACCCAGCCAAGTTGAACTCCAGAGTCTGCCTTTACCCACCCTGCTTTATGCTTCTAGTGAGGAAGATACCTCCCCTATTTTGTTTCCTTATACAGTGCCATTTCCCACAGAAATGAAGCTTAAAAAGTCATTGTGGTCCGGAATAAATATGCTTTTTTTTTTTAAAGAGCTAGCAATTTATTCCATGAGTGCATGTTAAACTCTGAGACTCAAAAGCTAGTAAGCAATAGTATGCCATGATGGGTTTCATAAATAAAAGTAGTATATTCTTTCATCTCTCTCTCTATATATATATATATATGTATATATGTATGTATTTGTGTATATATATTTGTAACTACCTCAACATGATTTATGTAGATCGATGGATGATAAAAATCATCATGTTGAGGTAGTTTACAGAAAAGCATATGCAAAGGACAGGATGCATAAGTTGAATGAATTACATGAAGGGAAAACAATGGGAGGAAAATAATAAAGCTAAGATGAGATTTATAATAATGCACACCCCACAATCTTGTACATTTGCTCACGGGAGCTGCAAACTTATCTCTAACCTCCCAGCAGCCAGAGCAAAAAGAATTTCACAATCAGTAACAAGTCACATAAATAGGGTAACAAATTTGTTTTTTAGAAGCCCAGCTTTTCCTCCTGCTAAGACAGGAGGAGACAGTTCCCCCATAGTCTTCATAAAAGAAATGTGATGCTGTATACAAAATTGTTAACAGCATGCTTAGAAGAGATACAATATTAAAGTTCAGCTGATTTGCAAAACATAGGTAGGCTGGTAGCAAGAAAACATTATAGCAAAAGCATTTCCGTAAGAGATCAAAGCAATGGAGTCTAAGTATGTGGCTTTCTAATGGTTTAGCTTGTTGCATTTGCATAATTTAGACTATCTAAAGGAATAGATGTACTCTGCTTGTCTAAGTCTGTCTTTCTACTGTGTTGATGATAAGGATTGGACAGCTGTGAGTTTAAGTTTGTAATCCCTGGCAAGAACAGGACAACTACATGTTTTTAGTACATACGTTGTAAGTCACCAACTAAGAGCATTATCTATATGCTTTGGCAGTTAATTAGGAAGAGAGTAGTATTGTGGTCCTCTTGTGAGAATTTGAAAACCAGACTCAAGACACATGTCAAAATGAATGGTTGGTATGGCCAATTATAAATCCATACCAACAAATGAATAAATAGGTGATCAGAGCCCCAAAAGTCTACCTGAAAGAGTATGGTTATCATTTTAACTTGTTAAATACTATTTTTACCAATTATAAACACCTTTGTATTCTAGTCTCAAACTCTATGAACCTGGAATAATATACCTTTCTCACAGAGATGATATATTCATCTGCTATCTTAAATAATAACTATTGGTTAACAGTTCAGCTTTCAGATTATTACTGTACCTTTTTTTAGTCTCCCAGTTCAAGACACTGTTAGGATTTTTATTTGGTACAGTGGTTTGAGCCGAGTTGTCCTAAGACTACTTGGCAGTTGTTCCTCTCCCCCAGCCCCCAGATCCTGGTTGTTATATGGAAGCACTTGATTATTAACAACTCTGAAGTTAAATGGGGCACAACCAAGTGATAACAAGCAGAAGACCTTAATTGTTGGGGGGTTGACTCCAGAAAACGTCTGGTAATTAGTATAATATCCCAGTGAGACTAGATGTTTCAACTGTCGCCTGCCTGTGTTTACAGCACATTTAGTTCAAACTCTAGATTTTCTTTAAATTACATGCCATTTATACTCATAATTCAGACAGCATTGGTTTCCAAAGTGAAGTGCTTCTGTTTCTGATCCTGTTTTCTACCTCCTAACAGAAATGCTTGTTTTCTTACACACTTTCAAAAGGAAATCAGTTGATTCCCCTACTCTTCTTCATTGCCTCTTTCTACCCTTTGACATCCTAAAGGACACACTGGTGTCATTAGTAACCAGAAGTGAGTCTCTGTAATTTTGACTGCTGGAAACCGTTTACTTGTTCTGTAGTCTTTGTACAATGTAAAAGTTGGAGCTCTGAGGACTCAGCTTGTAAAGGGATTTGAAATTTGGTGTCAGAGACTGTTTACTAGGGTGACTTTTGCGAACAGCTGGAAAACCCCTGAAGCTTAGAAGATCCCGGAAACATGTTTTCCTATTCTTGTTTTAAAGAAGGCCACAGAGCCCTTGCTTTTTCTTTTCTCCCTAGGCTCCCCTTAAATGTTTAATACATAGGGAGCTTTGTTACGCAGGGAGGAGGGTCCAGCAATCAATTGAACCTGGTATTAAGGGCTTAATTTTCCTCCCTTTTGTTCTTTTCTCAGCTTCTTAAAATATCTTCAACTTAGCCAATAGTTTTAAAAGTTAAGGTATCATTTAAAACTCTCTGCTGGTTCCTTCTTTTTCTCTCTTCTCTTCCTTTACCGTCTATTTTAAGTCAACTCCACCCCTGCCACTATCTAACTAGGGAAGTGCGCAAAGACATGTTATAACCACATAAGCACAATGGTTCCCCTAAGCACCCATCTTGTGAATAACTAGAATTAGAAGGGCTATATTCCTCATGAGAGTTATAAGAAGTTGCTTCCACTAACTCCATTTTTATTTCTATAAACTTCAAAGATTTGGAAATTATTCATATGAATCCCTCTTCCAAAAATATGGCAAAAACATATCTGTGTTCTGTGTGAAGACATACCTGCTTTCCAGTCTCTTTAAGCCCCATAATATAAAACATGCTTCTGTGTTTCTGTATCTCAGTCACATGTGACTAAGGTAGTGCCATTGTCACGTCACACTTACAGACTTGGGTACTTTCTCTGTAGGTCACCATAAGCCCTTACATATAATACCATACGTCTCGCTTTGAATTACAGCTATTTATGTTTGTGTCTGATTTCCCTGCCACACCGTGAACCATTTGAGAGGAAGGACAACTGTGCCTTACTCATCTTGTGTAGATGCTCAGTAAATTTGCTTTTGAATGGATGAATAGATCAAGAACATATGACCTTACTCCCTAAAAGTATAGACAATTCCTTGAACTCCATTCCTTTAAATTCAGAGTGCTGGCATCCAACTCAGGGTAGAGAAAACCAGTCATGATGTCTTTTCTCTGTCCTTGTTTCTTACCCGTATGCGTTCTCGAAAGCTGGTTTCCCAAAGGTTGAACATCAATCAGTACCATCTTTCAATTGGAGAATTGGCTCCCCAGTGACTTACTAGCACTTGTTTTTAATAGCAGCCATCAAAATAGTATTTAGTCAGTGTTTATAATGTCTAACTTCTTAATCTTTGGTCAACTATACACATCTAAAAATGTGCTATTATTTGAAAAGATTATTCAAGGACAGAATTCTATGCTTTCTCTCCCAGTTTTAGTTGGCAACTCCATGTCCTTTATCTTTGACATTTGATTATTTCAGCAACTACAGGTCATTTTCCTTCTAGCTGATAATGGATTTTCACAATGGATACAGTACATTTTCTTCCATCTGAAAACTGTCAGACATTGGGGTTGCATTACCTTTCATTCAGTTCATCAAGCTGACCCTCGTGGTTTGTATGTTACTTCTTTGTGAGGTAAAACTGGTAATCTGCCATGAAAACCAGTGAGATGCCATTCCAGGGTTCCTATTGTTAGGTGGTTCATTTTTCCCTAAGTTAGCATATGTGAATGTTTTTACCTGGAAACAGTCAAGTATGAATTAGCCTAGTTTATGGGATGTCTATGATTGTTCCTCAAAAATGAACTTTAAAATGAAGCCTTTGTTAAAGTAAATATTATTTTAATACATTTGAACAATAACTTTTGGGGTTCATTTTTCTTTACCCTCAATAGCCTTATCTTTAGAAAAACAAACAACTTTTTATTATGTAAATTCTCCAGCATATACAAAAGTAGATAAATAGTGTAATGGACTGTCGAAATAGGTCACCCAACTTCCACAGTTCTCAACACGTGGCTAGTCCTGTTTCATCTACACCCCACCCCCACAGGATTAATCCCAGGAAAGTATCCTGATAAACAGAGTTCAGGAATCATAGGTAACTTGGTTCTTGGGTAAGTCCAAGTTCTAAAGAGGTGATTCATGCCAGCTGCTGCTCTACTTTGAGAAGACATTTCAATATATGATTGATAAAGCCTAGTTTAATCAAGGTAAAGAGTATTTTAATCCTACTAGAAAAAATATATATATTCACTTCCTCTTTGAACTTTGGAGTTTCTTGCCTGTGACAGCCTTTGGTAAATAGAGATGAGGGAAACTGATAGGACCAGGTCATCTTTAGTTCTAGTTCTCCTAAAGAGAACTCTCTGGTCAGGCTCAGGAGAAGAGGAATATTTCTTATTCTCACCTCAGAGAAGAGGGGCTACTCAACTAATTTACAGAATGGAATGCTACAGACTTTACCATAATCTAGCAAACCAGTGATGGAACAATTTTTCAATTTTTTATAACAATAGCCATAAGATGGAAAGCCTTCTCCAAGAATAATGTTTTAAATGAAATACTTTCCACACCAAATCCAGAATTATCATACTTGCTAATATGCAGCAGACCCTCATTTACCAAAAGAGAAAGTTCTCCAAAAAAGGATTTTTGCCAATTTGAATAAACTTTATGGAAGAAATAATTAAATTCTTCAGCATTTATTTTATTGTATATCCCAATTTAAAAATCAGATATAAATCATATTTTAATCTAGAAACATTGCCCTTGTCTACTCATACTTCAGGAAACAATTTTATTCCAGACTTTTATGCTTCTTTTTTGGAGATGGAGTCTCACTCCATTGCCTAGGCTGGAGTGCGGTGACACAATCCCGGCTCACTGCAACTTCCGCCTCCTGGCTTCAAGCGATTCTTCTGCGTCAGCCTCCCATGTAGCTGGCATTACAGGCATGCGCCCACCATGCCCAGCTAATTTTGTATATTTAGTAGAGACGAGGTTTCACCATGTTCGCCAGGCTGATCTCGAACTCCCGACCTCAGGTGATCTACCCGCCTGGGTCTCCCAAAGTGCTGGGATTATAGGCGTGAGCCACCGTGCCTGGCCGATGCTTCTTGACATCAGCACTTTTGATATTACTGTGGTCACTTTTTGATACACCAAGCAGTTTTCGTCTTAATCTGTTTGGGCTTCTATGGCAAAATACCTCGGACTGGGTAATTTATAAACAACAAAAATTTATTTCTTATAGTTCTAGAGTCTGAGAAGTTCAAGATCAAGGAATTAGCAGATTCAGTCTGGTGAGGACCTGTTCCTCATAGATGGGGCGTTCTATGCGTCCTCATGGACTCTTATAAAAGCACTACTCCCATTCATGAGGGCTCCTCCCTCGTAATTTAGTCACCTCCAAAAAAGCCACACCCCCTAACACACTGGGGATTGGGTTTCAACTTGAATTTGGGAGAAGCACAAACATTCAGGCCAAAGCAGTTCTCTAGGGAATATCATCTTTGCTTCTAACTGTTGATTGAAATATAGTACTTTAGTCACCAACAATTTCATGCTGATAACCAGAATTTTAGGCAAAACCACAAATTTGTCAATTATACGGTTGTTTTCTTCATCCTATACAGGTACATACCCAAGTTTCACAACCTGTCCACTTCATTGCTTTTTAAAGTGACTTTAAAAAGTCTTGTTGACTAAGTAGGTGTTAATTTGATCTCCTTCTGTAAACAAAACTAGCATTGGTTGAAGTTTCACACTTGCGTGTTGTTTGTAGTTTTTAATTCAAAATAAAGTAACCTAAAGGGCATCCTGTAACATGAGGCCATTTAGGGGGAAATTTCACCCTGTTTTCAAACTGATTCCTAATTTAAGAGGATAATTATTTAGCTTTTGTAACTTTCCCTGTCCCTCAAGGTCACCTTAGTGCAGATCTTTCCAGTTGTGAAAGATTGTGAACCAACTTAAACTGTAGTCCTTCTGCTTGTCTCTGTCTCTGCAGATCAGATCTCACCCCCAGTTTGGTGATCTCTGCCAGAGGACCACTGCTGCCTCCTGCTGCCCCAGCTGGACGCTGGGAAACTACATCGCCATTCTGAACAATAGATCATCCTGTCAGAAGATAGTCGAGCGAGACGTTTCTCATACCTTGAAGCTGCTTCGGACTTGTGCCAAACACTACCAAAATGGCACTCTCGGGCCAGACTGCTGGGACATGGCAGCCAGAAGAAAGGACCAGCTCAAGTGTACCAATGTGCCACGCAAATGTACCAAGTACAATGCCGTGTACCAGATCCTCCATTACTTGGTGGACAAAGACTTTATGACCCCAAAGACGGCTGACTATGCCACGCCAGCTTTAAAATACAGCATGCTCTTCTCTCCCACAGAGAAAGGGGAGAGCATGATGAACATTTACTTGGACAACTTTGAAAACTGGAACTCTTCTGACGGCGTGACTACCATCACCGGGATTGAGTTTGGTATCAAACACAGTTTGTTTCAGGATTATCTTCTAATGGATACTGTGTATCCTGCCATAGCCATTGTGATTGTCCTTTTAGTCATGTGTGTCTACACCAAGTCCATGTTTATCACTCTGATGACAATGTTTGCAATAATCAGTTCTTTGATTGTTTCCTATTTTCTCTATCGTGTAGTATTTCACTTCGAATTTTTTCCTTTTATGAACCTCACTGCCCTCATTATTTTGGTTGGAATTGGAGCAGATGATGCTTTTGTCCTGTGTGATGTTTGGAACTACACAAAATTTGATAAGCCTCATGCTGAAACCTCAGAAACTGTAAGCATCACATTGCAGCACGCTGCCCTCTCCATGTTCGTCACCAGTTTTACCACTGCTGCTGCCTTTTATGCTAACTATGTTAGCAACATTACAGCAATCCGATGCTTTGGAGTTTATGCAGGGACAGCTATTTTGGTGAATTATGTTTTGATGGTCACATGGCTTCCAGCAGTTGTTGTGCTGCATGAACGGTATCTTCTTAATATATTCACTTGCTTCAAAAAGCCCCAGCCCCAAATATATGATAACAAAAGCTGCTGGACAGTGGCTTGCCAGAAGTGCCACAAAGTACTCTTTGCCATTTCAGAAGCATCTCGAATTTTTTTTGAAAAAGTATTGCCATGCATTGTCATTAAGTTTCGCTACCTTTGGCTGTTTGGGTTCCTTGCCTTAACTGTAGGTGGGGCCTACATTGTATGTATAAATCCAAAGATGAAACTGCCCTCACTGGAGTTATCCGAGTTCCAGGTGTTCAGGTCGTCTCATCCTTTTGAGCGTTATGATGCTGAATACAAAAAGCTTTTCATGTTTGAACGTGTTCACCATGGTGAGGAGCTCCACATGCCCATCACAGTAATCTGGGGCGTGTCCCCAGAAGACAATGGCAATCCACTAAATCCCAAGAGTAAAGGGAAGTTGACATTAGATAGCAGTTTTAACATCGCCAGCCCAGCTTCCCAGGCCTGGATTTTGCACTTCTGTCAAAAACTGAGAAACCAAACATTCTTTTACCAGACTGATGAACAGGACTTCACCAGCTGCTTCATTGAGACGTTCAAACAGTGGATGGAGAACCAGGACTGTGATGAGCCTGCCCTGTACCCATGCTGCAGCCACTGGAGCTTCCCCTACAAGCAAGAGATTTTTGAACTGTGCATCAAGAGAGCTATCATGGAGCTGGAAAGGAGTACAGGGTACCATTTGGATAGCAAAACCCCAGGGCCGAGGTTTGATATTAATGACACTATCAGGGCAGTGGTGTTAGAGTTCCAGAGTACCTACCTCTTCACACTGGCTTATGAAAAGATGCATCAGTTTTATAAAGAGGTGGACTCATGGATATCCAATGAGCTGAGTTCGGCCCCTGAAGGCCTCAGCAATGGTTGGTTTGTCAGCAATCTGGAGTTCTATGACCTCCAGGATAGCCTCTCCGATGGCACCCTCATTGCCATGGGGCTTTCAGTTGCTGTTGCATTTAGTGTGATGCTGCTGACAACTTGGAACATCATCATAAGCCTTTATGCCATCATTTCAATTGCTGGAACGATATTTGTCACTGTTGGTTCTCTCGTCCTGCTGGGCTGGGAACTAAATGTGTTGGAATCTGTCACCATTTCCGTTGCCGTTGGCTTGTCTGTAGACTTTGCCGTCCATTATGGGGTTGCCTACCGCTTGGCTCCAGATCCCGACCGAGAAGGCAAGGTGATCTTCTCTCTGAGTCGCATGGGCTCTGCGATTGCCATGGCTGCCCTGACCACCTTCGTGGCAGGGGCCATGATGATGCCCTCCACAGTTCTAGCATACACCCAGCTGGGCACCTTCATGATGCTCATCATGTGTATCAGCTGGGCTTTCGCCACCTTCTTTTTCCAGTGCATGTGCCGGTGCCTTGGACCACAGGGGACCTGTGGTCAGATTCCCTTACCTAAAAAACTACAATGCAGTGCCTTTTCCCATGCCTTGTCTACAAGTCCTAGTGACAAGGGACAAAGCAAAACACATACCGTAAATGCTTATTTAGATCCCAGGGGCCCCAAATCTGAACTGGAGCATGAGTTTTATGAATTAGAACCTCTGGCTTCCCACAGCTGCACTGCCTCTGAGAAGACCACTTATGAAGAGACCCACATCTGCTCTCAATTTTTCAACAGCCAAGCAAAGAATTTAGGGATGCCTGTGCATGCAGCTTACAACAGTGAACTCAGCAAAAGCACTAAAAATGACACTGGCTCTGCCTTGTTACAGCCCTCTCTTGAGCAGCACACCATGTGTCACTTCTTCTCTCTGAATCAGAGATGTGGCTGCCCAAATGCCTACAAACGCTTGAAATACGGCCCGCACTCTTGCCA
This sequence comes from Colobus angolensis palliatus, assembly GCF_000951035.1. Lineage (NCBI taxonomy): Eukaryota > Metazoa > Chordata > Mammalia > Primates > Cercopithecidae > Colobus > Colobus angolensis. The sequence goes on from NW_012121932.1 coordinate 10,535,813, forward strand.
GCAGATGGGGGACTGCGTGTGCCACCAGTGCGCTCCTACCGCTAGCAGCTTTGTCCAGATCCAAAACGGCGTGGCACCTCTGAAGGCCACACACCAAGCTGCCGAGGGCTTTGTGCACCCCATCACACACATCCACCACTGTCCCTGCCTGCAGGGCAGAGTAAAGCCAGCTGGAATGCAGAATTCTCTGCCTAGGAATTTTTTCCTCCAGCCAGTGCAGCACATTCAGGCCCAAGAAAAAATTGGCCACACCAATGTACACAGTCTTCAGAGGAGCATAGAAGAGCATCTTCCAAAGATGGCAGAGCCATCATCATTTGTCTGCAGAAGCACTGGATCATTTCTCAAAACGTGTTGCGACCCCGAGAATAAACAAAAGGAACTCTGTAAAAATAGAGACATGAGCAATATGGAGAGCAGTGGAGGGACTGAAAACAAGGCAGGAGGGAAAGTGGAGCTGAGCTTGTCACAGATGGATACAAGTGTGAACTCAGAACATTTCAATCAGAATGAACCAAAAATCATATTTAATCATTTAATGGGGGAGGCTGGTTGTAGGTCCTGCCCAAATAATTCACAAAGCTGTGGCGGAATTGTGAGAGTGAAGTGCAATTCTGTGGACTGTCAAATGCCAAACATGGAAGCCAATGTGCCTGCTGTATTAACACACTCGGAACTTTCTGGTGAAAGTTTGTTAATAAAAACACTATAATAAATACAGCATTCAATTCAGAACCAGTGCCTCAATTATTCTTTTAACATGGAAGTAAAATCCAGAAGTTTAGAAAGGAAGCCCAAAAATACAGCAACAAGCATGTTTCACATTAACAATTATAGAATATTTTTATATTCCGTAGGAACAATAAACTTACAAATCTGAGTGCGTTAGGTTATTAGATTGGATAATTGTTGGATTTTATATTTTCAAAAAGTACAGTTGTTTTTTACATTTATGCCCAGCTTAAAATATAGAAATATATAAATATTTATATATTTATATCTCTTTCTAACCTCCCACTGCAGTGAATTGGAGGTTTAAAGTTTGAATTAAAGTTTCCATTCTCCTGGGCCATCATATTCACCTGGTATCCTCATTCTACTATTTTGTGGGCAGTGATCAGGACTTTGGATCACTCAACACGAATACTAGGAATTGCTCTAATTTTAATTGAGCCACTTCATTTGGGATCCAAGAACTAAACAATATTAAAATTTACATTTTTGGTGAGGCCTCATGTAAAAAAATCAATTGCCAAGCACCTTAATAACGCATCCCACATGTCTGCTTCAGTAGACTACATGAAGCCAAGAACACACTTATATCCACACCAGTGTCTTTTCCACTTTAGCCAAAATGTACAGTTCAGTTATTTTAGTTGTTAACCCAGGAGCCATGAGCATCATCTGTGTCAGGCCACAATTATGTTAGAGGCACAGAAGGAAGGGCATGAATGAAGAGATGTGATCACACAAAACAGTGCTGCACTTCCCAGGATACATGGCCTGATGCCAGAGACAGATCCAGGTCAGGTGAGCATTCAGAGCAAGGGAACTTGGATGAAGTCTTGCTTCCAACTCTGCCCCTAAGAGGCCATGTTTAGAAGGCTTCTTTCTTCTTCGTTAAAGAGTGTCTCAAGACACTTAAGGATTATGTTCTTGTGCAGCTAACACCTGGAAATACTGAGCCTTCAGGCAGCATCTTAAATGACACGTGTGTATCTCATGTTAGATCAGTCGACAGTAATTGAGCTGTTGGAGCATGCTTTCTGGATGAGGCTTCAGATGACAGCCGTCATCATAGGGTGTCATCTGATCCTTTGTGCATTCCAGCCCCATCCTGGAAGTGTCCTCTGCATTCTGCTTCCCTCTGGAGTTCTACCTCCAATTTGGTCCTCCAAAGAAAACAGTGGAAATATTTGTAAATATAATGTTCCCTCCAAACGTTATATTGGTTATTTTCTAAGAATAGTTTTCCAAATTAGATCTGCATGTTATTCCAGGGCCTGAAAAAAAAGCTGTCAGGAGCAGGAAGGGATCTTATGGGTCATTGACTCCAGCCCACATCCACTAAACCACAGATTTGTTAAGTAACTTTCCAGCTTTTGCTTGAACACTCCAGTGACCAGTAGCTCACTACATGTCTACCTTGGTTGAACCAGAATCTGTTGTCCTGTAGTTTTTCTACCAATTTGTCCTCATTCTGTTCTCTGAAGCGAAAGCAAACATCCCTCCTGCTAACATTCACAGTTCACTGAGTTCATCCCGTGAACACGGATTGAGCATCTACGCGCTGTGTAGCTGAAATACACAGACTCTGATTATACCACAAGGAGGAGGACCAGCCCCCAGGAACGTGGATGGCACTCCCGCTAGTTCACACAGGGATGGAAATAACTTTTGCTCAAGTATTACAGCCAACTTTCAGGCAGCGTACAGGGAACTAGACCCTCTAGGTGTCTCACATGTTCTGTTGCTAAGCTGTCTCTCCAAACCAGTTAGATTTTTTAACACTGACATTCAGGAATTTATGTCCATTCCCATCGCACTTAATTCTGTTAGATAAATATGGGGACATATGGAGGAGAAGCAGCACTTGAAAACAGGACTCACAAACCCAACACTAGAGTCTTTGATTTCCCTCTGAAATGTGTAATCACAAAGTTATGTGAAAATTTAGTGGCCCAAAAGCACTTTTTTTCTTGGGCACACACACAGATTGAATTTAAAGGCATTAAAAAAAAAAAAATTTGTTTACAGATGACCTAACCTGTAAGACTTTCAGGTAAGCTAAGTGTCATTTGATTTGAAAATGAAGACTAGAGGGAGGAGGGGGAACATCCTATGTCTTCTCCCTGGGTTCCATCAGGGAGGCATGGTTACGGTGCACCTTGCCTGCTCTGGCTCCAGGGGGCTGGAGGGGCCTCCCCCATCCCCCTTCCCCCATCTCTGATTAATTACCCTGAACTTTGAATGCAGCAGTGAACCCTTTTCACTTTTATTTCATCTCCAGATTTGGGACTTTGAATTGACTATGTTTTTCGCAAATGGATTTTTTTTTTTAAAAAGTGTTTATTTGCTGGGGTTTTTTTTGTTTTTTTTGTTGTTGTTGTTGTTTAATTCATTATTGGGCAGCAGAGGATCACTGTTTCTAGTAATGTTTCACAAAAAAATTCATCCAATCTTCTAGGTAATTTTCAAAACAGATAAGAGGTTAAATTATACATAGGGAAAAGATCCCTTTCCTCCGTCTGTGAAATACTTGTAACTTGGAAGGTATTTGGTTATGGAAAGAATTTGCAGACTCACTACAACAGAGAACATCTTTGAGGTTTGAGTCTATGTTATCGAATTTGTTCCTGACTTCTTCCCTGCAAGGTCACTTTTTAAACCCCTATTTTATTGAAAAGTGGAAGAGGCCAAGAGAAAGGGTTTTTTTCACAGAGACAAGCTGTGTTTGAAATAACCACACTGCTTCATCTGTGTGTATTCATTTCTTGTGTGTAATTGCTGTAAAATGCACATCCTCCTAGAATAATATTCTTTAAAGGTAGGCTAAGCTGCTATTAAATGTTATTGTAATAATCTATGCCTGAGCTTCAATCATTCTAAATTTTTAAACTTTTGCATGGGGTGATGTGAAGAGTAGTTTACAAATGTGATCTTACAGGAGATTAGAAAATGTTCCTGGTTCCCATTGTCTCACATGGAAACCATCTTTCCACCAGCAGTTAGGATAGTTTCTGAATGAAATAGCAGCAAACAGTGTCTTTGAAAACAGCTGCATCTTTTCACTTTAATGCGGAGAGTCATTTTAGAAGAAAAATTAAACCTGTGTTTTAAGAAATCCAGACTCAGCTGGGATTTTTTCATAAGGTTCAAACATAACCACAAAAATAGAAATGTGTTGAAATCACAAGGGAATTGTTTTTTATGCAGAAGAAACTATCACGTCCAAATACGCTGGATGCCATAGTGGAGCGTCCTGAAATTTTTGCTGGCATTTAGTTTATTTCTAATTATTGTTACATTAACCTACTTTTTTTGTTAGACATTTTCATTAATGTTTGGTTTTGTACACTAAGGTTTCATATCTTTGCATTAAATATAAAGAAAAAGGCAACGAATGTGGAAGGTTGATTAGTGGAATCTTGTGCCCTTTGTTCTTAACAGTGCTTTAATTGCCTTAATTTTGGATTTGCATGTGTGTGTGTGTGTGTGTGTGTATAAAGAAAAGATGTCACTTCTCTTTTTGTTAGCTTTGTAAACCAAAGGGTGCTCACACAAAAACAACTAAGTAATCAGGATCAACAAGAGTTTCCATCAGATACCCTAAACCATCAGTTAGAACATGAAGTTGACAATACAGGGGACAACTAGGACACAGTTCAGTAACTCAGTGGAGCCTGATAGGCATTTTTTGCACATAAGTTTGCTTTCCTGAGATTCTGGGGCTGTGAGTGCTGTTTTAAGTTTTAGGGAGGGGGACATGAAATACAGCAATGATGGTCTGCATTCAGAAGTCAGTCCAAGAAGGAGCTCTTTCTAGCTTGCCTATTCTTACGGTTTTAGGTAACCTTGAGAACCATATACTTTTTTTTTCCAATAAGAAGATCAATCAGTTGCCCAAATTATTCAGAGTGATGCTGTAGAAAACAGGTTCCCTTCTGAAGGGATTTAAGCCAACATTTGAAATAACAGTCAACACCTCTGCTGCTCTCATCTGACCCATAAAGTGACTACACTTCTTGACTTTGTACTTCCTTTAGTGACTGTGATATTCACGACCCTGGGACAATCACAGTGAAATAGTTCAATTCCATGTTCTTAAATCAACTGCAATAGCTAAACTTCAACATTTACATTTTTGAATCTCTCTTTTTTTTTTTTTTTACATAACTTTCTGTAATGTAATCTACACTTTCCTAAAAAATTAAGGGCAGATTATTTTTAGCAAGAAATATTTTTCTTTGGGGCCAGGCATGGTGGCTCACACCTCTAATCTCAGCACTTTGGGAGGTCGAGGCAGGCAGATCACTTGAGGTCAGGAGTTTGAGACTGGCCTGGCCAACATGGTGAAACCCTGTCTCTACTGAAAATACAAAAATCAGCCAGGCGTGATGGTGCCTGTAATCCCAGCTACTCAGGAGGCTGAGGCAGGAGAATCGCTTGAACATGGAAGGAGGAGGTTGGGATGAGCTAAGATCGTGCCACTGCACTCCAGCCTGGGTAACAGAGTGAGACTCCATCTCCAAAAAAAGGAAAAGAAAAATATTTTTCTTTGGAACCCAATAAGGTTCTTATAGGAGCTGGTTTTAATTTGAGGCAAAGTAACAAAATTGGCTCAATCTCTATCCACTAATTGGCCATTTTCGATCAATGCATTGGACTTTTAACTTTCCACTATTTAAAGGGGAAAGGATTTGCTAAATAAACCAATAATCTAAACAGGATTACAAAGAACCTGTTTAGCCTGCCTAAGAAAACAACCTCTAGAGTTTAAAAAACTGTTGTGTTACTGTCTTTGCAACATAACATGATCATTACAAATCTTATTAATTTTTAAAAGGGTCCTGTGGGATAATCTCTAGGCAAAACTTTACCAGATGTTTTAAATACTAGGTGAGAATGGGAAAATAGCATGTGTTTTCAGATGGTCCTCAATGTGGTCTTTCTGAGATTCTCCCCACTCCCACCAGCTGCATTATTCTATCTTGGGAAACTCTCTCACCCACAGAGTGACTTCTATTTCTCTCTTTTGTGGCAGCAATCAAGAGCTTAATTCACTGGAGCTTTAAACCATGGGGTGTGTGAAGTCACAAGCATTCCTCTCCCTCCAGTAAAATTTCTGTTTGTAAAGAGATCTGAGGAAAGGCTTTGTGAAACAAGCAAATCTCTGACAATATCCTCACTCAGACTGAAGTTCACCAGTGTTTGTTCTTTTCTAGAGCTTGATCTCTTCTCTTTACTTTTAGTTTCCTCAACAGTGCATGTGTTATTCGTCATATATGTGGGATGGGAGTAGATATATACCGAATAATCTTGAATTGCTGAATAATTCTGTCACAGATCCCAATTTGAATTTCTTTGCCTTGCCCTGCCTTGAAAAGGACCCTGGGCTCTGGCAGATAAAGGGGAATTCCCTTCAGTGAATGGCTTCCCTGCCAATCATGACAAATTATACAGCTCTCTAGTAAATATCTGCACGATGCCAACCGAGAGGAAGCAGAGGTCAGAAAAGCCAATTTTGAGACAAAACTTCAATCCTTCCTCTAAGTCACTGTGATTCAGAAAACATTTAGGCACATCTCCTATCCTGGAAACAAAAACTGATTTTTCTCATCTGTGGGTTGATCATTACAAACCACGTGGGAGTGGAAGTATTTACCTTCAGCCCCACAGAGCTGGAGGGACAGTTTTCTATTCTCTATGTTTTGATGTCATGTTTGGGTCTTGGGTGAATTGGGTTGATAGGTCTTTTTCTTAGAGCAGTTTGGGCCATCCTGAAGGAAACTACAGGTAACCTCACCTGCTTGCACTCCAAACTCCTTTGGAGAAGGGAGCAGATAACTACCTAGGCCTTTGCTCTGACACCAGGTTTCACCATCAGCATCTATTGCCTCATATGATAATCGTTCGATGATTGATCCGTCTCCCTCACTAGACTAACTCCTAGAGAGGAGGCATTCTCGTCAGCACCTTGTTGCACTGAAGTGACAAAATTCAAGTGAAAGTCCATTGCATCCAGGGCACTTTGTGCCTCCCTTTGCAGGGCCTCTGATGACCAAGAGCCTCTGCCTTCAAGAAAGCTACTGTCCTGAAAAAGCTAGATCAAAGACCTCCAAAAAGAAAGGATTTGCAAAGCACATATTGCACAAGTAAGGCTTTTTAAAAATAAGAGGCAAATATGTTGAAACTAGGATTCATGGCCAGATGCTGTGGCTCATGCCTGTAATCTCAGCATTTTGGGAGGCTGAGGCAGAAGGATTGCTTGAAGCTCAGAGTTTGAGACCAACCTGGGCAGCAAAATGAGACCCTCATAAACAACAAAATTTAAAAAACAAAAACGAAATAAATCCCTTTGTTTTTGACAACAAAGACCTGAGTTGAAGAGCAAGACCAGCCACTTTTGAATACCTCAGCTCTCTCATCTATGAAATGTATGAGACCCACCTTACAGGGTTGCAAAGGTTAAATGAGATGTGACGCATTAAAGAGGCTGTGGTGTAACTATTACCATCCAATAGCTTTTATGCTCGTCATCATGTCATTCGATTCTACTCATTAAAGCTCATCCTGCAAACATTCGAGCAGGCCATCCTTTGTCAGCTGATTCCCTGTCATATAGATGCTACATATGTATTTGCCTATATTGCAAACATTGCATATATTATATATAGTATGTAAATGTATGTACATACATATTTTCAATGTATAGATTTGCTGCAAATACTACATAGTATAATAAAAACTGTATTCTACTCTAGTCTGTCTCACTGTGACCTCTGCTGTGTTTTAAATAAGGTATTTTTATTTATGTTCCAAAAGCTGTATCAGTGTATCCATTCACTATATTCTTGGGGTACCATAGAGGCATTTTCTACTCTGACTTTATAAGCTAAATAATGTTAAGGATATCCTTCATATTCTGGTTGTAGCATTTTTTTTTATAGTTTACAAGTCCCTTTTCCATGCACACTTATCTAAATTAAATCAGTCTTCGGATGGGCGCGGTGGCTCATGCCTGTAATCCCAGCAATTTGGGAGGCCAAGGCGGGCAGATCACCTGAGCTCAGGAGTTCAAGACTACCCTGGGCAACACGGTGAAACCCTGTCTCTACTAAAATAAAAAAAAAAAATTAGCCGAGCGTGGTGGTGCGTGCCTGTAGTCCCAGCTACCCAGGAGACTGAGGCATGAGAATCTCTTGAGCCTAGGAGGCAGAGGTTGCAGTGAGCCGAGATTGCTCCATTGACTCCAGCTTGGGCTACAGAGTGAGACTCCGTCTCAAAAATAAATGAATAAATTAAGTCGGTCTTCACTATAAGTTGTCTGCCAAAAAATTTTGAAGGAATGAATGCGTAAATGGATGAAAGGATAGACAGACTATTGAAGTAGCCGGGGCAAATAGTTTTCCCTTGTTTACAGATGAACTTGAGGTGAAGGGACTTGATCACTTGCCTGACAAGTTTTAAAGTAGGAGTCCAGAGTTTTTTCCACAATATAATCCTACCATGATGAAGTCATTAAAAAAATGGTTCATGATTCCTTGATATCATTTTAGTTTTAACCATCCCATGACCCCTCTTCTGATAGAATTATTCACTAGTCTATTTCTCTTGACTTAGTTCTTATTCAAGGTAGACACGTATTTTTCTAGTTTTTTATTTGCTACTTATGCTTATGGGTTTTGTCACATAATATTAGTTTCATGTTCATTTTGAGGGTCTCATAATACTCAGAAATTGAAAAGCGAAACCCAAGATCTGCAGTGGTTTCTGCTACAATAAGCTGAACTTTAGATGAAACTTTGAGAAAATGGATAGACGCAATTGACATTTTCCAGAATACACGTTTTATTTTAAAATCCCCTAACGCGGTGCTTTTGCTAATGCACACTGAAGTTCCCTTGATTTGTCTGCCATCCATGTATAGATTTACTCATTAATCCAACAGACACTGCCGAGAGCCTGCAATAAGCCAGCTACTGTCTCAGTGACTAGAGCCTGAATAAAACACGGCCCCTCCCTTCCAAGAGTGCAGTGTAGTAAACAAACCATTACAAGATAAATGACTACTTGGAAGAAAAATCAATTTTACAACAGCCCACACAAACGAAGGATTAACATCTCTATCATGCAATGTAAAAGAAAAGAGAACCAGTAGAAAAGTGGGCAAATAGCCAGGCACTCGACAGGAGGGATACAAATGGACAATCTATTCACTAGTTGACTTACCATTTTAACTTACACAGTTGTCCAGAATTTTAGATAGATGGCTTCCAGTGTTGGAAAGGATGTGGGCGAAAGAGATACTGTTTGGATGGCTGAAAATCAACACAATATTTTGAAAGGGTAGTTTCTGACAACACTGTGGATGTTTACAGTCTGTGATAGAAGAGTCTTATTTCTAGAAATCCCCCCTCCAGAAATGATGGCATATGTGTGTGCCATGTGTATGTATGGGAGTGCTTATCACAAGAATTCAAAACAAATGCTGTCCACCAGAAGAGCCCTGGTTAAAGAAAGCTATGGAATACGTGGTAGCCCTTTAAAAGAATCATGTAGATTTGTATGAACTTACCTGTAAAGATATTCATGGTACATCGTTAAGGAAAAAGAGTAAGTTGCAAATAAAATAGAATGATACAACAAAACTTTTAGCAAGGTTTCCTCTAGCGAATAGAGCCAGATATAAGACTACCTGCAAATGATGGAGTAATTTAACATTATTTCATAATTTGTTTAATGTGCTTGGAAAATAGGTGATTTTAGCTTTCCTTTATGTGTTTTTCAATATTGTATTTTGTGTATTTTTTTACATTGCAAGAAAGCAACGGGCCACACAGCAGAGAAGGGGCTGTCTACCCGATATTTTAAAAATAGGTGAACGTCCCGCCGGGCGCGGTGGCTCACGCCTGTAATCCCAGCACTTCGGGAGGCCGAGGCGGGTGGATCACGAGGTCAGGAGATCGAGCACATCCTGGCTAACACAGTGAAACCCCGTCTCTACTAAAAATACAAAAAAAACTAGCCGGGCGAGGTGGCGGGCGCCTGTAGTCCCAGCTACTCGGGAGGCTGAGGCAGAGAATGCCTGAACCCGGGAGGCGGAGCTTGCAGTGAGCTGAGATCCGGCCACTGCACTCCAGCCTGGGCGACAGAGCCAGACTCCGTCTCAAAAAAAAAAAAAAAAAAAAAGGTGAACGTCCAAATGGCACAGTTTAGTGTAAGTATTGTAACCCAGGAGTGTACAAAACGTCATAAAAAAGGAGAAGGGACAGAATCCTGTGTGTTTGCTATTTATGTGGTCTCTTTTCGTCTACTATCCATTTAATCTCTGGACAATCTAGGAAGTCAGGAGTATTACCCCATTTTACAGATGCATAAACTGAGGATAAGAAAAATTAGGTAACACTTCTAAGGTCACACAGCTGTGTAGCAGCAGAGATAGATTTTAGCCCAGGCCTGTTTAGCAAGCTCCCACCTGAAGTTTGGGCCAGGTATTATAGATGTGACCAGAGGCCAGAGCTGCAATCCAGGCAGAGGAAACTGCAGATAAGAGACTTCAAAGAATTTAGCCCATCACAGGAACATTTCTAACAACAGGGAGAAGTTGTAAAAATTTCTCATACCTGATAACAAGAAGACTATAAAAGAGTCTTCAAGTCACACCAAAATTAAAATCCTTTTTCTACAGCTTTATTTGCTCTAGAACTAAGGGCTTGAACAGGGGCTTCTAGAAAGAAGGCAGATCTGAATCTAGACTTCCCGTCTCACACGGTGATTTGTGGAAAGGGGAATTCTGTGTGTGTGGTGGACTGTGATCATTCCTGGGTATCCACATTTTAACAGCCTCTCCATATTTCAAAAGCTTCCCTCATGTTGTGGATCTACCTTCCCAGCATGGCAGCCAGACACGGATTCCCAGCCTCGCTTGCCGTAAGGCGGCCCACACGTGACTTATTCTTTGATTTGAAAGTGATGAAACAGGCCGGGCACGGTGGCTCACGCCTGTAATCCCAGCACTTTGGGAAGCCAAGGCAGGAGATCATGAGGTCAAGAGATCGAGACCATCTTGGCCAACATGGTGAAACCCCCGTCTCTACTAAAAATATAAAAATTAGCTGGATGTGGTGGCTCACACCTGTAATCCCAGCTATTCAGGAGGCTGAGGCAGGAGAATCGCTTGAACCCGGGAGGCAGAGGTTTCAGTGAGCCGAGATTGCGCCACTGCACTCCAGCCCAGTTGACAGAACGAGACTCTGTTTAAAAAAAAAAAAAAAAGGTGATGAAACCAGCAGGGACCAGGGCTCAGACTTGCAAATGCATGTGATTTGGGGGTTGTCAATGTCAGTAGCTCCCTTACCAGGACCATTCTTCAGTGTGGTGCTGGAAGTTGTTCTAGAAGCTTGGGTGCCTCCAGTCCTTGCAACATTTCAGTGAGTTTTTCTTTTTTTGGGGGATGCTTGCTAAGACTTTATTAACACCCCCGAGGGCTTCAGTGAGTTTTCTAATGTCCTTAATAAATGCCCTTCTGATGAAAACTGGCTAGAATAGGTTCTATTGTCTGCAACTCAGGACCATGACCAACATAACACAGGGGCTCTAAGGGGAGAGGAAGAGCCATCCTATCACCCTACTGGTCTTACCTTCAAACAAGGAATGGAGAAAGCTATGAAATAAAGTGTGCTGGCCTCTTTGTTAACACTTTGCTTCACTTCCTTAAGGTTAATGAGTTCTAATCATGTTCAGAATTTCCCTTAGCTTTCAATTCTGCCCCAAGGCAATTACATCTTTTATTTGTTTATAAATACTCTAGTAGTAATGTCTTGACCTCATAGCCTCTGAAACATTTACTTCCCCAGCAAATGCTAACCATGGAAACAACTCAGCCAAAATGCATAACTGATAGAAGAGAGGGAGGGGCTATGCCTAACTCCCGCAGGGAGTTCCCTAGGATGCCCACCTATCTGAAAAGAAGACTGAGAACCGAGGAGGGGAGGCAGACAGGTGAGAAGACAGCTTTCAAGTCCTTTGATTTTTTTTTTTTTTTTAGACAGAGTCTCATTCTGTTGCCCAGGCTGGAGTGCAATGGGGCCATCTCTGCTTACTGCAACCTCTGTTCCCAGGTTCAAGCAGTTCTCCTGCCTCAGCCTCCAGAGTAGCTGAAATTACAGGGGCATGCCACCACACCTGGATAATTTCACCATGTTGGCCAGGCTGGTCTTGATCTCCTGACCTCAAGTGATCTACCTGCCTCGGCCTCCCAAAGTGCTGGGATTATAGGCGTGAACCACTACACTCAGCCCTGAATGATGGACTTTGATGAAATAGAAGCTAGCTTCGGCTATTTTAAGTAGAGTGAAAAGATTTTTGTGAGAAGAATTGGGGTGCCTCATGGAACCCACGGGCAGGCTTCCCATGGGGTTGGAAGGCAGGAGAGCTCTCCTCTGGTCTCTGTCTCTGCTGTCTCTCTCTGTTTGTCTCTGTGTCAACAGGCATGAGCCGCCACGCCCAGCGGCAAAACAAACTTTCCAAAATGACTGGGACCTTTGATTTCTCAAGAGAAGATGACCTGTTGATGCAAGCACTGGGGAAGGACATCACTGAGAAGTATGGCTGGAGTACACACAGCCTGCTGGGCTGGTCCTAGGCTCTTTGCCCACTCTGATAATGGGACGTGGATTCAGAGGACTGAACATACAAAGAGGTTCTCGTGCAGGTTGTTGTGCATTAAAGGAGTCATATCTTAAGGAAAAAGGCCTGGGAGAGCTTCCCATCTGCCCAGGGGAATTTAGGAGAACTGGGCCTTCCTGCTGAGACGCTAGCGTGGGAGTTAGTTGGGGAGCCTGGAGTTGGGATTTGCTCACCGAGGCCATGTGAGGCCAGTCTATAGTTATAATGATTTCCTAGCTCTCTGTCATCTTTGGAGGTACAGGAAGAATTATTCTTCCTCATGTAGTAAGCAGAGCTTTATGAAAACAGAAATAAAGACTAAAAGACCAACAAGTGAATGTTGGGTAGGGAAGTTTTACTGCCCGACAGGGATCTGCACCTATCTGGGAGATGAGGTTGGAGGAAGAGAAATGGGGCAAGCTTTTCAAGCCAACAAGGGGCACCCTGTCTCTTTGGAAGCAAGGCTTCTGAGATGATTAGTGGCTGTCTGGTGACATCAGGCTTGCTGAGAAGGCAGGCTCCAGGCTGGCTGGAGGTTTGTTGTTGGTGGGCAGTCCCTACGGTGCCCACTGCTGGATCTTGGTGCATCCAGGGGGAGCCAGCCCTGCAGATCTGCCCAGTGCTGGCCAGCCAGGTGGTCAGTGGGGTCAGTCTGCTTCTTGTGTGGCTCTGCCTCTGGCTTTCCATCAGGTGCAGGAGCAAAGGGATCATGGCTGGAGAAAAGCGGTCAGTCTTCTGTGGAAAGCCAAGGGACTTTCTGTGTGTGCTAGAAGGCAGGGCCCACGGGCCATGCAGAGCCCACCACAGGCAGGCTGGGGCCCCTTCTCGCCACCTCCCCACCTGCTGGTATTTCTCTAGAGCTCCCTCTCTCCTACTTTCTCACAAGCTGAAGAGCCTGTGGCCTCCACCCCCAGCCCCTGGGAAAAAGCCTGGCTAGGAAGCAGTTGCCTGGAGTCCGGCAGGAAACCTGCACTGGTGTAACGGAGAGAATGGGTGGCTCTTCCTTATCTGCCAGGACAGAGCAGGCCGAGGGGTAAACAGGAGGCTGTCCCAGCACTGGGAATTCCTGGATGAGGTGTTCCTCTTTAACTGGAAGGAAGGGATATCCTGTGTATTGGTCCGTTTTCATGCTGCTGGTAAAGACATACCTGAGACTGGGAAGAAAAAGAGGTTTAATTGGACTTATAGTTCCACATGGCTGGGGAGGCCTCAGAATCATGGTGGAAGGTAAAAGGAACTTCTTACATGGTGGTGGCACGAGAAAAATAAGGAAGAAGCCAAAGCGGAAATCCCATCAGATCTTATGAGACTTATTCATGAGAATAGCAAGGGAAAGACCGGCCCCCACGAGTCATTGACTGCACCTGGGGCCCTCCTACAACATGTGGGAATTCTGCAAGACACAATTCAAGTTGTGATTTTGGTGGGGACACAGCCAAACTATATTATCTTAACATTGATTATCAAGATGGTCTCAGTCAGGAATCCTTCCAGACCCACCGTAGGAAGGGGTGGGATGCACATTTGATTTTGGGGACCGATGGCCAGGATGCTCTCAGGATTGGAGCCAGGACCCAAGGCCCCTCGAGGCCAGGCTTTGGGAGACAAAGCAGAGAGAAATCAGGATCATAGGAGCACTGTCTGAGGATCAGCTAGGCCTGGATTCAAATCCAGACCCACCCCTCACCAGTGTGAGCTAAGCCCGCACCTTAGCCTCTCTGAGTCTCATCTGTGGACGGGGGTCGCACTGCTTGCCTCCCTGGGCTGCCTGTGAGAGTGTGCACACCCTCCACACACCACATTCAGGCCCCAGGTGGGCATTTGCTAGGAAACTGCACAGCCTGGTTCCACTTGGTCATTCTGAAGCCACAGCTTGCCTGTGTGGGTGGGGACAAGAATAAGAGAAGACCTTGCCCAAATTGCTCAGTCTTCAACACTGGCCCCCTCTCTGCAGAGACCTTGCAGGACAGGGCCTAAGAAGATGTTGTGGCCACTCGATGACCTGCCCTCTCTGTAGCGGATCAGGAACCATAGGTCTGGGTTGGGGCTTGGGTGGAGCTGGGGATACAGTTGGGAGTCTGACCCACATCACTGTTAGACACGTGGAAGACTCCTGCCAAATCCATAGTCACCAGGCCTGCGGGAACCCTCCGAGGATGCAGAGAGAACTGCCTGACTAAGGATGGGGCAGTCATCCCTTCCTGTGTCAGGTACCTGGAGAGAGCCGGGAATCAACACCGCACATGAACGGCGGGGCCTGATAGCCCCGGCTGCACGCGCCTATTGAGCATTTAACGTGGGGCTCAGGTGAGGGGAGAAGTGAATCTTTAATTTTAGCTTATTCCCATTTAAATGGCCACACTTAGTTGCTGCTGCCTTGGCTAACCCAGGCTAGGCTGCAGTGGTTCCCAAACTTTCATGAGTATAAGAATCACCCAAGCAGCTTGTTGAAAAGCGGACTCAGAGATTTGGGTTCAGCCGGTCAGGGGAGAGGTCAGGGGAGAGGCTCTGGAGCCCCACCTTAATAGGCAGTCCACACTCTGATTTAGGGGCCACCTGGCCATCTGTTCCCTCCTCCTCCTCCTTTCTTTCTTCCCAGCCCAGCTTTCTCTTTTACTCTCTTCTCATTCTGAGCCTTGGCCTTCATCATTTTATTTCCATTCCATTCCATTCCATCTATCTACAATTATGTGTCACTTAACGACAAGGGTATGTTCTAAGAAGTGTGTCATTAGGTAATTTTGATATTGTTGTAAACCAAAAATAAAATTGTAAGGCCCCACCAACCACCTGAATGGACTCCTGCTCTCAGCCAAGGGCCTTCCAAAGTTAACCTGAAAAACTAGTTCAGGTCTTGACGGGAAGCGGGAGCTGGACATATCTCATCATTCCCTCCTCCCTTTTGGAATTACTGACAGAACAGACTCTTTAAGTCTGATAAGAAACACTTACAATCTGGTCTCCCTGAAGCCTGCTACCTGAAAGCTTCATCTGAATGATCAAACCTTGGCATCCACAACCCCTTATCTTAACCCAGACATTCCCTTCTATTGATAATAACTCAACCAATGGCCAATCCAAAAATCTTTAAATCTACTTATAACTTGGAAGCCCCTGTTTTGAGTTATCCTGCCTTTCTGGACCAAACCAATGTACCTGTTACATGTATTGATTGATGTCTCATGTCTCCCTAAAATGGATAAAACCAAGCTCTACCCCACAGCCTTGGGGAAATGTTATCAGGACTTCCTGAGGCTGTGTCACAGGCGTGGCCTCAGCCTTGGCAAAATAAACTTTCCTTTCTTTTCTTTTCTTTTCTTTTTTTTTTTTTTGAGACGGAGTCTCGCTCTGTCACCCAGGCTGGAGTATAGTGGTGAGATCTCAGCTCACTGCAAGCTCCACCTCCCGGGTTCACACCATTCTCCTGCCTCAGCCTCCCGAGTAGCTGGGACTACAGGTGCCCGTCACCGTGCCCAGCTAATTTTTTTTTTTTTTTTGTATTTTTAGTAGAGATGGGGTTTCGCTGTGGTCTCGATCTCCTGACCTTGTGATCCACCCTCCTCGGTGCTGGGATTACAGGCGTGAGCCACCACGCCTGGCTGCAAAATAAACTTTCTAAATTGAGACCTGTCTCAGATACATTGGGTTTGCATTGTGCAAACATCATTGTGTGTACTTACATAAACTAAATGGTGTCACCTACTAAACACGTAGGCTATAGGGTACAGCCTATTGCCCCGAGGCTACAAACCTGTACAGCACGCTACCATATTGAGTACTGCAGGTGATTGGAACACAATGGTAAGTATTGTGCATCTAAACATAGAAAAGGTAATGGGTTGTGCTGTGGCATCCCTAGGTGGCAGGGAGTTTTTTGGTTCCATTGTAATGTCGTGGGACCACCGTCATATAAGTGGCCAGTCATTGACAGAAATGCTGCTATGCACATGACTGTATGTAAATCTTATTAAATGGCTTACTGAGTGCTGCCAAACTTCAATGGGAGGCTGATGTTGAGGGGTGAGGTGGGGAGGCCAGACCCGGGTATGTCTGCCTACCGTGGTAGAGTAGGACATGCCCGTGAGCATAGACATATTACTCAATTCCTTAAGCCTCAGTTTCCTCGTCTGAAAGGGAATGCAGTAATGCTTTATAAGAAGACTTCAAGGATTAAATGGAATTTTGTAGGAATCCAATAAAGGTGAGTTCCTGTCTGCATTCTTCAATCCCTCACGCTCTCCTGTTCCCTTCCAGTAAACCAGCACCTAGAGACAAGGCCTGCAAGTAACCCGTCTCCCCTCATCTCTGTGACGGGACCAAAGATCCACCACCAGCATCCTCTTTTCCCTCCTTATAAACACGACTTCTGGCCGGGCACGGTGGCTCAAGCCTGTAGTCCCAGCACTTTGGGAGGCCAAGACGGGCGGATCACAAGGTCGGGAGATCGAGACCATCCTGGCTAACACGATGAAACCTCGTCTCTACTAAAAAATACAAAAAACTAACCGGGCGAGGTGGCGGCGGCTGTAGTCCCAGCTACCCGGGAGGCTGAGGCAGGAGAATGGCGTAAACCCGGGAGGCGGAGCTTGCAGTGAGCTGAGATCTGGCCACAGCACTCCAGCCTGGGTGACAGAGCGAGACTCTGTCTCAAAAAAAAAAAACAAATAAACACGACTTCTGTTTGTCCCTCAACATCTTTGAATTCTGAACTTTTGGAGTTCTCATAGGAAAGTAGTTGGCCGGTAAACTGAGGTTTGGGCTGGGAAAATCCTGACCAGGGCTTTCTCCAGGAGATGGAGTTGAGGAGAAGGTGCCCCCATCATGGTGGATTAAAACAGCCAGAAATAGCCCAAAGACCTTTGGGAAGCCCAGTGGCTCAGGCACTTCACATGGGTATCACAGGGGAATCTGGGATGACAAAGATCCTCAGAACCCCCGAGCAGCCATCTGGAACTCCAGGACCTCAGACACAACCGCTGACGCTTAGGATCTGTCCGTGGAGCCAGTCTCGAGCTGGCCTGGCGGGAGCAGAAACTCGTGAAGTCGTGCAGCCCTCCATCCCTGCCTACGGCTCAGACCCATGCTCCCTCAGTGAGAGAGGGTCACTCTGCCAGGAGGAGGTGACTCTTTCATCTCGGCACCTTCCCCACCCCCTGGGGACAACTGGAGAGGGCTGGTGGTTCCTGTCTCCAAGCTCTTCTCCATAAATTACAGGCTTCTCAGTTTTCTGTGACTGATCTGATTACCTCTGGCATGTTTCAGGTTCAAAAAATGTTGTCCACCTTTCCCAGAAACTGGATATTGGGCTATTGCCTGGCCAATTGCTCCTTGATATCAGGAAGGAGCTGGGGTGGGGGTAGCAGGTCTCATTGCCCAAAATCTCCTCTGATGGCCAGGAGCAGTGCTGGAGGCTAATGGGCTGGATGAAGTCATGGATTCCTGAAGGAAGAGGCAACTTGTAGTCCTCCCAGGATCCACATATGCCCCCACCCATATCAAGACCAAAGTCAAGGCCAGTCTGTGATCTTTGTGCTCCCCTCAGCTCCCAGGACTCCTTGGAGACAGACGAAGCACCATCCAGGCTGGACATCCCTGGTTCTGACCTGGCCTCTGGGCTCAGCACTGTCCTGCGGCCTGGCCTTAGCTACCTCCATGGATGAACTTTATTTGAATGACGGACATTTTATTTTTTGAGACAGAGTCTTGGTCTCTCTCCCAGGTTGGAGAGCAGTGGCACGATCTCGGTTTACTGCAATTTCTGCCTCCAAAGTTCACATGATTCTCCTGCCTCAGCCTCCCATGTGCTGAGATTACAGATGCATGCCACCACACCCGGTTAATTTTTGTATTTTTCGTGGAGATGGGGTTTCACTGTGTTGGCCAGGCTGGTCTTGATCTCCTGACCTCAAGTGATCTGACTTTCTAGGCCTCCCAAAGGGCTGGGATTACAGGCGTGAACCACTACACTCAGCCCTGAATGATGGGCTTTTATGGAACGGAAACTAGCTTGGTCTATTTTAAGCAGAGTAAAAGATTTTTGTGAGAAGAATTGGGTGGCTCATGGAACCCACGGGCAGGTTTCCCAGGGGGCTGAAAGCAAGAAATCTCTCCCCGGTTTCTGTCTCTGCTGTCTCTCTCTGTCTCTGTGTCTGTTTCCCTCTCTCTCTCTCTCTCTTTCTCCTCCCTCTCTTTCTCCTCCCTCTCTCTGGATTGGCTTCCTTTGCTCAGTTTGCACTTGGCTTTTTGGGGCTACTCCAAAATGGTGCCTTCAGCCCTGGGTCCGCATCACCCAGCTCCAGCAGCAAACTGACCCAGGCTCTTAGAGTCCAAGTTGCAAATTTCAAGAGCGACAATCTGATTGGGCCAGTCTGGCCTCTGGGTCAGTTCCCCGGGGTCAGGTCTCTGCAGGATGATGTTCAACCATTACAGCCAAGGAGGAGCAGAGCCATGAGAACATCATGCTGGCTTCTCCCTGGGCAGCCGAAGGAAGGTGGAGAAGACACCTCCAAAAGGCATCTGTCACAGGTCAAGACCAACATCCCCGTCAGCTCTGAGGCCGAACAGCGCGTCCCTACAGTGCCCTGGCAGGGCTTGAGGTGTGATAAATGAAAATACAAGGTGGCTGGGTCCTGTCTCTCCTTACAGGCAGCAGGAAACTCTTGCCCCAGCCTGCTGCTCCCTCAGTCCCACCCAGGCCCCTATTCAAGGAGTGAATTCCAGAGAAGGTAACAGGAGCCCCAGCCTCCGCACAGTGCCACAGTTAGACACCGGTGCCAGCAGGCACTTCCCCAACACCTCTAGCCCCAGGCGCTTCCTCCCTGAGAGCAATTCCATCTGGGTTAATGGCCCAGCCCATCTAATGTGCCCCGTAATCCCTCTGAAGCCTCCTTTGTTTGTCTCCTCTGGCTAATCCAGCCCCAGCAACTGAGCTGCCCCCAGCTGATTCCTTGGCCTGTGGCTTAGCCCTGGCTGGGGTTTGCCTCTGTTTGACTCCCCCAGGGTTGCAGCTTCCGAGGGAGGCAGCTGCTCCTGCCCATCCCCTGCCCATCCCCTGCCTGCCTGGTTTGCATCCCAGAGGCCCCGAGACACTCATACGGAGAGGAAGGCAGAACCAGTTGTCTCCAGGGGCAGAAATGGGGGCTGTTCACCCAGAGCCATGGTGGCAGCTGGACTAGAGAGACTGGCCAGGTTCCCCACGGGTGTCCCCGCAGCCTGTGGTGTCTCCCCACCACTTTGCAGGGATTAGTCCCCAGCCCTGCAGCCTCTCACTGCTGCATCCTCAGCATGGAGGCTTCTCTCTGTGACAGGCTGGAACTGGGGCTTGATAGGAAAAACAGCTGGAGCCTGAGGCATTCACACTTGCTCAGATTTCACACTGTTGTGATTTAGGATTAGCAGGAACGAGAGGCAGATCAGATGTTACCATCATTAGAAGCCTTCTCCCCTGGGGCCAGCCCTCCTGCCCTGCCCTTTCCTCCTCCCCTAGTCTAACCTTCCGCTCTTCTCTCCTCTCCCATCTGGGCTGGGCCCACGCTTCCTTAGGAAGCTTCAGGCAGCCTCCACTGGTTTCTATTTCAGTCCAGGATGTACCTATCTGGCTTCTGAGTCTCTAAGCTCCTGGCCTCAGGTGGTCAGCAGCTCAGGCATCAACCAGGTGGGCTCTGGGCTGTCCCAAGGAGAGAATACTGGGTGCAGTCCACAAGCAATAGGCACTTGGGTCTGTTTGGGCTGGGGGCATTTAACAGACCATGCTTTGGGGGCATTTTGAAATTCATTCTATTCATTTAATCACTTCATGCACGCATGCAACAATGAAATGCTACCCTGTGCTATCAACCCCGGGATACAATGGGGAGCCAGAGAGTATCCTAGCCCTCAGTCTAGCGAGAGGTTAATCAAGCAACCACAAAACATGTGAGAGGGCCAGGATGGGGTGGTACGCAGGGCGGTTCTAAAAAGTTCCAAGTAATCCAGTGTCTTGCCACTCAAAGTGAGGCCTGTGGGGCCAGCAGCAGGCCCCCAACCTGGGCACTTGTTCGCAATGCAGAATCTCAGCTCCATTTCCTCCCTGCAGAATCACAATCTTCCCTTCAATACGATCTGTGTGGGGTTTACATACAAAGTAATGTTGGAGCAGTGTAACCGCTCAACAGGTTCTTCCTGCCTGCTGCACATATAAAGACTGCGGCATTGCAGTGTGAACCCCAAATATCTGAGACAGGTCCCAGTCAATTTAGAACTTTTATTTTGCCACTGTTAAGGATGTGCGCCCATGACACAGCCTCAGGAGGTCCTGACGACATGTGCCCCAGGTGGTTGGGGTACAGCTTAGTTTTGTACATTTTAGGGAGACATGAGATATCAACCAATATATGTAAGATGAACATCAGTTCGGTAGGGAAAGGCGGGACAACTGGAAGTAAAGGAAGTGGAGAGGGAGCCTCCAGGTTATAGCTAGGTGAGAGAAAAATGGTTGTGTTCCTTTGAGTTTTGAGTTAGCCTTTCCAAAAGAAGCAATCAGATACGTATCTATCTCAGTGAGTAGAGGGATGACTCAATAGAGTGGGAGGCAGGTTTGCCCTAAGCAGCTCCCAGCTTGACTTTTCCCTTTAGCTTAGTGACTTGGGGCTCCCAAGGTTTATTTTCCTGTCACAGCAGTAAAGAGGAGTTTAATAGACAAGAGGCTGGCCACGCAACATGGGAGATGGAGTTACTACTCAAATCAATCTCGTCCAAAACTTGTAGGTCAGGATTTTTTAAAGGCAGTGTGGGGAAGAGGTGGGGGTGGCTAGGCTTGCTACTGACTGGTTGAGGCAGAGATGAAATCACAGCAGGTAGAAGCTGTCCTCCTGAGCGGAATCACTCCTGGGTGGGGTTACAGGAGCAGTTTGGCAGGTTCAGGTGCAATCATCAGTGTCAGACGTGCAAAACACTTGAAAAGATATCTCAAAGGCTAATCTGCAGTAGTGGTGTTATTTGCGGGAATGGCTGGCAATTTATGTCTGCATCTCAGCAGGATCAGGCTGCTTTCTGCCCCCTAGACTGACGGTCTTTCATTACCTTTACAAAGCTGGTTGAATTTGCGGGAAGAGCTATTATCATTTAAACTATAACCTAAATGTCTTCCAATGTTAGCTCATCCCAAAAGCTCAGGAATAATTAAGGGAAAGGCAAGATGGGGAGTGGGTTAGCTCAGCTCACTGTTAAAATTTTTCTCACTGATATGCTTTTTGCAAAGGTGGTTTCAGAAGCAGGGTCCGTGTGCTGCTTTTCAGCTTCGGCTGGGGAGCTTGAAACATACAGGTGTCTGGGTCCCTCCCCATGGATTTTGATGTAATTGGTTAGGACGCTCCCAGGCATCAGGGTTTTTGAAAGTTCTGGGGTGATTCTAACATGCAGGCAAGGAAAGAACCGTTGGTCTAGACGGGGAAATGGCACCCAAGCTCATTGGCTCACACATGCCCTCTCTCACTCTTTCATGTAAACACCACCATTGATTAAGCTTTTAGAGGAGGCAGAGAGAGCAGAACACTTCAACCCTTTACTTCTCATGCATATTCAACAAGCATAAGAAAAACAACTAGAGAACAGAAGCAACCGACAGATGTTATGGCACAATTCACAGAAATAGTAAAGTCCCCAAAGCAATGCAGTAGTCTCTGTGGGTTGATGGTGGTCAGAGGGGAGGTCAGGGGAGACTCTGCCTTGAAGCAAAAAGAGAAGCGGTAGATTTGGGAGCTGGGAAGCTGCAGGCTGCTTAGGGTAGATCGATAACCGCTCCTTCTAGGCTGTGGTGAATGGGAAATGGGAACTGGAGTGAAACTCCCCATGGGAAATGCCTTGAGACCTGGCTGGCCTGGAGTAAGTGGAGCAATGGGATCCCGGTCTAGGCAGAGGTCCGGGCTGGAAGCCCTAGGGCTCACTTCTCTGCCTCTGGGCATGGTTGGACAAAAAGTGTCCTTTCCACACCAAAGATGTTCAGTCTTATTGGTTAAAAAGCAGCAGAGAAGGGTGTGGAAGTATCCTCAGCTTGGACAGCCTCCTCTGGCCCAAGTTCTCCCTGGCATTGACTTCCATTCCTGGGGCTGACGATGGCGCGTGGGTTGGTTTGTTTCCCTCATCAGTTCTGGGTGGAGGTGTGGGCCTCCAGTTATTGGGAGTGAGTCACTCGCAGCAGTCATCTCTTGGATCCTCAGGCAGCCTCGCTTCTGAGGCACATGTTTAGGAAGTCATCAAATCCGCTGATGGCCCTGGGGAATGAATAAGCCCCACCCTGCAGCAGTTGCTGAAAAAAATCCAAGTGGCCAGCAGGGTCTGATCACCTCTTTTCCTGTAACTTCCTTGCATCTTTCTTCCTCCCTAGGAACGGGGGCAAAGTCCTTGTATTCCTAAACCTCACATCCCGACCCTTCCTTCCTGGAAGCAAATGCTCTCCCCCTATTGTGGAAAGTCAAAGTCAAGATCAGCACCCTCCAGGCCTCCTGGTCCAGGCATTGCTCAGGCTCTCCCCTCCTTAATCCTCCTGGGTTGTGGATTCTAGTGTAGATTCTGTGGACAGACAGCCTGACTCATACCCAGCTCATCCACTTATAAGCTGTGTGACTTTGCCTCAGTTCCTTAACCTCTCTGGGTCTCAGTTTCCTCATCTGTAAAGTGGGAATAATAATAGTGCCCACCTCACAGACTTGCTGAGAAGATTGGATGAGACACTTAACCTTGTGCTTAGGCCTCAGCTTCTGGTCTGCCACAGTGCCCAGATCCAGGGGTTCTATAAAATCCCGTAGAAAGGCCACTGTGTCCTGACAAGGGACATTATAAGCCTCACTGCATTATTGCTTTTGTCAGAGGCTTTTGAACCAGAGCAACTCCATCTTGAATAGGGGCTGGGTAAAATGAGGCTGAGACCTACTGGGCTGCATTCCCAGACGGTTAAGGCATTCTAAGTCACAGGATGGGATAGGAGGTCAGCACAAGATACAGGACATAAGGACCTTGCTGATAAAACAGGTTGCAGTAAAGAAGCCGGCCAAAACCCACCAAAAACAAGATGACAATGAGAGTGACCTCTGGTGGTCCTCACTGCTACACTCCCACCAGCGTCATGACAGTTTACAAATGCCATGGCAATGTCGTGAAGTTACCCGGTATGGTCTAAAAAGGGAAGATATGACTAACCCACCCCTTGTTTGGCCTATAATCAAGAAATAACCATAAAAATGGACAACCGGCAGCCCTTGGGGCTGCTCTGTCTATGGAGTAGCCATTCTTTTATTCCTCTACTTTCTTAATAAACTTGCTTTCACTTTATGGACTTGCCCTGACCTCTTTCTTGTGCGAGATCCAAGAACCCTCTTTTAGGCTCTGGATGAGGACCCCTTTCCTGTAACACTTTTAAGGGGACATGTCATAGGCCTTATAAACAGAGTATTTCAAAGCACTGACTTAAGTTGTGCTATCATCAGAAATTAACTATTCAAATGCAATCAGTTTATCTGATTATAAGACAGTATTTCTGAGTTTGGGCATTTTGATGGGCTGTCTGAAGTACCTACCAATGAGAAAAAATGAAATATCTAAAGCATTTGCATTATATTGGTCACCAGAGAGAATTAACATATTTAAGGCCAGGCACAGTGGCTCACACCTATAACCCCAGAAATCTGGGAGACCGAGGTGGGGAGACAGCTTGAAGCCAGGAGTTTGAGATCAGCCTGGCAATATAGCAAGACCCCATCTCTACAAAAAACAAAAAACTTAGCCAGGTGTAGTGGTTTGTGCTTGTAGTTCTAGCTACTTAGGAGACTGAGGTGGGAGGATTGCTTGAGGCCAAGAGTTTGAGGCTTCAGTGAGCTGTGAGTATCTGCCCAGTGGGTTCATCTTGCCTGCTGCCTAGATAGAGCAGATTTATCAAGACAGGGAATTGCAACAGAAAAAGCATTTAATACATACAGAGCTAGCCAAATGTGAGATGAATTTTATTATTACTCAAATCAACCTCCCCAACAATTCAGAGGCTAGGGTTTTTGAAGTGTAGTTTGGCAGGCACGGGGCGAAGGAAGGGGAAGGCTGACTCACTGGGGATGGAATCAGGGGTGTGGAAAACCGCCCTTGTGAGCACTGAATCACTTCTGGGCGGGAGCCACAGAGGAGGGTCTGGTCCAGGTGAGGCGATCGGCAAAAGCCTGAAAAGACATCTCAAAACGCCAATCTTAGGTTCTACAATAGTGATGTTATCTGCAGGAGTAATTGGGGAAGATACAAATGCTGTGACTTCTGGAATAATGGTTGGTAATTATTTAACTACATCTGTATTCTAGCAGAATTCAAGCCCCTCTCATCCTCCTAACCTGGTGATCTTTTATTCGTTTTATAAAGACGAATTAATTTTGGACAGGGCTATTATCATTTAAACTATAAACTAAATTTCTCAACAAGTTAACTTGGCTTATGCCCAGGAATGACCAAGGGCAGTTTGAAGATTAAAGGCAAGATGGAGTTGGTTAGATGAGATCTCATTCACTGTCATAATTTTCTCACTGTTACGATTTTTGCAAAAGTGGTTTCATGATTATGCCACTGCTGTCCAGCCTGGGTGACAGAGTGGGCCCTGTCTCTAAAAAAAATTAAAGCAAAATAAGTAAAAGTGATTGGTTCACTCTGTAGCACCTGGTGCAATCTCTTTCTCTAAGAGAGAGAGAGTCTCAGTTACCTCGCAGCCCACAGCAGCTGTTTGTCCGCAGCAAAACTAGGCAATCACTGTGGCAAAGCCTTGGGTTCTGGCCTCTGTGGCAGGTACTGTGGCAGGTGTGCTAGCTAGTGGCCCTCTGGAATACAGACAGGACCAATTCATAGCATCTGCCCATTTCCATGGTGTAAATATTCCCACCAAAGTGATTTCAGGTCACCAGAGTGACAACACTGACCTAGGTTGGAACGGGATACTCACATTCTGCTCTCACAAGCCTGTACCAGCGAAAGATGCCAGCCTGGGAATCACATCTCTGTGGGAATTTGGTGGGTCCCTGCACTGCTCTGCTTGCCCATACAGGAGTCCAGCCCAGGTTGTCCTAGGGTCCTAGTGAAGTGGTGTCATTGCCTGGGGCAAATACCCAAGATTCGTTATCTCACAGCCATAGAAAACTAGGACACGGACACACAAGGAGCGAGCTTCAGAGTGGAAGTTTAACAGGCGAAAGAAAAAGAAAAGCTCTTTCCTGCAGAGAGAGGGGTCCTGAGGGGGTTTTCTGGTCTGTGGCAAAATGCAAGGGGTTTTATAGATGAGCTTGAGGAGGTGGTGTCTGATTTACACAGCGCATGAAAGATTTGTTGGACCAAGTGTGCCATTTGCATAAGGCACAAAAAACTAGTTAGGACTCAGTGTGCCATTTGCATAGGGCATGAAAAAGTTGGCCGCCCTACTCTGATGTTTTATTATGCGGATGTGTTCTCTACCTGGCAGGAGCCATGTTACCTGCTTCTTTACTATACATGTGGTGACAAAGGAAAGGGAAGATGGAGCCTCCGAACTGAACACGCCTGTCTTCCGGGTCGCCCTTTTGCCACAGCTGCCGGCATTCGCTCGTGCAAGCTTCCAGCTTGCTTATCTATGTCTGCAACCTTATCTATGTCTGCAGTTCAATTTTTCAGGTTGCTTTTTGTTAGAAAATAAATTATTTGGGGGCTGGTTTTTGTTAAAAGGGAAATTCTGCCAAGGATTCTTACCCTCACTATCTGCCTAAATAATTTCTTTCCAGCTCCTCTACCACTAGGGCCCAATGCTGGGTATCTAAACAAACAGGAATGAAAGGATTGGTAAGTGGTGCTGCAGTGAGAAGTTGCTCTAGTGCATGCTTCGGTTAGATTTTCTCCCACTCAGCCATGAGGTGGAAAGGCAGAGAAAGCCACTTGTGCACAGAAGCTGGGACAGAGCATCTAATTCTCTGGAGAACATCAAAACCAGCCCAGGCTGGTTGAGAGTCTTAGGGACATGAGGTAGGTGACATGTTCATGAGAGCATTGTTCTCATCAAAAGAAGGCTTGTTACATGGGGAGAAAGTAGAGGAGGTGTGTGTGTGTGTGTGTGTGTGTGTGTGTGCCCACGCGCACGCGTGCACAGGACTCACTGACGTCCCTGAGTAGGAATAGTGAAATTGAGGGTGCAAGGCAAGGAGGAGATGGGAATTGTGTTCAGAGCCAGAGGGCGAAGTTTTGGTTTTGGAGAAGTCATTGGTGGTCTTGGTGAGTCATGACATGACCTGGGGCATGTTCAGGGGACAGTGTGGCCAAGATGGAATGGGACTGTCATTAGTAAGGAGGAAGTCAAAAGGCTGAGAGGGAAGCAGAGGGTCATGGGTCATTCCAAGGACAAGTGACTCAAGGCATGACATGATGTAACCAGGAGACCTAGAATTTTTTTTTTTTTTTTTTGAGACGGAGTCTTGCTCTGTCGCCCGGGCTGGAGTGCGGTGGCCAGATCTCAGCTCACTACAAGCTCCGCCTCCCGGGTTTACGCCATTCTCCTGCCTCAGCCTCCAGAGTAGCTGGGACTACAGGCGTCCACTACCTCGCCCAGCTAGTTTTTTGTATTTTTAGTAGAGACGGGGTTTCACTGTGTTAGCCAGGATGGTCTCGATCTCCTGACCTCGTGATCCGCCCATCTCGGCCTCCCAAAGTGCTGGGATTACAGGCTTGAGCCACCGCGCCCGGCCTAGAATTTTTTTAAAAACGAGATTTTTGAATGAAGGTAAAGGTAATGTTCTGGAAAAACAAGTAAAGCAGTAAAGGACTAATCCTGCTTCAAGCACTGTGGCTTGGCGGGCTTTGGGGGCGAGAGTGGCTTTGTGCTGTCAGAGAAACAGGGAGAATCATGAGTCAGAAGCAGCGGAAGTGAAGGCAGAGGTGCACTTTAGCCCCATGCCATGCTTGCCACCCTAACAGCCTTTCAGGCAAGTCAGCGTGCCCTTGGTTTCCTGGGAAACTCCAGGTGCTCTCCCAGGTGGAGTCGGGGCTGAACACATCCCCTGGACCCACGTGGACTTTCCAGGATCTGAGTTCATGGCACTAATTGCTGGTTTATCCTTTTCTCCTCCGGGGAAATTCTTATGGCTGGGAAGATTCCTTCTGATATTTTAGAAGAACATAATAATTAAGCATTTTAAGGGGAGGAGGCTTGTAGAAGTTCAAATTAGATGCTATATGGGGAAATTATAGCTGCTGCAGCCAAGAAGAAGCAGCAAGAAAGGCTGTCAGTGAGAAGTTGCGAGCAATGGAGACAGGAATGGGCCCGCTTTGGACCAGCAAGGCCAGGTGTGCTTCTCAACCTTCCTGCACCTCTGCCCATTCCATCTCAGGTCCAGGCACTGCCCAGGGCCCAACAGACCAGAGAGCAGCTGGATTCTCATCTCCTAAAACCACATAAGAAGTCCTGGCCTTCTCAGATGGTTGGCATGAAGCCCCACTCCACGGACCACCTTCCTCCTGTGTCTACCCCACCAGCAAATCATGGGCAAGGAGGGCCATGGGGCTGCTGGTGAAATGGGACAGTTCTCTGATTCCCCTCGCAGGACATGGGGCTGCTGGTGGAATGGGACAGTTCTCTGATTCCCCTCGCAGGGCGTGCGACAGGGGTGTTGCCTATTTGGTCACCCTGCAGGACAAACCGCTGCGGGGAGCATGCAGACAGGCAGGTACAAAGGCTGGGAAGAGTGCTTTTGGGCTCCCACCCCAGGCAGCATCTAGGGGCGATGTCCGAGCCTCCCGAAGCCCAAGTGAGCATGTGTTACAGGCTCTTTCAGGTTTGCCGTCTGCAGATGGCTTATGTGTTAATCAGCTCAATGGACAAAGTGTGACAGCTTTCTCCATCTGGAGCTCTTGCCTAGTGTGCTGGAAAAATCGGATCGCACACGGTCTCGAAGGATGCGTGCAAGGTTTTACTGAGTGGTGGAGGTGCCTCTCAGCAAGATGGATGGAGAGCTGGGAGGAGGTATGGAGTGGGAAGGTGGTCTTCCCCTGAAGTCCAGCTGTTCTCGGCCCATTCTGTCCTTGTCTGCCGTGCTGCCCCACTGCTTTTTGTTGCTCTATTCCTCTGCTTCTCTCTGTGTTCAGCCTGTGTGTCTGAGCCTGCTAAGGTCTGGGGTTTATATGGGCACAGGATGGGGGGCATGGCAGGCCAGAGAGGTCTTGGAAAACGCAACATTTGGGCATGACAACAGGAGTGCTTGTTCTCACTTAGGTCTGCAGGCACAGGCCTGAGGGTGGAGCCCTGGCGAAGGACCCTGCCCTTTTCTATCTAGCACTTCCCTGCCCCGTGTCTGCACCACTGGGTCTTCCCCCTGAGCTGTCCAGGCTGTTTTCAGGAGCCAGTGGTGAGGAATCCCAAGATGGGAAGACAGTGCCTCCTCCCTCCTCCCAGGCCTCCAGGAGGCCATCCTCCAGGACAGAGGACAGAGGAGGGGAGATTCCTGCTGGTGCTCTCTGCTGCAGTGTAGGCTCCTGAGGTAGGCCCAGGAATTCATGCCATCCAAAGGAGGAGGACCCAGGAGTTCTGTTGGCCTCACACTTTCTGTCCAGAGCAGCAGTTCTGGGGACAGAGAATTGCCGGGGTGTGGGGCTCCCGAGGCTGTGTGTCTACATCTCATCACTTCTGGACTGTCGAGATTGACTATTGGTGACTTTACCTCCTGTCTGCACTGTGCTGGCAAAGGTGAAGCCCACACCCTGGGGCAGAACAGTTCTTGCTCAGGGAGGCCCCGCTCTGGCCATGGTGGGCTCCAGGTGTGGTTGGGCCCGGGGCATGGTTGGGCTCTGCGTCTGAGTCTCCCTACAGCTGCCATGTGTGCACCTCCTCCTCACTGAGACAGAGTCTCTGCAGTGTTTAAAGGCGGGGATAACATGTTTTGCTCAGTGGCTTTGGGGACTGGGTGTTTCTCCTCTCAAACAAAATTGGGAGCCTTCTGGGCCTTTGGCCCCGCCTGCCTCTGCATGGCTGTTTACGGGATTCCTGTAACCAGGCAGACCCATTTCCAGATTCATAGAGGATGGCAGCCCGCCTGTGTAAATGCCATGGTTGCCTGACATGGATTGGCACTGGGGCTGGCCCAAGGCCCCGGGGCCCTGCTTGGCGTCGGCTGCCCCTGAGCTGCTCACTTTATTTGGCATTCGCAGAGGGGCCGTTGTACGGTCAGCAGCCTGCACAGAGCTCTCTAGGCCATGATCATGGTGGAGTCAGGTTGGAGCAGGGACCCAAAAGCAGCTGCAAGGCCGGGTCCCTGGGGCACAGAGGAATGTGTGGAGTCCGGTGGGGGGCTGTCAAGTCCAGGTTGCTTATTACAGACCATGCAGGGGACACAGGAATCCAGATGGCAAGATCTCAGGGTGAGAAGAAGCAGCAGGTGGTGGGGAAATTGGACTGGAAAGGCCAAGTCAGTGTCCACCATCCCTTCAGACAAGGGGTCCTGGAGAGTCTCAGCCCAGCAGGTAGGAGACTGTGCTCACAGGACCCCTGGGAAGAATGTCTCAGGCCTGACATATTTTGTGATCGGGCCAAGATTAGGATGAGAGGAGTGAGGAGCAAGGATGTCAACTCTAAGGAGGCATCACTCCCAGGACCAGCCTGCCCTTGCATGGCCCTGAGACCTGGGAGAGGAGCTTCCTTCAATTCTGCACCTTAGCACCTCCCTCACCTCCCCTCAACCTTAGCCTTGCAGGTTGTGCCTTTGCTAACCCAGACGGCTGCCCCTTTGGTTCCACATAACAGCACCGACGGGCTGAGTTCACAGATTCTGGGGGTGGTTGGGGTCTCTACCTGGGTTTAGGCACCCTTCCTGGTGGGATCTCTCAACACGTTCTCAACAACTACTTCCCCGGGTCAGGGAAGGGCATCCATTTATCCAGCTGCCCAAAACAGATCCTTGGGACCCAGTTCCTCCTCTTCTTTCCTTCCCACCAAGACAGCTGGGCCAGGTTCCTAACTGGTCTCCCTCTCTCCAGTCCTGCCCCTCGAATCCATTCCTGGCCTTCCTAAAACTCAGATCTAATGTCATCTCCCCCATGAGTCTTGGAGAGGACACAGCCCAGTCTATAAAGGGGTGCCATACAGTTCTTCATTGAACATTGCTTAGTTTTCTGACTCTAAAATTAATAATTAAGGAAACACAAGGAAAGACAGAAAAATAGAAAGAGATGGATTACTCATTTTGGACCTATGAAACCAGACGCAGCCACAAGACTTGCTTGGCCAATGAACGTTCAGTGGAGGTGATGTGTGTCACCTCACTGGACAGAGGCTTCCAGAGCCAGTGTGTGATTTTCCATGTGCTCTTTTCCCGCTCTGAGAGTATGTCTGTGTCTGATATAAACAAGACCTCTTGCCCCTGAAACTTCTCTGCATGGAGGAGACTCAGGCACAATCCCTGATGAGCCTCCTGGCTGAGCCAGTTAACTTTGTACGACAGGCGCAAAGCTCACTCCAGCAGAGACGCTGATCCTGGTCAGCAAGAGGATGTGGATGGCTTCAATCATGCCGTTTCCACTTCTGGAAAGAGAACTCATTCACTGGCAGCATTTCCATTGTGTTACCGGGCAGCATCCCAGCTGTTGAGGACACAAAGTGGACAAAACAGGCGAGCAGTGAGGGTCTTGCTCTTTTGGAGCCTACCTCCTTGGGGGACCCAGACACACAAGTAAATAAAACAATGTGTTAATTGCAGATGGCGCGGAGTGCTTTGATGAAAATAGAACTGAGCAGTGCACATGGAGGGGTGACAGGAGACCAGAGGGGTGTCAAGGGCCTCTCCTGAGCTGAGAATGGAATGAGGATAAGGAGTCAGCCAGGCGAGGAGGGAGAAGAACATCCCAGGGCTGAGACACATTTGGCATGCTTGAGGGACAGAGAGGGGTCCTGTGTGTTGCTGCAGTGTCATGGGCAAGGGGCAGGGGGAGGGGAAGGTTGGAGGGAGCAGCAAGGGAAGATCATGGGGACCACG
>NW_012121932.1:10569105-10580861 GCF_000951035.1 Colobus angolensis palliatus
ACTGGTCTTTTTTATGTTTCTCCTCTTACTTTATCATGTTTAAACAAACAAACAAAATGAACAAAAACCCCTAGGTTAAACAATATAATTCTCATTTAAAAAATTCAAACAGTTCAAATGTCCCACAACTATTTGGTCTCATTACCCGGAGTTAACTACCAGTGACAAAAACATTCTTCAAGACATTTTTGATGGATAAAAAATCATAGTTGTCAGGCACGGTGGCTCACGCCTGTAATCCCAGCACTCTGGGAGGCCGAGGCAGGAGGATCACTTGAGGCCAGGAGTTCGAGACTAGCCTGGACTACTTGGTGAAACCTTGTCTCTACTAAAAATATAAAAATCAACCAGGTGTGGTGGCACATGCCCGTAATCCCAGGTACTTGGGAGACTGAGGCACAAGGATCACTTGAACCCAGGAGGTGGAGGTTGCAGTGAGCCAAGATCACACCACTGCCCTCCAGCCTGGGCTACAAGAGCAAGACCCTGTCTCAAAAAAAAAAAAACCACATAGTTTATACATAATTAAATATACACATAGATTTGTAGATATAAAATAAGTATTTTAAAATGAATATGCCAGCAAATTGTAAGGCTCTTTTGCATCTTCTTATCTTTTTACATAACTTTTTAGAATGTTTTATATCAACATACATAAATCACCTTTCTTTTCAGTGACTGACAAGTACTCCATCTAACGGATGTACTATTATTTTCTTATCTAGTTCCCTACAATGGATAGTTAGGTTATTTCTAGTTCTTTGATGCTGCAAGAATCAAATCAATGAACACACACAAAACCACACATAAAGTATCAAAAAGTAAAATGGGCTGGGCACGGTGGCTCACCCCTGTAATCCCAGCACTTTGGCAGGCCGAGGTGGGTGGATCACTCGAGGTCAGCAGTTCGAGACTAGCCTGGCCAACATGGTGAAACCCCATCTCTACCAAAATTACCAAAATTATCTGGGACTGGTGGGCACTTGTAATCCCAGCTACTCTGGAGGCTGAGGCAGGAGGATCACTTGAATCCAGGAGGTGGAGGTTGTGGTGAGCCGAGATTGTACCACTGCACTCTAGCCTGGGTGACAGTGAGACTCAGTCTTAAAAAAAATAAAAAATAAATAAAAAATGAAAAGTAAAATGAACAAAGACTGTTTCACTCATTAGTAAATGAGAGAACCAGTAAGATGGGGCCTTGTAACCTCTAAGAATGAAAACTAAAAGATGAACAGTGGTTGGCAATGCTCTTGGGGTGTCTGACAGAAACAGACTCATATCCCTTCTGACAGGTGATGATTTTACTCCAGGCTAGGAGTCCTCTCATAAGCCTGTAAGTATGAACTCACTGGCCTGAGCAACATGGTGAAACACAGTCTCTACCAAAAATACAAAAGATTGGCTGAGCATGCTGGTATGTGCCTGTGGTCCCAGCTACTCGGGAGACTGAGGCAGGAGAACCACTTGAGCCCAGGAGGCAGAGGTTGCAGTGAGCCAAGATCGCACCACTGCACTCCAGCCTGGGAAACCACAGTGAGACCTCATGTCAAAAAATATATATATGAGCTCAAAATTTCAAATGAAAAATAAGCTACAAAGAACAAGAACCAGCAAAAACAACAACTAAGAATTAAATTCCCAAGAATATAAAATATTCACATTATCAAATGTAGATTATAAAATAGATATGCTTAAACTTACTACAGAAACTTAAAAGTGAAGTTGAAAATACGAG
The DNA here is from genome assembly GCF_000951035.1 of Colobus angolensis palliatus. NCBI lineage: Eukaryota > Metazoa > Chordata > Mammalia > Primates > Cercopithecidae > Colobus > Colobus angolensis. The sequence goes on from NW_012121932.1 coordinate 10,570,841, forward strand.
AAAAAGGCCAGGCGTGGTGGCTCATGCCTGTAATCCCAGCACACTGGGAGGCTGAGGCAGGCAAATCACCATGTCAGGAGTTCGAGAACAGCCTGGCCAACATGATGAAACCCTGTCTCTACCAAAAATAAGAAAAAATAGCTGGGTGTAGTGGCAGGCGCCTGTAATCCCAGCTACTTGAGAGGCTGAGGCAGGAGAATCGCTTGAAGCAGGAGGCAGAGGTTGCAGTGAGCCAAGATCGCATCACTGCACTTCAGCCCAGGTGACAGAGTGAGACTCCGTTTCACAAAAAACAAAACTAAACAACAAACAAACAAAACAAACAAAAAACACAAGAAAAGGATAAGCTTACTCTCTATATAAAAAAATACCAGGTCAATTGAAAAATAAATACTTCTAAAAATTAAGAAAAGTAGCCAGAGAAATTTAAAAACACAACAGAAAGACTAAATAACAGAAGAGATAATTAATTACCTGGAAGATAGATCTGAAAAATTACTCAAAACTTGGTGCAAAGAAGAAAGATGATGGTGGCTGGTGCAGTGGCTGTGCCTATAATCCCAGCACTTTGAGAGACTGAGGTGAGTGGATCACTTAAGCCCAGGAGTTTTAGACCAGCCTGGGCAACATAGCAAAACCCTGTCTCTATCAAAAAAAAAAAAAAAAAACCCAAAACACAAAAAACAAAAATTAGTTGGGCATAGTGTCATGTGCCCGTAGTTCCTGGGTCCCTTCTCATGTATCGTAAGAGGGACCCAGTAGGAGGTAAATGAATCTCTGGGATGGGTTTTTCCCATTCTGTTCTCGTGATAGTGAACAAGTCTCACAAGATCTGATAGTTTTATAAAAGGGAGTTCCCCTGCACAGGCTGTCTTGCCTGCCACCATGTAGGACATGCCTTTGCTCCTCCTTGGGAGGATCACTTGAGACCAGGAAGTCAAGGCTGTAGTGAGCCATGATCATGCCACTGCACTGCAGCCCAGACAAGAGAGTAAGATCCTATCCCAAAAAAAAAAAAAAAAAAGCAAACAAAAGAAGAAGAAAAGGGAGATGGAAAATATGAAGAAGAAATGAATAACATGGAGGATATTATAAAATGATCAAACATACATATAACTAGAGTGCCAGAAAGAGACAATAGAGATTGGGAGAGGGACAATGTTCGATGATATTTTTGCTTTTTCTGAGAATGCTCCCAAATTGATGAAAGACATGAATTCTGAGATTCAGGAAATAATGAATCATCAGCAGGATAAATATAAATAAATTTACATCAAGACGCACTGGAGGGAGCACTGTGGAGATCTGCCAAATGCCAGCCAAGGACCCCTCCACCTTACTCATGTCCTTTTAAATTCTTGTGCTAAATTCAGTAACAGCAGCAACAATAAGGATACCTTATTTTCATTTAGCATTTTATGTTGTATGAAGTCTTTTATAGTCTATAAATATGTCAAAGGTAAGACCTTTGACAGATGAGGAGATGCATGTCAAAGATTAGGAGACCTAGTTCAAGGCCAGCTCACTTGGCAGCAGATGAAAGCATCAGTGCTTGGTCTGCTAACTGGGACCCTTCCCGCTTTGTGCTCCCACGAAAAAGTTTCTGAGTTCCTTGGAAGCTGCTTCCAATGACAGAGACAGCTGCACATTAGGGGCTATTAAGTAGGGTCTGGGAAAGAGACAATTTCCTGATATGGGGAGGGTCCCAGGTTACAAGGCGGATCACATCAGAACTTGCCCTCAGTTTCAGAAAACTAGAGATGCCTCCTGTCTTGGATAGAAAGAGCTGTTGACTTGGGGAAGGACTCTGGGCTGTGGGAGAACCTCTTTAGCTTAAGGAAGAACTCAGCCAGTGAATCGGTTTTAAGGCTCTTTTGCTCTTACTTTCCTTTCTCTGAGAGATGTTGGTGTGGCTGTGGTTTCTGCCATTGGCTGTGGTGTGTTATGAAAGAACAGTGGACAAAAACAGAAGTTATGGGTCGGGTTCTGGTTTTGTCCTTTGGACTCATACTGGGCTTTGTTTACTTAAGAGGGAGGTTGCTTCTAACAGGAGCAGTGTGTGTCCTTGGAAGCAGGGGGTGATTATAGTTTAAAAGTGGTCTAGAAGACTTCCAACTTACTATTGAGGTTGTCACTGAATCTAACATTTCTCTAAAAAAATGAAAAGAAGGTGTGAGCTTTTCTGATTGTCAAAATGGGACATGGATGAGAAAAGGTTAAAAAACACAGAATAGGAAGCGCTTGTTGATGGGTGTGTTAGTTTGTTCTCATGCTGCTAATAAAGACATAACCAAGGCTGGATAATTTATAAAGAAAAAGAGGTTCAATGGACTCACAGTTCCACATGACTGGGGAGGCCTCACAATCATGGCAGAAGGCAAAGGAGGAGCAAAGGCATGTCCTACATGGAGGCAGGCAAGAGAACCTGTGCAGGGGAACTCGTTTTTATAAAACCATCAGATCTCATGAGACTTATTCACTATCATGAGAACAGCAAGGGAAAAACCTGTCCCCGTGATTCAATTACCTTCCACTGGGTCCCTCCCACGACACATGGGAATTATGGGAGCTACAATTCAAGATGAGATTTGGGTGGGGACACAGCCAAACCATATTAGTGAGTCAAAATGATATATTGAAGTTCTAACCCTCAGCATCTCAAAATGTGATCTTTTGGAAAATAGAATCATAGCAGATGTAGTTAGTTATATTAAGATGAAGTCATACCAGAGTAGAGTGGACCCCTACTCCATGCGACTGGTGTCCTTACAAGAAGACAGGGACACGGGGAGAACCATCTCTAAAGACTGAAGATTGGAGTGATGCGGCTACAAGCCAAGGGATGTCAAAGATTGCCAGTAAACCACCTGAAACTAGGAAGAGGAAAGGAAGACTTGCCCTATAGGTATCAGAGAGAGTGTGGCCCTGCTGACACCTTAACTTTGGACTTAAGAATTGTGAGATGATAAATTTCTTTGGTTTTAGTTTTATGTACCCAGTTTGTGGTACCTAGTTATGGCAGTCTTCAGAAATGAGTACAGTGGGCATGTGTGACTTTGAATCTCTTAACATTTCTCTAAAAAAATGAGAAGAAGGTGTGAGCTTTTCTGATTGTCAAAATGGGACATGGAATTGTCCCATGGGACATAGGATATATGTATATACAAAAGGGAGTTTATCAGGGAGAATTGGCTCACATGATCACTAAGCGAAGTCCCGCGGGAGGCTGTCTGGAAGCTGGGGAAGAAAGAAGCCACTGATGGCTCAGTATGAGTCTAAAAGCCTCAAAGGCAGAGAAGCTGACAGTGCAGACTTCAGTCTGTGGCTGAAGGCCCAAGAACCTCCAGCAAAGTCCAAGAATTCCAAGGCCGAAGAACCTGGAGGCTGATGTTCAAGGGCAGGAGGAGCAGGAGGAAGCATCCAGCATGGGGGAAAGAAAGCAGCCAGAAGACCCAGCAAGCCAGCCTAGCCCACCTTCTTCTGCCTGCTTTGTTTTAGTTGCACTAGCAGCCGATTGGATGGTGCCCACCCTCACTGAGGGTGGATCTGCCTCTCCCAGTTCACTGACTCAAATGTCAGTCTCCTCTGGCAACACCCTGAACACCCTCACAGACACACCCAGAAACAATACTTTACCAGCTGTCTAGGCATCCTTCAGTCCATTCAAGTTGACCCCAATAGTAAGCATCACAGGACTAGATACTCTTTTCCCAACTCCAGGCAACTTGACTGTGAGGATGTCCCCTAAACACAGCCAATTGGGCATTCCTGCCACTATTTCTGAATTTGGAGGAAGTAAACCAAGCCTCCAGGTTAGTTAGAGACTTTTTAAAACAGTGACTGTGGCCAAGTGGACGGTCTGATGGCTCAGCAGCTGGTGCCCGGCAGTGTCACCAGGACAGTTAGCATGGTCCTGCTGGCTGCTGTAGCAACATTCCAGCTGACACCATTCCCCTGCTCCCAACTATTTCCTGCCTGGGCATGTTTTCTGGCCTTCCCATGATTCTGTGAGCTACTGACCCTTCTCTACTATGTTAACCAGAGCCAATTTCTGTTCTTTGGAACAGAACACTGACTAGTGCTTTACAATCTGTAAAGGATGAATACTCTCCATGCTTTTTATTTTTATTTATTTTATCTTTTTTAATTTTTATTTTATTTATTTATTTATTTGAGACAGAGTCTTGCTCTGTCACCAGGCTGGAGTGCAGTGGCTCAATCTTGGCTTACCGCAACCTCTGCCTCCCAGGTTCAAGAGATTCTCCTGCCTCAGCCTCCCGAGTAGCTGAGACTACAGGTGTGTGCCACCATGGCTGGCTAATTTTTGTATTTTTAGTAGAGACAAGGTTTCACCATTTTAGTCATACTGGTCTCGAACTTTTGACCTAGTGATCTGCCTGCTTCGGCCTCCCAAAGTGCTGCGATTACAGGAGTGAGCCACTGTGCCCAGCCTGCTTTTTATTTTTAAGTATCAGCTAACATTTGACTTAGAATCCACAGAGTGCCAATTCCTAATCAAGGGGGCAGTACTCAAAGGAAGGCTATGGGTTGATTCTCCTGGGGTGGGGAGGGGAGGGGAGATGCATGCAGTAGGCAGAGGAACCAGATTTTCAGCATGACAGGTGAGCCTTGGGGGCATGGTCACATGGGCTAGAAGAAAATTCAGAAATCATCTCATCCAATCCCTTCCCTTCCGTCAGAAATTGTGAAAGACTGATGACATGTACAAAAAAAGATGACTGAGTATCCTATGTAGTGTACTTTCCAAGGAATCTGCCTTTCATTATCTCAGAGCTATTTTACAACTCTAAGTTGTAGAAAATTGGCAATAATGCAAATGGTTTTTTGCTTGCAAAGAAGCAAATTAGTTGTGCACAGTGGAATGCAACTGATTATTGACCTGTTTTGGATCTCTCTGTAAATTCATTTCGGGGTTCTTTATATACGTATGTATATAAAATATAAATATATAATTGTGTATATGTGTGTGTATATACATACAGACACAACATCATATTGGTTTCCTCATTAATTAGTGAGTTAAATAAATATTTGACACATATTTATTGCATTCATTGTATTAATATGAGAGTTATGATTAAATCTCTTTTATGTAACAAATGAGGGATGTGGATCCTGAGGGTGCAGCATGCATTGACCTACTTACCCAAGGTCAATGTGCTAGTCTGGGTCCTCCAAGAAGCAGAGACCAAGATGGGATTAAACCTGCATAGATTTTATTAGGGGAAATACCTGTGAGAGAAAATGGGAAGGGGAAAGGGAAAGAGAAGAGAAGAATCATCAGACCACAATGTGAGTCTGACCCTGAATGAAGGAAAGTGTGAAGGAACCTCTAATAGAAGCCTTCCAGACCTTCGTGCATCTAAGAAAGACTCTTCAAGACCATCCAGAGCCCTTGGCAAATCAGCCATCAGAAGGGCTTTATGTTTCCTGACTCTTTCTGGAATTCCTTAACACTGCTCTCTTTTTTTTTTTTTGAGACAGAGTCTCGCCCTCTGGCCCAATCTGGAGTGCAGTGGTGTGATCTCAGCTCACCACAACCTCAGCCTCCTGGGTTCAAGTGATTGTCCTGCCTCGGCCTCCCGAGTAGCTGGGACTACAGGTGTGCACCACCATGCCCGGCTAATTTTTGTATTTTTAGTAGAGACAGGGTTTCACTATGTTGGCCAGGCTAGTCTCAAACTCCTGACCTTGTGATCCACCTGCCTCAGCCTCCCAAAGTGCTGGGATTACAGGGATGAGTCACCGAGCCTGGCAAGCACTGCTTTCTTTCATTTTTGTGCATTCCTACCTGTTTCATGCATCTCCACAATGGGACTTGAATATCTGAGGTCTCCACCGTGTGGAAGAGGAGGTTCTGGGAATGGTCACAAGGCTGTGGATGTGGAACATGCTTTCTGACCATAATATGGCACTGTCTCAGGTTAAGCCTAATAGATCTTGCCCCCTTTCCACACTAGAGAGTCTGTTTCTGAGGCCACAGGAGTGCAGCTGTGGTCTGGGTAAAACACGGGAGAGACTAGCAAGGACCAGTTCTATGCATCCAAAAGACCTGGGGTCTTGTTGTGCTCCTCAGCATGGAGGATCCATGATGGACTCCAGGCATAGCCAGCTTGCATCAATCAATAGAGATCCCTTTGGTGCTTGTATGTCCCCTGGATAGACCCCAAGAACATTCCAGAACCCCCAACATCTCGACTAGGCAGCTTCCTGTGCATTAGGAACAGAATCTTTCTTCCCTGAGGAATCTTAGTTCCCAAATGCTATGAGAGGAAGGACATTGCCCACAGGGTGGGTCAGAGACCTCCGCTGATTTACGTGTCTGTTCCTTTATCAAGCAGGCCCTCAGCCTAGCAGTGCAGAGAGGACATGGATCTTCCCGAGATGCCCACTGTCTATGAGAGAGAAAGACCAAGAAATCGCTGGAGGACTGGGTGAGCAGTGCTATGAACCTGAGAGGGGTGTCTGACTCAGGAAAGACACTCTGAAGGAGGTGACATTTCAGCTGGGTCAGGAAGGACAAATAGGAAGTGGCCTGTGAAGAAGCAGGAGTGAAGGGCCAAAATGTGGGACCGTGGGAGGAAGAGGGGACAGGAAAGTTGTGGGGAACATTGGGTGGGTGTAGGTGGAAAGTGAGGGATGAATTTGAGGAGACAAGGAGGATGGAAAGGGTCCTGAATGCCACACCAAAGCATGTCACCTGGAAGCCAGGGGCATTGAAGGGTTTTAAGTACATGATGACACCATCAGATTTGCATCTGCTCTGGTCACATGCTAATCTGCTTTCTCTTAGTCTGACTTTGAGCGAGCTCATGGAGTAACCAATGCAAAGGGGTGGCCTGAGAAGGACTCCGTGCTTCTATATTTGAGTCCTTGTGGACAAACTGTAACCCAATAGGCAGACAAGATTGAGAACCTAACTTAGGAATATGCACCTGTAACAACTGCTGAGTCTTGGCCAATCCCAGCAGCCATACTTCAGTCACTCATACATTGCTGAGTGTTCAAACTGTGTTCAAATAAGGCAAAAGCCAACCTGTAACCAATCCAGCTGTTTCTGTAGCTCACCGCCGATTTCTGTACGTCACTTCCCTTTTGTTGTCTATAAATTTGTTCTGACTATGAGGCATCCCTGGAGTCTGTGTGAATCTGCTGTGATTCTGGGGGCTGCCCGATTCACGAATTGTTCATTGCTCAACTAAACGCCTTTAAATTTAATTCGGCTGAAGTTTTTCTTTTAACAGAGGGTTGCGCCAACTCTCCAGAAAGAGCCCTTCTTTTACTCATTTCTAGCAGACTTGCTTTCCCCTGTGGGATTCAGGGCAAGGGCTCACAGAGGGGCCCCCATACCATATGTCTAAATATTTAAAAGTTATAAGAAGCCAACAAACCATTACATATAATGTGTTCTAGTCTCCATCCTTCACAAATATACTATAAAAGAAAATTAAACAGGGTCTTGCTCTGTCACCCAGGCTGGAGTTCACTGGTGCAGTCACGGCTTACTGCAGCCTCCACCTCCTGAGCTCATGTGATCCTCCCACCTCAGCCTCCCAAGTAGCTGGAACTATAGGAGTGTGCCATTACACCAGGGTAATTTTAAATTTTACTTTCATAGAGATGGGGTCTCGCTATGTTGCCCATGCTGTCTTGAAACCCTGGCCTCAATCCTCTGGTTTTGGCCTCCCAAATCTCTGGGATTACACACGTGAGACATTGCACCTAGCTCAAATATGCTTTTTCTTTTGAGATGGAGTCTTGCCCTGTTGCCCAGGCTGGAGTGCAGTGGCACAATCTCAGCTCACTGCAGCCTCTGCCTCCAGGATTCAAGCAATTCTCCCATCTCAGCCTCCCTAATAGCTGGGATTACCGGCACCCACCATCATGCCTGGCTAATTTTTGTATTTTTCTTGGAATGGGTTTTCATCATGTTGGCCAGGCTGGCCTTGAACTCCTGACCTCAGGTGATCTGCCTGCCTCAGCCTCCCAAAGTGCTGGGATTACAGGTGTGAGTCACCATGCCCGGCTTCAACTATGCTTTTGTATCAACCTGGAAAGCCAGATTGGAGGTTAGACTTGTCGATTCTCTGGAGTTCTGTGTCAGAAGCCAGAGGCGCAAGAAGCACTGGCCACAGCCCCTCTTTATCTTCCCAGCCTCTCTTTCCAGCACCCTGGGCCCACATGTCTCAGCTCTGCTCACATCCGCACAAATCCCGCTTTTTGGCCATCACTTGGGAGAGACAGGGCTGGAGAAGAGTCTCAAGCAGGGCCTGGAAGCTGACTTGGGGCCCTTTGGATAGATAATTTGGGGGTCCTGGGTCCACCAAACATGGTCTAGGTTCTAGAAACAGAGCCTGGGTTCTAGCAGTAACATCCTGTTGGTCCTATGGACTCTTCTTCTGCTGAGAAGGACTGTGGCCTGAGGAGGATGAAGGGGGGCCTTGTAAAGCTTGGGTCTCAGGCAGAAGCCCCCACTTGTGTAAGGGTGCAAAGGAAGACCCCCTAGGCCTCTCGTAGCACAAAGAGAAAGTGGGAGTGACCCCTGTGGGCGGTGGCTTAGGGTCTCTGCAGAGTTTTTCCACTGGAAGCAGTGCAGAGCCCCCTAGTTGGGGTCCCATGCCACTCACAAAATTCTTCCACTTGCACTTCTACCTCAAGCCGCCTGGCTGACAGTACTCCTCTTTACACCTCTTTCATGCGCTGTCAGGACTGTGTTTGGTGCTGCCTGGGCCCTGCGAGAGGCGGACCCAGCGTTTCTACATTTGTTCTCTTCCTTCCACAGGCCTGGCCGGTTCTATTTTTGAAGGTCTGGGCAGGGACCAAGGCCTGGCAAGTGTAGCCAAATCACACAGCTTCATCTGCCTTCCCTGGCCGTGATCACTGCCGGCCTTCCTGCTTCCTCCTCCTCTCCCTCCTGGAAGAATAGGTCCTGTCTTCAGGCCCTGGACATTGAGAGAGAGAGAAAGAGAGAGAGAGAGAGAGAGGCTGAGAGCAAGAAGAACTCTGTTGGGCCTTGGAAACAGAGTTTTATTCCATCTCTCCTAAATTTGAAATATTTTTCCTGGGTTTTCTCCTTGGGAACGGTTATGTGTAGGATTTTAATTTATGACTAGATTCCAAATGAAAACAGTCCCTAAGCCCAACACCCAATAAAGTCCCCATTGAGTTTCTTCTCACACTTCCTCCCCACCTGGCAGACAAGGCCCCTGGCTTGGGTGTGTATTCTGAGCTTGCTGCAGGCCGGCCCCTCTCTGGGGCACCACTTCTGTCTTATGCCTGGCTGTGTCCACAGCACAGGCCCCAACATCAGCCCCAGTGTCCTGTCTTGTTCACAAATGCTTGTTTGCCTTCTGTTCTTAATTTATAAACTGGTTTACAAACTTGGGGCTGTGAGTCCCAAGCAGCCAGGCACCAGGCATCCACCGAAGCAGGCTGTGTCCACAGCACCCAAACAGGCTGGTCCTGGGACTCACTGGCTTGGAAGATCAGAGCTGAAAAGACCTCGGAAATCACCGCATTTTACAGAAGGGGAAACTGAGAGAAGTAAGTTGTCCATCATCATACTTAAAACAAGGTTTTAATACTGGATTTCTGCTGTTTTTATGCCAGTCAACCTCAGAAGCATTGGGCAATGGAATCTTCTCTAGCTGACTCTATCCTTGTGCGAGAGGGATATGGTGAGAACAGACACTGACTTGAGTCAGGCTCCTGACCCATGCTCCCGGGAGCAGCAGCCTATGGCTCAAAGCCACAAGGGAAGTGATATGGTTTGGCTCTGCCCCACCCAAAATCTCATCTTGAATTTAGTCCCCATAATCCCCATGTGTCAAGGGAGAGACCAGGTGGAGGTGATTGAACCGTGGGGTGGTTTCCTCCATGCTATTCTCGTGATAGTGAGTGAGTTCTCATGAGATCTGATGGTTTTATAAGGGGCTCTTCCCACCTTTGCTCAACACTTCTCCTTCCTGCTGCCTTGTGAAGTAGGTGCCTTGCTTCCCCT
>NW_012121932.1:10580911-10595894 GCF_000951035.1 Colobus angolensis palliatus
CTCACCCAAATCTCATCTTGAACTGCAATCCTCATAATCCCCACATGTCGAGGGAGAGACCAGGTGGAGATAATATCAGTGGGGTGGTTTCCTCCATGCTATTCTCGTGATAGTGAGTGAGTTCTCATGAGATCTGATGGTTTTATGAGGGGCTCTTCCCACCTTTGCTCAACACTTCTCCTTCCTGCTGCCTTGTGAAGTAGGTGCCTTGCTTCCCCTTCACCTTCCATCATGACTGTAAGTTTCCTGAGGCCCGCCCACCCAGCCATGCTGAACTGTGAGTCAATTAAGCCTCTTTCCTTTATAAATTACCCAGTCTCAGGTATTTCTTTATAGCAACGTGAGAATGGACTGATACAGGAGGACTGCCTGGCATTCTCCCAGGGGTGGGGGGAATGGAGGGAAGAGCTGCAGGAATGGGGGTGGTGTGGGAAGTGGAGCCTGGTGGGGTTGTGGAAGGTCTGTAAACTCGGGCAGGGGCTTGGGGGTCCTCCCAGGGTCACTGAGAATATCTTGTTGCTTCCTAGGCCAGATTCTGGGAGTGGAGCAGGACTTCAGAGGACAGTGGCTCCCAGGACATCCCTCAGCCCAGGACTCTTGTCCCCGTAAAGCACTGTACAATCCCTTATCTGACTCCATCTCCCACACTTTCAACACTGTGCCTTCTGGGAATCACCATCCAGCATTCCCCAAATCCCAGATGTTCTTTTCTGAGCAGTCCCTTTTTCTCCTTGCTCTGATGGAAACCTGTTCTCCCCCGAGATCACCAGTTCCCTAAAACTCTCTCATATGGTGAATCTTTTCTACTCAATGGGATCGTCCTGCTAAACCTAGAGGAGAGGTGGGGGTCTTCTTTTCTCCACTCTGCTGCTGCTTCTCCCTAAAACACCTAGAAGTTAATCTTGCGTCATTAGAGAGACTTTCTGAGATGCCCCCAACAGTCATTTATAGATGCCCTGAGCTTTCCCCTTTCATTCCTTGATGTTTAGTGCCTAGATTGCCATCAATCTCAACACCGCTCCTGATTGAGCACTGGGAGGATTTTTCTTAGACTGTGACCTTTCCTTCCTTGAACTTCTCTCCTTACTCATGTTGGCCTCCACTGAGCTTCAGTCCCACGCTCCAGTGGGCATATCCTAGACCCTGCCATTTATTACCAATTAAAGCACCCCCTCCATAATCTCAGTTGTGTCTCAACTGAGAGTTGTATCTCTCTCCAACCACTTTCCTGATCACTCCGTCTAGTACCTACTCTTTGTGGCTGTACTGGGATTATAGTCCATTCCTTCCACCATCTTTTCACAGCTGTCACCCACCTTTGTGTTCAGTTACCTCCTTTTCCAGCTGAGGTTCCATGGCCTATCAGTAGAATTCACTCCTTTCCAAACACCTGGAACTCCCTTGCTCCCTTGTGTGTTAGTCACCTGGTGAAAGCCAAATCCCAGCCTACTCTGTGCAGCAACTGCACAGGGCTGAAGAAGGAACCCACCATGCAGAGCAGTCTCATCTCAAGTTTATGTCCATTAACCTCAGGTGGACCCTGAGTGCTGCCTGGCAAGCCCAGTCCATTCACTTTCCCACTCTCCAGAGCATTATGTCGCACCTCTGCTTCTCTCATTCCTTCACACCTCCTTCACCATGCTCATTCTCAGTGTACAGCTTATTAACAAATGAGAAATGAGAAACAATCAGAAGAGGATGCCACATGCTGTCACCATCCTGTCTAGACCCCTCCTTCATTTATGCCCTACTTCTCAGCCTTCCTTCTGTTGTTATGGAGGAACTGCCCATCAAAGACCAAGAGCTGCATTTCTCTACTAGACTCCCTGCTCAGCAATTATACCACTCTATTCTTCATAATCAATATCCGCTCTCTTCTGAAACTTTCCAGTTGTACAGAAACGTGCTGGAATAGCTCCCATGTTCATCAACTTTCCCTTGATCTTACATCTGCCTCCAGCCACTGACCCATTTCTTTGCTCCCCCTTATAGCAAAACTCTTCAAGAGAGCCTTTACTTGCCACCTCCCATTCGTCTCCTTCCCTTCTCTTTCCTTTTTCTTTTTCTGTTTTTTTTTCTTTTGGTTTTGTTTTTTGTTTGTTTGCTTGTTTTTGGTAGTCACATACATACAGTAAAGTGCATGAATCCTAAGTGTACAGCTCAATGTCATTTTACAGATGTATATGCCCATGTGGTCATCGCCCAGATCAAGACATCCAACAATGCCAGCTCTCAGGAAGGCTCCCATCTGCTCTTTCTGGTCAATACCTGCTCATCACCACCCTGAGAGGCAACTACTCTCCTGGACCTTAGACGAACACTTCAGGAGAGTGGCAGCATTGTGGACAGTCAGCAGGTGTCCCTGCAGATGCAGAAGGTTACCACCCATCCACAGATGAGAAATCATGTGGCCCAGTGCCCCTGGCGGGATCTCAGCCTGGTCAGATGTGTGCATGGGTGGACCTCATGTACCCTGAAGACACCCTGAAGGAAAGACGTCCAAATGGGAACACTGACTATTTATGGGTAGTGGAATTCATGGAGACTTTAGTTTATTTAGTGCCTTCCAGCCATGGCTATATTTTCCTATTTCTTGTGCCAGCAAAGGAACACTTGTAGTTTATTGGGTTTTCCTTAACATGCAGTTTTTCCAGAATGTACATTTGGGAGCCTACCTTGGATTAATCCTTGAACTCTAATAAGCAAACCATATTGTTTGGGGAGTATATTAGGTAATTTGGTGTTGAAATGAAAATCACATGTTCTTGGATTCATGGTCCATTCGTTCTACATTTAACAGAATAAATTCTTCTAAACATTTCACACCCTTGCCTCTGTAATTAAGGAAATTCTACTCAGCCTGCTGAGTTACCATTCCAAATGCTCTATTTATTTGTCTATAATTTATGTATTTCCTTATTTTTCTATCATTCTTGTTCTTCCTTTATGCTTCTTTTAAGGGTTCTTTCTTACCGGGTACATTAGACATTCTAATACTATTTTTACAGCTAGCCATGCCTACCCATACTTTCTTATCTTAACTATATGCCATTTCTTTATCCATTTTTATTTACTTTTCTATAAATTGAAAGATATTCTATTTACTCTTAGAAATTTTACTTTTCCAGTGAAAAACTTTTTGAGTCCTTATTTGTCTAAAGTTTTTATTTTGTGTAAGAATGGTCTTTTAGGCCAAGCAAGGTGGCTCACGCCTATAATCCCAGCACTTTGGGAAGCTGAGGTGGGCGGATCACCTGAGGTTGGGAGTTCAAGACCAGCCTGACCAACATGCAGAAACCCCATCTCTACTAAAAGTACAAAATTAACCAGGTGTGGTGGCGCATGCCTGTAATCCAAGCTACTCGGGAGGCTGAGGCCGGAGAATAACTTGAACCCGGGAGGCAGAGGTTGCAGTGAGCTAAGATCATGCCATTGCACTCCAGTGTGGGCAACGAGAGTGAAACTTGGTCTCCAAAAAAGAAAAAGAAAAAGAAAAAAAAGAATGGTCTTTTGCCAGGTGCTGAATTCTGGGGACTATATTACTGCCTCATCTTAGAGACAGGAAGTCTTGTGCCAGTAAGTTTCTGGTTTCTTTGTGGTGGACTTCTTGTTATGTTTTTGTTCTCTTCCTGAAAACCCCTCAGGGATTTTTCTCTTTCAGTGGTGTCCTGAAATGTGTTAAAAGAAAAACCTCAACTGAATTAAGTTTAAAAGAGTTTAATTGAGCAATGAGCAGCAGTCGGGCAGCCTTCAGAATCACAGCAGATTCACACAGACTCCAGGGATGCCTCATGGTCAGAATAAATCTATAGACAAAAAAAGGGAAGTGACATACAGAAATCAGAGGTGAGGTACAGAAACAGTTGGGTTGTTTACAGATCGATGTTTGCCTTATTTGAACACAGTCTGAACACTCAGCAGTATATGAGTGACTGAAGTATGGCTGCTGGGATTGGCCAAGACTCAGCAGTTGTTACAGGAGCATACTCTAAATCCTAAATTAGGGTTTCAACCCTATCTGCCTATTAGGCTGAAGTTCATTCACGAGGACTGAAATTTAGAAGTAGGGAGTCCTTCTCAAGCCATATTTAGTTTGCTTTGACAATTCTCCCATTTTGGTCATTTTCTCAATTTTGAGAGATTGACCAAAACTTTTATCCTTGATGTTACTATCACCATCGTAAATGTACTTGTTTGGCCTTGAAACTCCCTAGGAAACAGTAGAACAGTGAGTTTTGCAAAGATAGGAACAAGGATTGAGTAGAGAGTACCTCCTTATGCTGGAATGTTTTCTATACAGGAGAAAAACAAAACCTGGTCTGTTCTGGCCTAGGATCTATGTTTCCTTAAAGTCTTAGTTTGATTATGTCATTTTTATTATGAGTGACTCCAGTTTTGTTTGGTTTGGTCTATTGAGGTCTAGCACATGAGTTCAGTCCAAAACAATGACCTCCCATAATTTTATTTTTTAAAATTCCCCCTTTTTGGCCAGGTTCTCACTAGTGAGAGTGCGACCAAAACTTAGGGCTTTAGCGCCACTCTCGGTTACCACCATTTTGGGTTTCCCATCTCAGCATGTCATTCATAGCTTACAGTGTCCTCCGGGTCACACATTTCTTTCAGCTTTTGTCATTCCAGTTGAATAGAGACCATTTAACATTCTAGAGATGGCTGCACGCAAACATTAAAACCTTTGAGAGAACACAGAGCACCAGAGAGACTGTTATTATGACTGTCTGGAGGATAATACCAAGAGTTTGGAATTTGCTCCTTACCTAGGCTTCCCAAAAACCAAACCACCTAAAATCAAATAGATCAAAGAATGAGCTAGATAGAGTCTACTCACTTAACTAAGTGGTCTTTTTGTTAATCCCCTACAACTGAATCTCTGTAATACCTGATATATTTCTCCCTAGGCCAGAAGTGCCAGCGGAAACATAGACACTTTTCTGTCTGGCTAGTTCTATTATTTACCTTCACTTTCACAAGAGAATTGAAAGTCTCCTAACTATAGCCTTTACAGTAAAATCTGCTACAGAACCTATCATAAGGGATACATCTCTGATCATTGCCTCTTTTATTCCAAAACATGGAAAAAAGACCTAACAAATGATGCCCTTCTAGAAGAGTGAAGGCATCCTGGCAATGTTCTCTTTAATCCATGATGTGGGTTAAGAACAGTGAACCAATATACTGTTTCTGGCTGACTATGAGGCAATGTACGTACCATTAACATTTCTTACCTACATCAGGCCTTCATCTTTTGTCTCTCAAAGTATAAGGTTACCCATGTATAAGGCTGTCTGCAAAATCCTTCACAAATAAAAGTATACCCATAAGTGCATGCAGCAGACCCCCTCTTCATTTCTATTGTTCATAGAGGCATAAGCAAGGAAAAAATATTCAAAAATAAGAGTCTCATGACAGTAGAAGTCTTCATCCACAATCTTAGGAAAAAGTTGTTCACATCAAGGATGCCATATTAGTCTGGAGAGAGACTTCCTTGCTTAGCTTTACCTTCAGGGTTCCAGTGGGTGTAGAGTTCCAAGAGTGTGGAGGGACCCTTCTCAGTTGTGTGATTATGAACCCAAGTTTCAAGATCCTAAAGTTTTGTTGCAGTGTGGATGGCAAGGACAGTCTTTCTCTGATGTTTTCGGAAGATCCAGTCTTCAGGTTCTAGATTATGAAGGGGTTGACTGTCCTCAGTGAATCATAAAAATTCACTTTACTGGTGAATCTCATAAATTCATAAAAATTTTCACTTTACCTGGTGAAAACACACTATAGCATAATAATCTATTACATCTTATTATTATTATAATTACATATTATTATTATACATTATTACACATATGTACATATTATTACATATATGTAGCATAATAATATACTAAATAATATCAGCACTCTTGCATGGGAGAGCTTTTATACAATCGGAAAACATGCACTGAACATAATTGAATGAAATCCTTTGATAAAATGTTTTATAAAATGTTTAAATGGCCCATCCTAACCAAATTTACCTGAAGCTTTGATTGTTTTTCCCAGGAATATGGATTTGACAAACCAAACATTGGTTATAAACTATTTTAGCAATTTATAAGTTACTAGACCAATATATTTAATTTGGATTATTTTATCTTTCCCATGATGAATCATGGAATGCAGAACTTTTAATAACAAAAGCTTTAAGGACTCAGGAAGAACAATGTGGCTGTCCTGGTTCTCCATGAGTCCACGCTTAATTAACATTAGACTTATATCCTCTTCAATACCAGTTGTTTCTCCAAATTAGGTGCATAGCGCTGATAATTGATGGGTTATCATAGGTAATTTGACTTAGACCATGGATTTCTTCAAATTTCATCAGAAAGAGGATGGAACTCAGAGGTGAGAGAGTGGACTCTAGATGCTTCCTTTGGAAAGCTGCAGACAGGCAGTGGCCCTATGTGTACGTGTGGGGGAGACTGGAGACTGTGCAGGGCTTGGAGAACCCATGAGGCTCCCATGGACTTATTTACTCCCAGCTGTGATATCAGGAAGCCACTGTTGACCCGGACCCTATGTGGCCAGCTGCCCTGCTATTTAAGTCCTCCTTGTGGCTGGGTGCAGTGGCTCACACTTGTAATCCTAGTACTTTGGGAGGCCAAGGTGGGTGGATCACAAGTTTAGGCATTCGAGACCAGCCTGGCCAACATAGTTAAACCCCATCTCTACTAAAAATACAAAAATTGGCTGGCCGTGGTGGTGGGTGCCTGTAATCCCAACTACTCGGGAGGCTGAGGCAGGAGAATCAGTTGAACCTGGGAGGCACAGATGGCAGTGAGCTGAGGCTGCGCCACTGCACTCCAGCCCGGGCGACAGTGTGAGACTTTGTCTCAAAAAAAAAAAAAAAGAAAAAAAAAGTCCTCTTTGATTAGTTTTGTATTTGTAGGAGGGCTTGTGGGTGCCGAAGGGTCTGTAGGAAAAATGGACTTTATCAAATTAATGTGAAATTTACAGGATATACCCTAGCTAATAGTAAGGAAATCCTTTACTCAATATGGTTACTCACAAAATGGATTAGAAAATGAAAACAAAGGCTACAGTAAACCACCAAATCATGCCTTGCTCCCATGTCTCTTCCTGTATCTCTTCCTGTGTTTTTCACTGCTCCTTGTAAGAGGCTCATGTAATGCTTTCTTTGTAGAATTTCATAGTGGGAAATTTCATCTTTCAAGAAGAGCTTGTAGGCTTCCTGCAACAACCATGGAAATGTGTCCACTGGATCTCCCTCCAAGAAGGAACTTGCCAATCAGCCATGAGAAGTGCAGTAAGCTGTCATTCCCCCAGGCACCGTGTTTACCTGAGGCCAGGTTCTTCCCAGGAAGACCCCAGCCAAGGACAGAACAGGGTAGGGGTCTTAGGGCCTGGCTCTTTCTGTCCAACTTGGGACTCCACTAAGGGCAGTTTTTTGTTGGAGTACCCCCTTGGACTGGCCAAGGCTTTCTTGGGGCTGCATCTGAGTCTGAGGCTTTTCCTACTCCATCCTCCTTTCTTCTCCATCTCCTCCCTCCATCACAATCTGTACCTTTTGCAGGCATTACCCCAGTGAATCGTTTGCATTTCTAACTTCCTCTTAGAGTCTGCCTCCCAGAGAGATCCAACTGACACACTAACAAAATAATGATACCCTTGATTTCTTGAAACCTGAGTTATACTGGTAATCATAGTATCTCACATCACCATCTCCAAAACCGTGGTTTTTTTTGTTTATTTTTTGTTTTTTTTTGAGACGGAGTCTGGCTCTGTTGCCCAGGCTGGAGTGCAGTGACCGGATCTCAGCTCACTTAAAGCTCCGCCTCCCGGGTTCACGCCATTCTCTTGCCTCAGCCTCCCAAGTAGCTGGGACTACAGGCGCCTGCCACCACGCCCGGCTAATTTTTTGTATTTTTAGTAGAGATGGGGTTTCACCGTGTTGGCCAGGATGGTCTCGATCTCCTGACCTCGTGATCCGCCCGTCTCGGCCTCCCAAAGTGCTGGGATTACAGGCGTGAGCCACCGCGCCCGGCCCTAAAACGGTGTTTTGCAGAACAACTGTGTTACACATGCTCTAAGAGGCCAGATACCATCAGGAAGCTTTGCCTACTCTCCTCCTTTCCTATGATCATTTACAAAAATACTAATGTAAAAAAGCTCTAAGAAATCTTGCAATAAAAAATATTTATCTTTGTCGATCCCAGTTTTCCCCCTAACTTATTTAAACATGGACCTCCTTTTACCTGATGTGCCTAATAACTTCCCATGCAACATGAGTATGCCTTAAAACACTGTGTGGGAAGGCTCATTCAGGAAGTAGGTTTTTTTTTTTTTTGACATTTATTCTTATTATTATTTGCTTTTTCTTGACGCAGAATGTGCTTTATTGAGGTATAGTGTATATACAATAAAGTGTAGACAATGCACAAATCTTAAGTGTACAGCCCAAGTGTTTGAATGTGTTCATTTCAGTGTAGCTACCGCCCAGATCAAGATTTAGAGCACTTCCATCACCTTAGAAGAATGTCCCCTTCCCATTGTCAGTAAATGTACTCCCTCCTACATTAAAACTCCTTTTTAAATGAATGTGCTTGCCTTTTTAGTATTGAGTTTTAGTCATTCTTCCTATCTTTTGGATATAAATATTTTATCAATAATTTATATTGCAAATATCTTCTTCCAGTCTGTGGTTTGCATTTTCATGCTCCTAGTGGTGTATTTGATGAGAAGTTCTTAATTCTATTTAATTAATTAATTTATTTATTTTTGAGACAGAGCCTTGCTCTGTCACCAAGGCTGGAGTGCAGTGGCATGATCATGGCTCACTGCAGCCTCAACCTCCGGGGTTCAAGCAATCTTCCCACCTCAACCTCCCAAGTAGTTGGGACTACAGCTATGTGCCACTGCATGCAGCTAATTTTTTAAATTTTTTGCAGAGGTGAGTTCTTACTATGTTGCCCAGGCTGGTCTCAAACTCTGGGCTCAGGCAATTCACCTGCCTCGTCCTCCCAAAGTACTGGGATTACAACTGTGAGCCACTGTGTCTGGTCTCAGAAGTTTTGTTTATGTTTTTGTTTGAGATAGAGTCTCGCTCATTTCCCCAGGCTGGAGTGCAGTGGCATGATCTCAGCTCACTGTAATCTCCCAGGTTCAAGTGATTCTCATGCCTCAGCCACCCTAGTAACTAGGATTACAGGTGCATGCCACCATGACTGGCTAATTTTTGTGTTTTTAGTAGAGACAGGATTTCACCATGTTGGCCAGGATGGTCTCAAACTCCTGACCTCAAGTGACCCACCCACCTTGGCCTCCCAAAGTGCTGGAATTACAGGCATGAGCCACCGCGACCGGCCAGAATTCTAAATTTTAATGAAGTTTAATTTATTAAGCACTCTCTTGTGATTAAGCATTTTGTGTTTGATTGAAGAAAACTTTGCCATTGGCATCCACAATTTTAATTTCTTTCTTCAGGGCTGGGTGTGGTGGCTCATACCTATAATCCCAGCAGTTTGGGAGGCTGAAGCAGGCGGATCACAAAGTCAAGAGAGCAAGACCATCCTGGCCAACATGGTGAAACCCCGTCTCTACTATAGACACAAAAATTAGCTGGGCGTGGTGGTGCATGCCTGTAGTCCCAGCTGCTCAGGAGACTGAGGAAGGAGAATCACTTGAACTTGGGAGGCGGAGGTTGTAGTGAGTCGAGCCGAGATCGCCTACTTCACTCCAGCCTGGCGGCAGAGTGAGACTCTATCAAAAAAAAAAAAAAGAAATTATTTCTTCTTCTCTTTTTGAGCATTGTATAAGTGGAAACATCTAGTATATACCTTTTTGTGAATGGACTTTGCTCAAATCATGTCTCTGATATTCATCCATGTCATGTATATCAGTAGTTTGTTCTTTTTAATTGCTGAGTCGTATTCCGTTGTGTGAACATACCATATATTTTTTATCCATTCACCTGTTGATGGAGATCTGGATTGTTTCCAGTATTTAGGTACTATGAATAAGGCTGTTATGAATATTCCTTTTTTTTTTTTTTTTTTTTTTTGGGATGGAGTTTCACTCTGTCGCCCAGGCTGGAGTGCAGTGGTGCTATCTTGGCTCACTGCAACCTCCACCTCTCGGGTTCAAGCAGTTCTCCTGCCTCAGCCTCCTGAGTAGCTGGGATTACAGGCACACACCACCATGCCCAACTAATTTTTGTATTTTTAGTAGAGATGGGGTTTCACTATGTTGGTCAGGCTGGTCTCGAACTCCTGACCTCGTGATCTGCCTGCCTTGGCCTCCCAAAGTGTCGGGATTACAGGCATGAACCACAGTACCTGGCATGAATATTCTTGTACTTTCATCTTTGGTGGTCATATGCATCTGTTTCTCTTGGTTATATACCTAGGAGTCACATTGCCAAGTCATAGTGCACATGTATGTTTAACTTTATTTGATATTGATAGGCAGTTTTCCAAAAAGATTGCATCTACTAATTTACACTTTCATTAGCAATGGAAATGTAGTTCCTGTTGCTCCACATTCCTTGCAAACTGTCAGTACTGTCAATCCTTTTAATTTTAGCCATTCTGGCTGGGATGTGGTGATATTTTACTGTGGTTTTGGTTTGCATTTCCCTAATGAGTAATGATATTGGGCACTTTTCATATTGTCATTGACTCTGGGTATTTTGTAAAATGTGTATTCAAGTGACTTGCTCATCTTTTAAGTGACTTTGTATTTTTATTGGTATTGATACTGATTTTTAGGAGTACTTTGTATATTTCGGATATGAGTGCATTATCAGTTGCATGTATTGAGACTATCCCTACTCTGTGGTTCATTTTTTCATTCTTTTAGTAGAATTTTGATGAGCAGGAGTTCTTGACTTTAAAGAAGTCCAATTTACAAATTGATCTTTCTTCACAATTAATCTTTTTGTGCCTAATTTGAGAAATCTTTGCCTACTCAAGGGCATGAAGATATACATCCATATTTTCTTCTAGAAGTTTTATTTGTTTCTTTGACATTGGGTCTATGATTAATCTTAAATTGTTTTTTGTATATAGTGTGAAGTAGAGGTTAAGCTTCATGTGTTTTCTTGCAGATATCCAATTGCCCTGTTACTATTTATTGGAAAGACCATCCGTTTCCCGTACTGAATTGCAGTCATCAAACAAGAGACTATATATGTTTTTGGGTTCTGCCTTCTGTTCCACTGGTCTATATGTCTACCCTTACACCAATACCATACTCTCTTAAACTATTATAGCTTTGAAATTAATTACTGTACTTTGAAATTTAGGAATTCATGCCTTCCAAATTTGTTCCTCTTCAAAACGTTCTTGGTTAATCCTTTGTGGTTCCATATAAATTTTTAAATCAGCTTCTCAAAGTTCTCAAAAAATCTGTTAGAATCTTTTTATGGTTGTATTGGTTCTATAGATCTATTTAGGGAGCATTAACATCTTAAAAGTATTATGTCTTTCAATTCATAAACATGGTATGTATCTCTATTTAGGTCTTTAATTTTTTTTTTCATAATGTTTTGCAGATTTTTAGTATAGAAGCCTTGTATATCTTTTTTGGACTTATTCCTAGATATTTGATGAGCTTTTTTGATGTTATTGTGAATGACTTTAAATATTTTTTAATTTTCAAATTCTTTGTTGCTAGTATATAGAGAGATAAAATTAATTCTTATATTGACCTTCTTTCCAATGACTTGTTAAATTCACTTATTAATTTTAGTAGTTTGTGGATTTTCTTGACTTTCTACATATATAGTCATGTCATCTGCTTTTTTTTTGAGACAGAGTCTTGCTCTGTCATCCAGGCTGGAGTGCAGTGGTGCAATCTTGGCTCACTGCAAGCTCCGCCTCCCGGGTTCACGCGGTTCTCCTGCCTCAGCCTCCTGAGTAGCTGGCATTACAGGCGTGTGTCACCACATCCAGCTCATTTTTTGTATTTTTAGTAGAGACGGGGTTTCACCGTGGTCTGGATCTCCCGACCTAGTGATCTGCCCACTTCGGCCTCCCAAAGTGCTCGGATTACAGGTGTGAGTCACCATGCCCGGCTGGCATCTGCTTATAGAAACTGTTTTACTTTTCCTATGTCTTCTAGTATAATGTTAAATAGACGTAATGACAGTGGGCATTCTTGTCTTTTTGTCAATAATAATGATTAGAAAGTGCTTTGAAAATGAAAGCGCTTCTCTTGCACAAGGCAAAGTAATTGCATCTGACCCTATGCAGTCCTGTCTTTCCTGTATTGAGACAGCAATTGAATCATTATTGTTAGATCCCTGCCAAACATTGCAATGGTGTCTTGGGTATAGCTGGGGCTTTTGTCTCCCAGCAAGGGAAGAAAGGGAAGATATTGTTACTACTATTATATATGGAGAAACTGGGTCACAGCATTAAATCAAAACAGACCTAGGACCAGAATCTAAATATCTTGCCTGCTGACCTGCTGCCCCCTCCCCCGGCCCAGGCTGTCCTGAGACCATATATGGGTAGGACTGGGCTGGGATTTTGCTTGGATTCAGTCCTAATCTGCAAACAGAACTTTTGAGTTGAAGTGGTCTGCTTTTTGTGACAGCCACCATTTCAGAGTCTCTCAAAAGTTCTCTTCACAGAGAGTTGTCTTCAGCATCCCTAGGAGGAATGTAGAGATGACTTGGGCTCTCTGACTGCATTGCAGGATGAGAACATCAATTTTTAGCCTGGGTCCTTTGCAGTAATTTTTGCTGTCAGATCCACAGGTGGGCTTCTAGCTGGTTCTTGACTGAACTCAGGGAGTAAACGTATTTGCAATATGATGGTACCCTACCTTTGTTTCCGCTGTGATTTAATAGATTGGTTATGAAATTGAATAAAAATCAGACATTTCATCATTGATGTCTTTCCAGAGCATCACCGTTGGCCCCGCTCATGATAATAGGGGCTGATTTTGCACTAGCAAGCAGAATTGAGTCAAGAGACTGACTCTGCTTTTACGTCTTCTGTCCCTTTCTAGACAACATGAAAAGCAAGTCTGAAAGTCATTCATTTTGTCATTTGTTGGCTCTACCTTTAACCGAAGTGGCAGCCTCTTCATCTCTCTTCTGGATTCCTATAATAGCTTCCCAGCTTCTGCTATCATTTCCCCTCCACACACAGCCAGCATGAGTGACTGCAAAATCAAAGTCCTGAGCTGGTCTCCCAACTCACTCAAAGGCCCTGCAGGAGAGTGTCCCCCTGTGATGCCATAGCCATGCTGGCCTCTTGGCTTTTCCTCAGATATCCCATGCTGCTGCCACCTTGAGCACTTGCTGGTTTACCTGCCTGATTCAATGCTCCTCTCCCGACATTTATCCACATGGCCCCATCTGCAAAGTTCTCAAGTTTCTGCTCAGAGTCACCTCATTAGGTTGGTGACAACCTTATTTAAAATAGCTCCTCTTCTCCATATCTCCTTGCCTGACTTCATTTTTATCACAGCAATTGTATTGATTTGTTTTGTTGTTTATTGTGTGTCTCCCTATTCTAGAATGTAAGCTCCTTGAGGACAGGGACTTGTCTGCTTGACTTGTTTCTACCAGGGTGTCAGGATAGGGCATATGGCAGGTGCTTAGTAAATATGTGTGGGTGAATGGACGATGATTCATGGATGATATCCAGAGGGTAGTGGTGATTGCCAGTCATGGGAATATGGCATTTTGTTTTACAATATTTTTATACATATGGGATGTTGTTATTATTATTATTATTATTATTTTTGAGACAGAGTCTCACTCTGTCACCCAGGCCAGAGTGCAGTGGCATGATCTTGGCTGACTGCAGCTTTGAAATTCCAGTCTCACACAATCCTGCCACCTCAACCTCCCAAGTAGCTGGGACTATAGGCATGCACCACCATGCCTGGCTAAATTTTAAATTTTTGGTAGGGCTAGGGCTTCACTTGGTTTCCAAGGCAGGTCTCAAACTCCTATGCTTAAGTGAACTTCCTACCTCAGCCTTCCAAAGTGCTGGGATTACAGGCATGAGCCACCAGGCCCTGCCAATACTATTATTTTTGAATTGGCTTTTTGTTGCTTCATGATACGTTTTAGAGATCTTTTATGTTAGTTAAATGGAAAACTGTCTCGTTCTTTTTGACTGCTACATACCATTCCTCAGTATGGGTGTACTGTGATGTAACCATTCCTTCATTAGTAGTCCTTGTTTTCAGCTTTTCTATTTTATTTCACTGCAAATACAGCTTTGGGAAACACCTTTGCACATATGGTTTTGGGGACATGCATTATCATTTCTTTCAGGTTGAACAGCTTCAAGTGAAATTTCCAGGTGTAAGGCAGAGTTGCCCAGTAGCTTTCTGCAATGATGAAAGTGTTCTGTTCTGCACTGCTCAATGTGGTAGCTACTAGCCACATATGACTATTGAGTATTTGAAATGTAGCTAGTGCAACTGAAGAACTGAAATTTGAATTTTGTTTTAATTCTAAGTAATTTGTATTTAAATAGCCACACATGGTTACCAGCTACTATGTTGAATAGCACAGGTCTAAATGAACACATATTTTAAATGTTAATAAACACAGCTAAAATATAGCTGGGTGTGGTGGCTCATGCTTATAATCCCAGCACTTTGGGAGGCTGAGGTGGGAGGATCTCTTGAGGCCAGGAGTTTGAGACCAGCCTGGGCAATATAGTGAGACCCCATCTCTACAAAAAAATTTAAAAATCAGCCAGGTGGGTGGTGCTCCTCTATAGTCCTGGCTATCTGAAAGACCAAGGTAGGAGGATCACTTGAGCCCAGGAGTTTGGGATTGCAGTAAGCCATGATTGTGCCACTGCACACCAGCCTGGGCAACAGAGCAAGACCTTGTCCATTTAAAAAAAATACAACTGCCGGGAGCGGTGGCTCAAGCCTGTAATCCCAGCACTTTGGGAGGCCGAGACAGGCGGATCACGAGGTCAGGAGATCGAGATCATCCTGG